>NC_084488.1:926500-1234500 GCF_030035675.1 Rhineura floridana | reverse complement strand
GAACCTGCAAACAGGTCCACTTGAATTCGGCCAAAAAGTGCCACTATCTGATGAAAAACGTCCGGGTGAAGCATCCATTCTCCCTGATTCAGTTTCTCTCGACTGAGCCAGTCTGCTTGGCTGTTGTCCTCCCCCTTGAGATATTCTGCTGCTATGAAGTCCACATTCCTTTCCGCCCACTGGAAGATGAGAAAGGCTTCCTTATGGAGAAGGTGGGAGCGTGTGCCCCCTTGACGGTTTAAATAAGATTTGGCTGACAAGTTGTCTGTTTTGATGAGCACCGCTCCTAACCGTCTGCCCTGCACAAAGTGACTGAGGGCCAGACGGGTTGCTCGAAGTTCGAGAAGATTGATTGGCAGTATGGATTCCTGTGACGACCATGTGCCCTGAATCATCTGACCGTCGCAGATGGCTCCCCACCCTGATAGGCTGGCATCTGATGTGATCAGGGTTCAAGGGGATCCTGGAATGGGATGCCTCTTAACAGGTTGGGTTCGTGAGTCCACCAGAGCAGCAACTGCTGAACCCATGGCGACAGAACTACTTTGCAATGGTGTCTGGACGCTATGTCGCTTTGGAAGGGTAGGAATGCCCACTGAAGTGTGCGGCAATGATGACGTGCCTGTGGTGTAGTTTGGAATGTGGAAACCATCAGTCCTAGAAGTTTTGCTAATTCCATTAGGTCTGCTGAATTGGAGGACAGGATATCCAATGCTGCTTTGCATATCTTGTCGGCTCTTTCTGGCGACAACGTTAATAGGCCCTTCCATGAGTCTATAGTCGCTCCCAGATGCATTATGCGCTGAGATGGAAGGAGGTGGCTTTTGGCTTCATTGATCAGGAAGCCATGGTCCTTTAAACAGGCCAAGGTGACATGGAGGTCCTCCCAAGCCTTGTGCAATGATGGGGAGCGGATCAGAAAGTCATCCAAGTAAGGGAAGAGATTAATTCCCTGTGTCCTGAGATGTGCCACCAAGGCAACCACGATCTTCGTCAATGCCCTGGGGGCAGACAACAGGCCAAAAGGCATAGCCCTGAATTGGTAATTGTCTGGTCCCACAGCAAACTGAAGGTATTGTCTGCGAGGTGGGAAGACTGGAACGTGAAGGTAGGCCTCCTACAGGTCGATAGACAAGAGAAAGTCCTCTTTTCTTAGGGCCTCCTTGATAGAAAGTAAGGTGTCCATGCGGAACTTGCAGTATCTTAAGAATCTGTTGAGACCCTTGAGGTCTAGTACCGCTCTGAACGATCCGTCTTTTTTTACAACGGTGAAGAACAGGGAGTAATTTCCCAAAAATCTGTCCCCTGCAGATGAATATTGCCAGAGGGGTGGAAGTGAACTCCAACCGTAGGCCGTACCGAAGGGTGCGAAGGACCCACTGATCTGAAGATGTGTCCTTCCACCGGTGAGCGAAACATTGAAGACGACCCCCCACTGGAGAGGTGGAGGCGTCAGAATTGATGTTTATTTCCCCGTGACTGGGACCTAAACCCCAACCGACTGGGAAAGTGTTGTTGAGACTTAGGCTGGTTGCGTTGTCTGTTCCAGAAGGGCTGGCTGGAGTGGGCATCCTTCGGCCTTCCATACGGTCTTGCGCCTCGAAATGACTGAGACAGTTAATATGGGTGGAATGAGCGACGAAAAAACTTTCTGTCATCTCTTTTCCTGGAGGACGGCATTGACTTTTTCTTTTTCCTATTTTCCAAGACATTAGCTAGGGCATCGTCCCCAAATAACTTGCCTCCCACATAGAGCTCTGAGGCAAGATTAGAACAGGCTGTAGGGTCTGCCTCCCAATGTCGCAGCCAAAGGGTTCTTCACGTGAAGACCCCTGCCGTCAGCAACCTTGCTGCAAACTGCATGGCATCCATGGATGCATCTGCCATGAAGGTAACTGCCCAAGAGACCTTCAGCAGAGACTTGCGTACTTGGGCTGCATCTTGCTGTGGGCCGTCCAGCAGGTCTTCCAACCAAAGGAGGGAGGCTCGAGCAAACACTGAGGAGGCTGCCGCTGCCCTGAGTGAGAGTGCACTACCCTCATGCACTCTTCTAAGCCCCTGATCCATTTTGCATTCAGTGGTATCTTTAAGGTGCACATCCGAGTCCTTCGGATTCAAGAATGGGTTCAGCAAGTTGACAATGGGTGTGTCTATGAGAGGAACTTTCAGCTGGTCCATGATAGGCTGTTCCAGCGTATAATATTTGTTGGCTATCAAGACTGACTTCTTGAATTGCAATGGAATGTCAAACTCTGACTTGAGCACTTTTGGGAGAAGCGAAGGGAGCTTCAACACGCTAGATTTAGGTTTCGGATCTGGACATACTGTTGAGACCCTCGATGTAGAGGGGGCCAGCGGGTCCTCTGCAGAAATGAGAGTAAGGGCTTCCATCGCCTTGCATAGCAGAGGAAGGAAATGCGGCTCCTGAAATATCTTAGTGGATGAAATTTCCTCAGATTCTGACTCCCCACTCCATTCCTCTTCGTCCAAAATCAATAAGTCGCTGTCTGTGTCGATAGGTGTCTGTTCCGGAAGCTGAAGATGCCTGCCCTGAGATGCGGCATAGGGATCTGGAGATGCTCGGTTAGCTGCAGGAAGCGGAGCTGCAATTGAGTGTCTTGTAAGTGGGCCCTGCGAAGGCTGTGAACCAGATGGAGCCTGACAGAGTGAGGGCGCTGAAACTTCCTGAGAAGGAACTCGAGGAATACATGGAGAGGATAAATCTCTGGCCAGGTCCATTAACAGGGAATCCCTAAGCTGTTCCTTCAGTTGTAGAATAGAATGGGCTGACAGATGCAACTGAATAGGTTGAGCTTGACAGTAAGAAGGCTGGAGCCTTTGCCCCCCCACATTTTGGATCTGTTGCACAAGGATTGGTTCCTCCAAAAAACCTGTAAAAGCTTCAGGAGAGGAGGTGGTGGAAAAAATAGTGTCCAACAAAGGGCAAGGGTGACTGCCTTCCTCGTCAGACAGGGATTCCAGGTCCCTCTGGCTCCTTGGCTGTTGAACAGGGCCTTGCCTGTCTTTACTAGTCATCTTATTAGTAACAGGCGTCCTCCCCCTTCCATAGCCACCCTGCCCGCCATAACTTGCGTCTCAGCCACCTCATGCCTGACAGTAGAGGGGCGGGCTACCGCTGTTCCTGAGTGTTCCCCCAAAGTGTGTGACTGCCCTGTGTCTTGGGTAGGAAAGGGCACCGATGCTGCGTCTGCTGCAGGTGTGGGGGGGAGCGGCTTCAACCTCTTTGAGGGGTTCTCTGTTTTGCGGGTTGCTTTCCCCATGTGAGCAACAAGCTGCGGGGCTTACGGGATAAACAAGGGAGCCCTTGGAAAACTGTAGCTGGAAAAGATGTGTGGGGCAGTCCCCACAGGTGGCGACAACCAGCTCCATCCTTATCGAAGGCTGTTAATGTGGAGGCTGGGGGGGGCCCGCAAAAGGCAGACCCCACCAGCAGCTGTAGCTGTCCTCCTCGCTGGTTTACTGACTGGAGGGGGGGAAAGAGACGATGGTAGCAAGATGAGGGAGACAATGGCGCTTCCCTCCGCTGCTGAAGCGCGGGAAAAACAAAAGGAACTGGCCGTTGGCAAAGGGCATGAAAAGGAAAAACCTTGGCGTGGTCTGTGTACGCTGCCTCTGCCGGGAAGGCAGCCGTGAATGTTAAGGCAGTTGCCACTGTGGTTTGCTTCCAATAGAGATGGTAACGATGTTGGAGGGGAGGGGGAGGGAGGGGGAGCCTGGAGATGCCGAAGGCTCCTGGAACGGTGGGGGGGAGGGCCCGCTGGTGGCTCCTTGCCACAGAGGAAAAACTTCCCAGAGAAGGAACACAAAGTCTTTTTTTTAAAAAAAAAAAACTGGAAGGGAAAGTTAGAACCAACAGTAAAAGAAGAAACAATACTAAACACTGAAATAACACGAAAAATAACACACAAGTAAAACAATACAGGTCTGAACCAACAGAGGCAGAGAGATTCCAACCACGTTCGGTGAAGGCAAAGGAAAACTGAGGCAAGAACAGGCACAGACCAGGAACGGACCTGCAAAAAATCTTCAACAGTGCTCTTTTGCCTTCAACCGCTAGGTGGAGCTAGCTACCCACCTGATATAATCTTTTACATACACAGGAGAAATACATTGCCCTCTGGTAACCTCGCATTTGGATTACTGCAATTCGCTCTACGTAGGGCTGCCTCTGAAGACAGTTCGGAAGCTACAGCTAGTGCAAAATGCGGCGGCCAGATTGTTAACAAGGAGCAAGCGGTCCGAGCATATAACACCTGTTCTGGCCCGCTTGCACTGGCTACCGGAGACTATTGAAAAGATGGCCGCAGTGAGCAGTCTGCAGTAAGTCTACTCCTCTGAATATTCTGATTTTACCTTTAATTTAGTTCTATTTTATTATAAATTTTAAACCTTTTTGGCCATCTATGCATATGAACTGAAGAAGAACATAAATCTGAAGAAGCCAAGGACTCTTATTAACTTTCTCCTATTTAATGCAACAAGCTACTAAACAAGATCGGTGTTCTCTGCAGATAGAGATTTCCATTGACTTTCATTGAGTCTCTAAAGCTAAACCTTTATCTTATATGGTGTCTCTAATTTTCAAGCTTCAGAATATACTAACGAAAAAGAAAAATCTTAAAAGAAAAGAGAAAAGAAAAGAGAAAGAGAAAGGATACATATACTTACATTTAGATATCTATTCTTGTGAAATTTTACAGATAGCAGAACATCAGCTGTTATTTACTCAACTGATAACATCGGTTTAAGGGCTGTAGAATTATGGTTCTTACCAGAAAAAGCTACAAAAAACTGGGCCTTACGCCAATTAATAACCTAAATCTAAGTTCAACTCCAGCGAAACAGACAAAGCAGACGAAAATAACAAACTTTTGCTGCTTAAAGAAAGATGCCAATTCTGCTAACACTTCAAGGGCAGAATTTCCAGCTGTTCCACCTGGCCATAATTGGTCAATTTCCCTCACTCCCTGTGCATTACTATCAGGAAAAGATGAAGCTTGTAACTTAGCCCAAGAAATTGCTCAAACATCCCATGCTGATTTTATATTTGACAAAAACATGCTAGATGACTCTGCTCGGAACAGCTCGCTCTCGATGCCGGCCCTTGAATCTTCTTACTGTGAAAACTCAAATAAATCTGAACTGCTCTGATGAATTTATTCTCCACCAGGAGGCAGAAATCTCTCAGATACCAAAATGCAAGTCGATTCTGCTGAGCGAAAGCTGGTCACACACAACTACTCTGATGTTAACTCAAATTGCGCAATTCGTGGCGGAATCGAACTCTCTACTTACAACTTTAACGAATCTTCTACTAAAAAATGTTGCTAAAGCAAATAAAGATGATGCAACAGTAACCACAGCCACGAAAACAACGCAGACTATGGGAAAACAAGATTGTTAATTATTGACTTTAAATAAGAACTCATGTAGATCCAAAAAGCCATCCAGAAGCAAACAAATCAGGAAATCAGAAAATATGAAGACCTCTAAAACTCATTGTAAAAATTCCATGAATTATAATAAGCTTTTTAAACTCTTGGATCCGCCAAAGTCTATGACTAAAAAGCAAAAGAGGAAGCGAAAGCGTAAGAAGAAATCTAAAAAAGGGACTTCTGTCCATCTTTCGACACCTCAATCAAACCAAACAGAACTCCCATTTAGGATTAATCCAAATGCTATGATCCCTGAGGGTTCTCCTATTCCCCGAAATGAAATAAATCAGCATCAAAACTCTCAACCTTCGAAAACGTCGACACTCTTTCCAGCTATCAATCACAATAGATGGAATCTAGTTCGAAGCGGGAATATGATAGCCATAACAAACTACCCAAAACCATGGGGTCTGCTGAATCTACAAGCGCGAAAACATCACCTTTGTGCCACCTTGGATAATATAATCCCTGGGCTTTTAAATGTCCACCAGATCACCTCAGTGGAATACCTTTTCAATAATTACATCTCCGCTAGAGCCCTGATAACACTATGTGATGATAATACAACGAAAAATATCTATAAAAGAAGACAGACTCTTCTAAAACACAATCTTTCATTATCTAGGGTATTTAAAAACTGTGCCCCACCTCAGTGCTTGATTTTGCGTGATCTACCAAGATATAGTCCTGTTTTGACAAACAGTTTTGACACTGCAGAACACCAAAATCCTCAACCCAACAGCATCTCGGACTCGAATTACGGCCTTAAAGCTACAAGCCCTCTAGAAAATGAGAAATTCCTCCCAGAAGAGATTCTTCTACTTGACTCATTTTCCTCTTTATCGATAGATGCTAAAAGTGAGATAACATGAAACTTGAAATTCTCTTACAGACTTTAAAAACGCAAATGGCAAATGTAACCCCTGGAGCGAGAATTTACGAAAATACTAAACTGAATGTTACTGAAACAAATAAAGATCAGCCCTCCATGTTGAGGACTATTAATATTCAATCTTTACAAAACGTTTCCTTAGATATATCCAAGATAATGACTCTATCTAAACCCAACTCACATCTCTTACAAGGATATTGACCAAGATCGACAAGTGTAAAGTGGTCCTTCTCTTTGGTTTCATGGAATATTGCTGGATGGACTAGCAAAATACAAATGCCAACTGTTAAGGATTTCCTATCCAGCTATGATATTATCTTAATACAGGAAACATGGGCTAGGGATGAAATATACTTAGATGGATTCTCAGCCTTCTCCCTTGAAGCTCTGCTAAGCAATAGGGGGGGGAGAGCTAAGGGAGGTATATGTATTCTGGTTACCACCAGAATCAATGCTGTGATCTGCTCTTTAACCCCCTTGCGGGATTTAGCTGTGGCAATACTGTTAAAATCTACATCCTTTGTTTACATAATAGTAAATGTATATATTCTTCCCAGTAAAAGAAAAAATTCTACCAAAAAACAATTTACCAAACTAGAATCTTATCTGTCAAACTTGACTGATTCTTTCCCCGAAGCCATTTTAATCCTAGCGGGGGATTTTAATGCCAGAATGGGTGCATCAGATAATGACCTATATTCTAAATATCATCTAGAACCCCCGGCAATAGATGATCCATTAATCATTCCCGTAAGACAATCTAGGGATAGAGGCATAAATTATGCGGGTTTGTGCCTAATGCTTATGTCTGTGAAACTAAATCTATCCCTGTTAAACGGCCGTATGAGGGAAGACTTCGATGGAGAGCTAACATGTCTAGGGGCCAGGGGAGCATCTGTTATAGACATGATTTTTGTCCCGCCGGAACTTTTTGCTCAAATTAAATGCTGCAGAGTCTTGGCACGACCTGAAAGTGATCATTTTCCGATATCTTTAAATGTCTATGGTACAAATAAATCCCCTTTTTTAGAGCAACGAACATTCGCTGCCACGGATGTTGAGATACGCCCAGCGCGGATTAAGTGGATTCCTAAACTCCAGGAAAAGATTGCTGAAGGTCTTAACTCCTTTGAATTACAGACTATTAAAAACCAACTTATAACAGCCATTTATAGCTCTGTAAGCTACCATCATTTATATCAGTTGATTAATAAAATTCAATATTTGATTAGAAAAGACCCCGGGAAGTCACTGAGAAGGTCTACCCATAAGGCGAACCTTTGGTTTGATTGTGAATGTTATGAAGCAAGAACACAAGTAAAATATTTACATCAAGCATATAATTTGCATAGATCTCATGAACATGTAGAAAGATTTAGGACAGCTAGGAAAAAATTTAAACAGCTAATCAAGCAGTAACTGCCTACCAAGTGGCAATAAGGACAGAAAAGAAGGCTTTCTTTACTGCCTCTATTGCGTCTGCAGAGTGCTGTCCCAGGAGGTTGTTCCAAGTGGTCCGAAGCCTGGTCGGTCCAGTTGCTCAGGAACCCTTGGAACAGTCAAAAGCCTCCTGTGACACTTTGGCTAAGCACTTTGCTGATAAAATCGAACACATACGGAGCTCGATCCCGTGCGCCGTGGATACAGTGAATGAATCGGAGTTGACCGGTTGCATGCCGGTATGCTGGGATCGTTTTCAGCCTCTCTCTTCTGAGGATGTGGACAAGGTGCTCACGACTGTAAGGCCTACCACCTGTCTAACTGACCCTTGCCCATCGTGGCTCATCATGAGATGCAGAGAGAAGTTGGGTGAGGGGATCAAGGCGGTGGTAAACACATCCTTGAAAGAGGGTGTGATGCCATCAGCCCTCAAGGAGGCAATTGTAAAGCCCATCTTAAAGAAGCCCTCCTTGGATCCCCAAGTTTTTAATAACTTTCGCCCAATTTCGAATTTACCATTCTTGGGCAAGGTCATTGAGCGAGTGGTGGCCAATCAGTTGTCGACACACTTGGATGAAACGGATTACTTAGATCCATACCAATCGGGCTTCAGGACTGGTCACGGAACTGAAACAGCCTTGGTCGCTCTGGTAGATGATATGAGGAGGGCATTAGATAGGGGAGAATTTACCTTCCTTGTCCTCCTCGATCTCTCAGCGGCTTTTGATACTGTCGACCACAGTATCCTTTTATATCGCCTAGAGGGATTGGGAATAGGAGGCACTGTATTACGGTGGTTCCGCTCCTTTATCTCTGATAGGTACCAACAGGTGGCATTGGGGGAGGAGGTTTCAGACCCTTGGCCTCTCAATTGTGGTGTGCCACAGGGCTCTATGCTCTCTCCCATGCTATTTAACATCTATATGAAGCCGCTGGGGGCAATCATCAGGAGATCTGGGCTGCAGTGTCACCAATATGCGGATGACACTCAGCTCTATCTCTCATTTAAATCTTCACCAGAGTTGGCTGCGGAGACCGTGTCCAAGTGCCTGGAGTCCGTGAGTGGATGGATGGGAAGGAATAGGCTGAAACTGAACCCCGACAAGACCGAGGTACTGCTCGTGGGGGACAAGAGAAGGTTGGGAACCGTTGACCTGAAGTTCAATGGGGTGAGTTTACCCCTAAAGGACCAGGTCCGCAGCCTCGGGGTTGTACTTGATTCCAAGCTGTCCATGGAGGCTCAGATTTCGGCTGTGAGCCGGGCAGCTTGGTACCAACTACACCTTATACGTAGGCTGCAACCCTACCTTCCTGTTCATCAGCTCCCACTGGTAGTACATGCCCTGGTCACCTCTCGATTAGATTACTGTAATGCGCTCTACGTGGGGTTACCCTTGAAAACGGTCCGGAAACTACAACTTATTCAGAATGCGGCGGCTCGATTACTCACAAACAGTCGTCGCCGGGACCACATTATGCCAGTGTTGTTCGATCTACACTGGCTTCCAGTGGTTTTCCGGGCCCAATTCAAGGTGTTGGTATTAACCTTTAAATCCCTACACGGTCTCGGCCCAGTTTATCTAAAGGAGCGCCTACAACGCCACCAATCATGCCGCCTGACAAGATCGGCCACACAAGGCCTTCTCTCAGTCCCGCCAACCAAAGCAGCTAGGTTGGTGGGTACTAGAGAGAGGGACTTTTCAGTGGTGGCCCCCACCCTCTGGAACTCCCTCCCACAAGATCTTCAGCACATCTCTTCCCTGAATATGTTCCGCAAGGCCTTAAAGACCTGGCTTTTTCAGCAGGCTTTCAGGACTTTTGGGGAGGCTTAATATTCTTCTGTTTTAAATGCCTCCTATTATGTATTGCTTGCTTTTATAATTTATATTATTTCACTGTATTTTGTACTGTATTCTGCTATATTTATTGTATGTACGTCGCCTAGAGTGGCCATTGGCCAGATAGGCGACACATAAATTAAATTTATTATTATTTATTATTATTACACTCAACGGGCCGAAGTAATGGCCACGAGAAACAAGACCTTAAAGGAAAGAAGACGGAGAGAAACTTGACTCAGGGGTTCGAACGGAGGTTTTTGAAGGGCTGACAAAACCTTATGCAGATCCCAAGTTGGGTAGCGATGCACCGTAGGAGGTGCAGTTATCGTTGCTCCCCTGAGCAAACGCTTGACGAAGGGGTGAGATCCGATTGGCATATCCGGGGATCTGGAGAGGGTTGCCGCTAAGGCTGAAACTTGGCGCCTCAGGGTGTTTGGTCTGAGACCCAAAGATACGCCATCTTGCAGGAAGGACATGATTTCTTTTACTCCCGCCTTTCGAGGAAGAACCCCTTGTTTCTGCGACCAGGATGAGAAGGCCTTCCAAGTGCTTTCATAAATTCTGAGCGTGGATGGGCGTCTAGAAGCCATCATGGTTTCTACTACTTGCGGAGAGATGCCCCTTTCAAGAGTCTCTTCCGTTCAAGTTCCAGACATGAAGTGCCCACCACTCTGGGTCTGGGTGCTGGAGCTGTCCCTGAGAGAGCAGGTCCGTTCGCACTGGAATCTTCCATGGTGGTTCCACCGACAGGTCAAGAAGGTCTGGAAACCAAGGTCTCCTTGGCCACCATGGAGCCACCAATAGAAGTGCTGTCCTTTCAGCACGAAGTTTTTTGAGTACCCTGGAAATCACTGGAATTGGAGGGAATGCATATAGTCTGCCCGGAGGCCACTGGGAAGTCAAGGCATTTATCCCTTCCACGCCTGGTGACGCGTATCGGGAGAAGAACCTCTGCACCTGCCGGTTGGCACTGGTGGCAAAGAGGTCTACTTGAATGTGGCCAAAACGTTCCACTATTTGACGAAAGGACTGTGGGTGAAGTCTCCATTCTCCTTGAATCAGCTTCTCCCGACTGAGCCAGTCCGCTTGGCTGTTGTCCTCCCCCTTGAGGTATTCTGCCGCTATCGATATGATATTGGGCTCCGCCCACTGGAAGAGGAGAAAGGCCTCCTTCTGAAGAATGAGGGAGCGTGTGCCTCCCTGACGGTTTAAATACGATTTGGCCGACACATTGTCTGTTCTGACAAGCACTGCCCCTAACCGTCTGGTGTTCGCAAAGTGCCTGAGGGCCAGACGAACTGCGCGTAGTTCGAGTAGGTTGATCGGCAGTGCGGATTCCTGAGCTGACCACGTGCCTTGAATCATCTGCCCGTCGCAGATGGCTCCCCATCTGGATAAGCTGGCATCGGATGTTATCAGGGTGTGGAGTGGATCCTGGAAAGGGATGCCTCGCGTAAGGTTGAGCTCTTGGGTCCACCAGAACAGCGACTGACGAACCTGTGGCGACAGAGCGACCATGCGGTGGTGCCTGGACGCTATGTCGTTCTGGAATGGCAGCAGCGCCCACTGAAGAGTGTGGGAATGATGACGTGCCCATGGCGTCGTTTGGAACGTGGATACCATCAAACCGAGAAGTGCTGCCAACTCCATCAGGTCTGTAGAGGTGGAGGATAGGACATGCAACACCACTTTGTGGATCTTGCTGATCCTGTCTGAAGATAGCGTAATGAGGCCATTTTGAGAGTCTATAGTCGCTCCCAAATGTGTGATGCGTCTGGACGGAAAGAGATGACTCTTGGCTTCGTTGATCAGGAAACCGTGATCCTTTAGACAGGTCAGGGTGACATGGAGGTCCTCCCATGCCTTGTGTAACGATGGTGAGCGGATCAGAAAATCGTCCAGATAAGGAAAAATATGAATCCCCTGTGTCCTGAGGTGTGTCACCAGGGTAACCACAATCTTGGTGAATGTCCTGGGAGCGGACGACAGGCCAAAGGGCATGGCCCTGAACTGATAATGGTCTTGTCCCACCACGAAGCGCAGATACCTTCTGTGAGGGGGAAAAATTGGAATGTGCAGGTAGGCTTCCTTCAGGTCGATAGATGAGAGGAAGTCCCCTAGCCTCAGCGCTTCTTTGATGGAAAGTAAGGTCTCCATCCGAAATTTGCTGTACTTTATGAAGCAATTTAGAGTCTTGAGGTCTAATACTGGCCTGGATGAACCATCTTTTTTGTCGACGGTGAAGAACAGAGAGTAGTTTCCCAGGAACCTCTCCCCTGGAGGTACTGCCTCGATAGCTGCCTTGCGTAGGAGATGGGAAACTGATCTCAAAACTTTGCCCCTTTTGTGTGGATTTGCTGACAGAGGGGATGGAAGGAATCTCGCCGGGGGAGTGGAGGAAAACTCCAGGCGAAGGCCGTATCGAAGAGTGCGGAGGACCCAGCGATCGGAGGATAGGTCCTCCCATCAGTGAGCAAAGCGTTGGAGACGGCCTCCCACTGGCGAGGTGGAGGCGTCAGAACTGATTTCTGTTTCCATATGCCTGGGATGCAAGGCCGGATCGACCTGGGAGGTGTTGCTGGGACTTAAGTTGGTTGCGCTGTCTGTTCCAGAAGGGACGGCTGGAGCGGGCGTCCTTCTGTCTTCCAAAGGGACGTGAGCCCCGAAAGGACTGCGTCAAGTGATATGGATGGAATGAGCGGTGAAAGGTCCTTCCATCCTCCCTTTTTCTGGTGGATGGCATGGACTTTTTCTTTTCCTTGGTTTCTAATATGTTGGCGAGGGCAGTGTCCCCAAATAATTTGCCACCCACGTAGGGTTCCGAGGCAAGATTCGAACGAGCTGTAGGGTCTGCATCCCAATGTCGAAGCGAAAGGGTCCTTCGCGTGAAGATCCCTGCAGTGAGAGACCTAGCTGCAAACTGCATGGCGTCCATTGACGCATCTGCCATGAAGGTAAGTGCCCGAGAGACCTTCAGCAGAGATTTGCGTATCCGGGCTGCATCCTGCTGTGGGCCATCTAGCAGGTCTTCCAACCACAGTAGGGAGGCTCGAGCAAACACAGAAGAGGCTGCTGCTGCCCTGATTGAAAGCGCACTAGCCTCGTGCACTCTTCTAAGTCCCTGGTCCATCTTGCGCTCAGTAGGATCCTTAAGGTGAGCGTCTGAGTCTTTAGGATTCAATGATGGGATCAATAGATTGACTATAGGCGCGTCTATGAGCGGGACTTTCAACTGATCCATGATCGGTTGTTCCAGTGTATAATATTTGTTGGCTACCGAAACTGATTTTTTGAATTGCAAGGGAATGTCAAATTCTGATTTGAGCACCTTGGGGAGAAGAGAAGGAAGCTTCAATACTCTAGACCTAGGCTTTGGATCTGGACATACTGCTGAGACTCTTGAGGAGGGTGGAGTAGGAGGATCCTCTGTAGAGGTGAGGGTAAGAGCCTCCATCGCTTTGCATAGCAGAGGAAGGAAATGAGCCTCTTGAAATATTCTAGTAGATAAAATCTCCTCAGATTCTGATTCCCCACTCCATTCCTCTTCATCCAACACAATCAAGTCATTTTCTGTGTCTATAAGCTCCTGTTCTGGGAGCTGAAGGTGTCTGCCCTGTGATGCAGCATAGGGGTCTGGGGATGTGTGGCCCGGGGAAGGGCGTGTGTTCGCCCTCGGGTGCCTTGAGGGTTGTGAGCCTGATGCAGTTTGAGAAGACAAATCTCTAGTCAGATCCATTAAAAGGGCATCCTTAAGCTGTTCTTTTAATTGCTGAATTGAATGTGCTGAAAGCTGCAGCTGAATAGGGCGAGCTTGAGTGTGAGATGGATAAAGCCTGTGCCCACCAGCATCATGAATTTGTTGGACAGGGATTGGCTCCTCCAAAAACCCTGTGAAGGCCTCGGGCGAGGAGTTGTTAGAAAAAATAGCGTCTAAGGAAGGGTGAGACTGGCCACCTTCCCCATCAGACAGGGGTTCCAGGTCCCTCTGGTCCCTTGAGTGGTGGTAGGAATCTTGACCTTCTCTACAGGTTCCCTTATGTGGAACAGGAATCCTGCCTTCTGCAGCCACCCTGCCCGCCAAAACCTGAGCCTCAGCCACCTCGTGCCTGACGGTAGAGGGGCGGGCCACCACTGTTTCAGAATGATCCCCCGAAGAATGAGCCTGCTCTGATCCCAGGATGGGACTGAGTTCCGGCACTGCGCCTGTCGCTGGCTTGCGGGGAAGCACTTTCGACCCCTTTGAGAGGTGCTTTGTTTTGTGTGTGGCTTTCCCCATAGCGGGCACACACTGCGGGACTTACGGGGTTAATGAAAATATGAATGGAAGGCTCCCGCTGGTAATGATTGACAACACTGTCTAATAAGCGGCTAGGTAAAGCAGAAAGATTAGAAGCTGTTGCCGCCGACCTGCTATGGCGTCTGTGCATCTGCCCCTCCCCACTATGAAGCAGGGAAAACGAAGCCGCTTGAAAGGGAGCGCGAAAATCCGAGGCGTGGGCCTGAGTTCCGAGCTCCGGTGAAATTCGCCTCTAAGGCTAATGCTGCCGACGCTATGAGTTGCTGACTAGGAGGAACGGTAGCAAATTCGGCTGGGGAGGGAGCCTGAAGAGGCCAACGGCCCCAGGAGCCGTGGGGAGGGGCTGAATGCTCCTCGCCACCGAGAAAAAACCGGAGGAAAGACACAAGGAGCTTTTTTGTTTTTAAACTTTAAACTTTAAACAGCAGGGGAAGACAAAATGTATACTGAGGGCAAGAAACAGCAGAAACCAACAGGTAAGACTTAAAAGACAAACAATACAAGCCTGAACCGACGGAGACAGAGAGGAATCAACCAGATTCGGTGAAGGCAAAAGAGAAAAACTGCGGACGGAGCAGGCGCAGACTGGGAACGGACCTACAGTAAAACGTCAGCAGTACTCTTTTGCCTTCAACCACTAGGTGGAGCTAGTTACACCACCTGATATCATCTTTCCATGCACAGGAGAAAGACAAAACACATCTTGAGGATTGACAACTTGCCGATTGAGCAAGTGAAAACTATTAGATACCTCGGTATTGTACTACAAGCATCAGGTTCCTATCAGATGCATATCTCCTCCTCCCTGTTAACTGCCAGACGCACAACAAAGGCCCTATTATCTTTCTTCTATACCAAAGGGGGCCAATTTATCTTTCCAGCCATAAACGTATTTGTTGCTAAAATCCTCCCGCAACTCTTATATGGGGCTCAAACTAGTACATACACCAATTTTACTAAACTAGAAGCCATACAAAACTCCTTTCTAAGATCAATATTAGGAGTTCCCACTTGTGTTCCAGACTTTATATTGAGACTAGAATGCGGTCTCCAATCCATAGAGTCTTGCGTGTGGAAACTGAGATTACTATTATGGTTGAAATTAATTTTTAGGCCCATCGGGCTGGCTCCACATGTACTTATAGATAAAGTTCATTCCCCTTGGGAAAAAATGATCCACGACAAACTATTAAGCCTAGGCTTTTCTTTGCCTTATATTCTCCATCTGGGTCATGACTCTGCTTGTGCGATAATTAAACAACGGTTAAGAGATATTGATTTCCAGCATCATTTACTCCTTGTAAGGAAACCCCAAGTTTTTCACCTTAATGTCATTCATACCTCTTGAATTTGGAACTTCCCAACTATAGAAGGGCTTTTACCCTAATTAGATTAAATATATTGCCGTCCGCTGTACTGTCTGGTAGATATAATAAAATCCCATATTCTGAGAGATTTTGCCCCTGTGCTGATGGAGAAATTGAATCGAATGAACATGTATCTTCTTCGATGTATATTTTATCATGACTTAAGATCTCATTTAATTATACCTATTTTGTCGTCTCTCCCATCTAGAACTGAATCCTTTTACATAGATTATCTACTAGGCGATTATGTACCTGAGGTGACACTTGTTGTCGCCAAATTTAGCGCTGCTGCTATTAAATGTAGGAAAACAAAAGTCCAATAACTAGTTATAATGTGTTTGTTCTGTATATTGTTTTTATTTGATATATATCTCTTTGCTGCTAAATCAAATGGAAGCCATTTGTACTTGTTTTATTTTGTAATATTTATGTATGAAGGGTCAATTTGACTGTAATTAAACTCAACTCAGCACTGGCTACCAATATGCTTCCGGGCCAGATTCAAAGTGCTGGTATTAACCTATAAAGCCTTATACGGCGCGGGACCACGATACCTGTTGGAACGCCTCTCCCGATACGAACCGGCCTGTACACTATGCTCTGCTACGAAGGCCCTCCTCCGGGTTCTGACTCATAGAGAAGCCCGGAGGGTGGTGACAAGATCTAGGGCCTTCTCAGTGGTGGCCCCCGAATTGTGGAACAGTCTCCCCGAAGAGGTGCGCTTGGCGCCGATGCTGTTTTCCTTTCGGCGCCAAGTTAAAACCTTCCTCTTCTCCGAGGCATTTTCATTTAATTTAATTTAAGTTAAGTTAACTTAATTTTGTTCTAATTGATCTCAGATTGTTTTTATGTTTTTGCTGTATTATATTGTGTGATTTTATTGTATCTTCTGTGTTCACCACCCAGAGAGCTATTGCTAGTCAGGCGGTATAAAAGTATAATAAATAATAATAATAAATAATATAATCTTTGCCCCAGTTACTGTAATTGTCTACAGACCCCCGGACAGCCACCTCCACCTTTCAAAATTTACAATGAAATTATAGTGGCTAAGAATTCATCCCAACGATTTATTACTCACTGCTATTTCAAAATTATTTTTTGAAATGTTTACTTGCGAGAAGAAAAACCTGAGACCAATACTTCTGGACACCAGTAGGAAGGGCTCACCCCATCCAATGCAGTTCTGTCTCTGAAACTTTAACTCAATTTCAATGTATCTACCTACCCAGTGTGTTAATTCGATAGATAAATTCCTTGAATACTTCTCTCTCTTGAAGAAATTCTACAGGGATTTCTGGGAAAGTTGTGCCAAAATCGCCTGAAGGCTTTGGAGACCAGCCCAGTTTCCAGACCTGTACAATATACAGAAGTAAATAAGTATAAATATCTTGTAACTGGGAGCATATACTCTCCTTGCTATATTTCAACTTTTGACAAAGAGAAATAAAGGCACTGTAATGAGAGTACATGTCTGCATGGTACTTGTCTTCACAAGAGAATTTTAGTATTTATCTGTAAGCTTTCAGATGCAAACCCAAAGACAACACAATGTACTCACTGTAAAAAAGAAAGAAAAGGATTGCAAACCAGGCTTATAGAAATGACTGCTTGTGAGTTGGCCGAGTCAGCTTTACCATTCAACAGATGGCAACAGCAAGTCCTCAGGAGCATCATGGACTCTGTCATCACTGATTAGACTCCACTGGCAAAGAAGATGTATGTTTCATTAAAAATGCATCTCTTTGTCCATCATTCTTGCTGGCAGATTCTTGGCTTTCTTCTTCCTTACCAGGTAGACAGCTCTGTTGTAGCTGGTCATTTACCTGAAACAGCTGGAAGGCCTTGCACTTTTCCATCACATGCAAAAATCCCAAGGAATTAAATACAAGACAAAGTTGCTACCTATGCTTCCTGCAAGTTCATACAACTTTTAATTCCTGAAGCTCACTTCCTGTATGGTACACCATCCTTCTACCCCTCATTTTATCATGAGTAGATTAGGAGTTCTATGGTGCAGTGACAGAAATCAACAAACACTAGAGTATTTCCTTTGAAATATGTCCATAATGTTGCACATTGATTACATAACAGTTCAGCGTTTGGCAGCTAATCATATCAGTTTCCTTTAGGTCTTAAAAGGAGAGAACCAGCCAATCATTTTGAACTAGCCAATGTCTGCCTGCATCTTGGGTCTGTGACACAGGCATGGGGGGAAGAAAAAGATGCATGCAACCATCTTGGATTAAAAATATACATTACATAATGCTAATTATCTCAGAGAAATGAACCTCCTAATGGCTTTCATGGCAGCAGCCAGGAAAGAATTGGCTAAGAAACTTGGATCTGCCCTCTAGAAAGTATCTTTAGAAATGCAAGCCCCTTGCCTTCTGTCAATGCTCTAGAATTTCCACATAATCAGACTTGCATCTCTACACTTTCAAATGCAATCCTACACAAAGGATAATTATCCATAATCCAGGGATAGCTCAATCCAGGGATGGAATGTAGTCTGATGTTCAAACAGGGAAAGAATCCTGTTATGGTTTTAAGGAAACCAATGGTATCTAGCATCCTTAGATCCTCAGATGTATTGGGGAGAAGCAGGATCTGTTAGCAACATGCTCAATCAAGCATAATTTCTATGCCTGCTGCAAGGACTCATTCATCTGCACTGGAATACTGGTTTTGGGGAAGGCTTGCAAGAGTGTTTCTTCCAACAGCACTGGGGTTATGTTAGAAGGGGAAGGCATCATGCTGAGGTGGGTCTTTGAGAAGCTTTTCAAACAGAAGAAGGGTTTCCCTAACCCAGTCAAAGTTCTGAAACAGGATGAAATTCTTGAATAACAAATAACGTACAAGTAATTAATCTCTAAAAATGTTAATAGCTGACTCCCAATACATACTTATGTTAGTGATTCAGGATCCAAAAAGAAAACAGCACTGCCTTGTACAAAAGCTTCTCTGTCTGTTTCAGATCCAACTCCAGTTGGGAGCCCCTCCGTTCCACAGACACCAAGAGCATCAGCTTCTTGCATTTAAATTAGCACCCTCAGACTTGTCAATAAACATAGATGGAGAGAGTGAAGAAATGTTGACTTCTTTGTATTTCTAACAAGCTAAGAGCACCTATGTGCTTAAAAGGACACTCCTATTCTTTATTAGATGAGATTTGTATAGGACCATCACCGAATTTTCAAGAGGGGCCTTTAGGCATGAACATCTGTAATTAACATTATTATATAATTTACTATGAGAAAAAGATACCGATCAAAAATTAAGAATAAACATGTCACAGTATGATCAGCAATAATCGTCAACATCAACTTTAGCAGTTAAACACATACCAAGGGAGGAACTCTTGCATAGCTGTTTACTAAAGGCAGTCTTGACAAGCTGATGATGATATTCTTAAGAACAGGGGTGAGGAATGCTGGAATATGCCTGTTTTTCTTGTGCCCCAAAGCCAAGACAGATTGTAAACATTCCACCAATTCTGTCACTATTTCACAAGTTGTTGCAATATATTCAAATTCTTAAATTGGGAGAGAATACAAAAATTCATTATACAATACTCTAATAAATAAAAACATGCTAAGTTTTAAATTGCTCCAAATTCATGCCTAAATTGTAGGGTGTCAGAAAAAGCTATCTTCACAAGATACATTAACAAGTTTCGTATGACACAGCATAAAATACTGAAGCACACAACAAAACATCTCAAAGTCCATTAAAAAGTATTATCAATTAAAGCTATTCTGATGCCCAAACTAGATGTGATATTAAGTGTTTACATCCATTTAATGTGTCTCTTTCTTACTTTCAGATTAATAGCTGCCCTGGGGTGGGGTGGGATGAGTTGAATCAGGATTTGGTACTGCAGTGTGTAGTTTTCCACTCTAGGTGATGGTTCTAGAACACAAAAGGTTCTAGTCAAGGTGAGGCGAGGAAAGGGATTCATGATAGACAGTTCTGTGTAAAACTCAAGCTAGAGCAGTTTTAGAAGGTTGCTTTAGCAACCAATAGACCCCAAGGTTATCAGTATGGCTGGTTAGCTCCATCCCCCAAATGAGAGAAGCTGTTCTGGTTAAAGACACTTGCCTGTTTCAGCCTAAGGATGGCAGTACAACGGCCCAGGCTACAGAGCTGCCAGCAGAACAGCCTGCTCCTGTGCCAGAGCTTCTGGGACAGTGAGGAAACATTGTGGCCAGCTCTAAGGGCAATTCCCTCTACTCTTCCTCCAAAATAACAGCCTCATCCCTCAAAGAGGGGACGTTGGACCCTGAGATCATGACACACGGGGCGGTGGATTTTTCCAACACTTCTCTCCCATGGCCCATTTGAATACCCCACCCCCTTCCATCAAAGCAGCTAATAATCTAGGGAAACTGTGATCATGCCTCTGTTATTTTTAACGTTTAAAAAGATACATTCAATGTAGCACACATTTAACATTATGTCTGTTCTTTGCCTTGATAAAATAATAACATAATGCTAAAAATGAAAGTGGCATGTTTTCCAACAATAGCAATGAATATGGAATTATATATAAAAATGGTACAGGGTATAAAATATGCTACAAATATAAAAACACCATTTAACAAAACTGTCTAATAGTTAAATTAAACACTATTGTATGCATATTCGGAGCTTGTTATATCCTTACTTTGTGCTTGTGAATCCACTTCATCCTCATTTGCATGTTTTGTAAGGTTCTTCTTCCTTTCTGGATTAAGAAGCCGATTTCCAGGTTCAACAGCCACTAAGTTAGACAAACATCAAGCATTTCTCAGTGCTAACCTTTTAATTCCCCTGAATCATCATCATCAGACAAGTTTTTGAATGTGCAAGCTAAGCAAAAATGTTATCTCTTCAAAAAACTGAATTACATTGATGAACTTTTGTGCAACTATGTAGATGGTAGGACCCAGGGAAGCTGTTTAATCCCATGAGTTTTTGTATATTCCGAGTTCTTTCAGAACTTCACTCATTCCATATTGTCATATTTTCGTAACAGTTTCCTTATGATAGTATAGTATGCTAATAATTGTCTAGCCACCACTCATTCTCAACTACTTTGCTGAAAGCTATGGTATGAAATAAAGTTCTGAAGACACCATTATGGGGCATCCTGAATTGCTCAGATAAGTAAGTAAAGGCATGAGATGATACATCCACTGGGGATAAAACAAACAGAAGAGATGGAACTTGTAAAGCTGTTAGGAACACGTATGCTTTTAGGATGCCCCCCTTTGCTTTCAGGAGCTTTTCATACTACTTCCATTAGGTAACTCACCTGCTTCTATGATAAACCGGATACAGTTGATTACAGAGCAGGCATGTGTCATATGTACTGCTGAAGCCAGCAAATTCCATAGATTTGATTGTTGTAATGTCAAGCAGCAGCAATCCAACACAGCCTGGAGATCAATGCTTAGTGGAATATTCTTATGTGTTAACTGCCAAGACACTATCTGTGGAAGAAAAATAATATATGAGACTATTTGATTCTCGTTGTGATCAGTATATTCTCTCTCTCTCTCTGTTTGTCTGTATTAGGAAAACAATAGACATAATCCATTGCAAATAAATTGCAAAAGGCTATAAAAAGGTTGATTCCTTACTATTCACTTTCCAAACAGATTTTAAAATTTCCGCTCACATAACCTTTGACGTAGTTTCAGAGGGTTTCCAGACACCATCACAGTAGACGTATAGCACATAAAACTCCTAAACTCAAGCATCACAGAACTTGAAAGATTTTCTTGGATTCTTTATAGCTAAGATTGTGACGATAGAACACATCTGTTAAGTAATATTCTGTTTGCTATTTGTGGCCTTACCTCTAGTAACATTACAACAAACTTCACAATATCATTCTCTTTGTCAGGAGGAATGTGAAGAGAAGTTGGCAGTTTAGAAAGTAACACCAGATATTGACTTAAAGCACGGGACAAGACCATTGTAGACTGATACAGCCCAGTGTCACCTATAGAATAAGGACATGCCATTAAAAACAAATGTTATCTGCATACATCCAATTTTATAACTGAACCACACTTACATATTTTAAAATATCCCAAATGCCATTGTTTCTGAAACATAATACTTTCACGTAAGAATAAAACAGTGGTATAGACAGTGGAAGCTGGTCCACTAGGGCACAGCTCTTCCAAGGAGAATGTTAAGCAATTTTACCTACCCTCCATCTCAAAGCCAAACACTTTTCATCTCCTCCTCCTCAGGTTTAATGGCAAATCAAGGCCAAGGAAGGGCCCTATTATCGCTACCTACTGGCAAAAACTTTAATGCATCTCACTCGCAGCCTTTCACAGAGCTTTATCTTTAACAAACTGCCAAAGAATCACCAACACCATGCCCCAATGATTCTTATCTAGAAGGGCCGATCCCACAGGCATGTTTGTAATTCCCAAGTTCCGAAACCTATAGACACACAATCTTTCCTATCCCATAGACATTTTATACTCCCATGAACTTACAGAGGCTTGTGGGGGCATTTCTGTCAACCTCCTGTTCTCTGGCCAATCAGGTCTCTGCACCATCCAGCCAATCCTAATCCAAAAGGATATATATGGCATATGCCCTCCCCTGCATGTGTCTCTGGGCAGAAAAACCATGTCAGATTTTAGTATTAGGACTGCCAGCTTTTCAGCCCTGGTTATGAAGGTTCCCCCTCCCTCTTGTTATCAGGCCACTTCCAGCTTCTGTATTGGACTAGTAAGGCTGCCTTGAAGAGCAGACAGTGCATGCTCAGAGCTGCTTCCTTGAAGGCTACACCCGCACAACCTTAACTAGGCTCCAGGACTATGTTTGTCTTCCCTGGTCAGCTGTTTGCTTATTTTTTGCTGAATTTTTATTTCACTGAATTGCCCACTTGTGTGAGTAAGTGCCATACTGGATACACGGTGAATATCTTCTTTGTACAGTAAAGTGCTTTTTTACTTATATATTTTTTTTAAATTGGATGGGGGGGTTAAAATTATTATTTCTAAAAAATGTTTTCTAATCCTGCACCACTTCACCCTCATTAACAGCTGATATAATAAAAAGGATAATTAATTATGATGAAAGGAAAGCTGGGAGTGGCTTTATTCAAAGGCATGCTGGAACAACATGTATTTCTTTCTGGATCCTGCGAGTTTACCAACTTGTTGATATGGATGGTGATGGAAATGGTACTTGAAGCTTGATTTAACCTATGATTTATTGTGTAAGTGTACTAATGGCAGTATAGTGTGGGAAGACTGAGTGCAGAACAATAATGCTGTGGTGAATGTAAGATGTATCCTTTACCCAAGGGATGGTGGCCAAACCATTTTATTTAGTATAAATTGGGCAACACATTAGGCATGAGAAAAGCTCACCAGAAATCTCTTCAACTGCCCCAGAGCCTAGGTGTGAATAATCTGAGCCTGCCTTTTAACTAAGTACAACTCTGGGGAAAGACAGGGAAGTGTAGACTTCTAAGGCAGTTGAGAAGGAGTTTTATAACTGTCTAGTCCTGTTTCAAGCCTCTGTTAAACTGCAGGAACAGTTCTGCAAAAAATCAAAAGTTAATTTCACATTTGCCTCTTGATTTGGGGGTAAAATACAGCCTGGAGCTAACTGCTCTAGGCTCTGTCTGGATAGCCTTCATGTTACAGTGATTACCCCCTGCTGGTGCTAGAGCCAGTTGTTTCTCTTCCCTCCCCTTGGCCGTTTGGTAAACGAATAGCTGGGAATCCATGTGTTATCTGGTTGATAATGAAGGAGTCACTTTAATAAGTCACCTTATTAAATGCAAACAGAGATTCCGCATTGGGGAGGCAGGTGCCAACTAGCCATGGCTTATAGTAGAAATGAAACAATAAGCTAGTAGCGCTTTATAGGCTAGCAAATGTATTATAACATAAGCTTATGCCATCATAAATTTGTTAGTCTTGGTGCTAGTACTGTTCTTTTGGTTGCATTACTAAAATTGCACTATGATCTACTTTTCAGGGTTGTTGTGAGGATAAAAAGAATATAAAACACTTTGGCAATTTTAAAATGCTATTACAAAATGTAGGATGGTACAGAGGATGGTTCAGATGAGGGCATAATCACACCTTGTCTGCACACCCCACCCAGGCAAGCCTGGCCCAGCAGACAGCCAATCATTGGATTTGCCAAGGATCTACATGCAAAATCCAATGTTTGCAGGCCTGAAAATCCTGGTCGTGTCCCAGATTCTTTTTTCTTTGATTTTTACATTGGGCTTTTTTCATGGTTCCAAACCTTCCTTCCACAACTCAAAATCAGGCGGAAGGAAGGCTACAGAGAGACTTATCGTGATTATTCTTATTAATCAGTATTAAAATTATATCCATTCAATTTCTCCTCCAAGGATAGATAAAACTGAAACGTTTAAGTGTCCTGTGTTTCTTTGCAAAGGAGGAGGATAGGGAGAGAACCAGAACAGGTGGAGGCCACACAACTTTTCTCCCAGCAGCGAAGCAATCGAGAAGAGTCCCCTTTTGAACCTAAGTAAGACACTGCAATGCTTAAGTGACCACAGTATCTTTGCAAGGGAGGAAGATGACTAGAAAAGTAGAAACATTTGGCCATGCCCCCATGATCTCCTAGTAGCACTACCAGGTTCAGTGGGCACCAGCCGCCATTGGGT
Source organism: Rhineura floridana (assembly GCF_030035675.1). Classification (NCBI taxonomy): domain Eukaryota; kingdom Metazoa; phylum Chordata; class Lepidosauria; order Squamata; family Rhineuridae; genus Rhineura; species Rhineura floridana. The sequence goes on along the minus strand of NC_084488.1, from coordinate 1,210,542 downwards.
ATAGAGGATATTCCTGCCTTTTTTCTAACCAAAACATTTCTAATAGCATATATTTTAAAAGAACTATTACTAATTTGATTAGTTTGACCTGTAAGACTCAAACTGTGGAATTGCAGTTTATGTCAAAAGATTTTCAGAATTACTTGCCTTGGTGGCCATTCAGTCTTATGACAGCGCCACAGTTGTGGCCCCAGGTTAAGAGTGATTCAGCTGAATTGCATACTACAAGCATACAGTGGAAGCTTGTTACAATGTGGTTCACTATACCATGGATTCACTTTAAATTTAGTTGACAGAGAACCAGAAGAACTATGGACTGAAGTCAGAGACATTATCAGGGAAGAATGCAAAAAGACAATACCTCTAGTTAAAAAGAGAGAAAGACCTCAATGGATGACTGGAGAAACTCTTAAAATGGTTAAAAAGAGAAGGAAAGCAAAAGCAAAAGCAAAAGCAAAAGGAGATAGAAACACGGTCAGAACCCTAAATGCAACTATACAACGACTAGCACGTAGGGACAAATAAAACTATTACAATAGTTATTGTATAGAAATAGAAGAGGACAACAAAAAGGGAAGAAGAGCCCTATTCCAAAAGATTAGAGAAATGAAAGGGAAATTTAAACCAAGAGTAGAGATGTTGAATAATCAACAGGGGAACACACTGACTGACTGAGATGAAATAAAAGGAAGATGGAAGCAATACACTGAAGAACTCTATAAAAGAGATGACAGGATGACAGATTCATTCACGGAGAAACCATATGATGAAGAACCAGAAATGTTAGAATGTGAGGTGAAAGCTGCTCTTACAATTCTTGGAAGAAACAAATCACCAGGAATAGATGGCATGCCAATAGAGTTGCTACAAGCTACTCAGACTGAATCTGTCCAAATGTTGACAAACATTTGTCAAGAAATATGGAAAACTAAACAATGGCCCACAGACTGAAAGCGTTCTATATCCTACTTCGAAAGAAAGGGGATCCCAGAGAATGCAGTAATTACCGAACTATTGCCTTAATATCCCATGCAAGTAATGCTCAAGATTCTAGAACAAAGGCTGTTACCATATATGGAGCGAGAAGTGCCAGACGTCCAAGCTGGATTTAGAAAGGGAAGAGGCACCAGATATCATATCGCAAACATACATTGGATAATGGAACGGACAAAGGAATTTCAGAAGAAAATCACCCTGTGCTTTATAGACTACAGCAAAGCCTTTGACTGTGTAGATCATGAAAAACTATGGAATGCTTTAAAAGAAATGGGGGTACCACAGCCTCTGATTGTCCTGATGCGCAACCTATACTCTGGACAAGAGGCTACTGTAAGGACAGAATATGGAGAAACCGATTGGTTCCCCATCGGAAAGGGTGTGAGACGGGTGTATTTTATCACCCTGTTTGTTTAAACTGTACGCAGAACATATCATACAGAAAGCAGGATTGGACCAAGATGAAGGAGGTGTGAAAATTGGAGGGAGAAACAAGTAAAATGTTTAATGAAAGACTCTGGCATGTTGACAGTTAATTTTCCTTCCATAGACTTTGCTGCAGTGGTTTTCCTAGAAATATTTCTTCATTTGTAATGCATCTTTTGAGAGCCAGTGTGCTGTAGTGGTTAAGGTGTTGGACTACAACCTGGGAGACCAGGGTTCAAACCCCCACACAGCCATGAAGCTCACTGGGTGACCTTGGGCCAGTCACTGCCTTTCAGTCTCAGAGGAAGGCAATGGTAAACTCCCTCTGAATACCGCTTACCATGAAAACCCTATTCATAGGGACGCCATAAGTTGGATTCGACTTGAAGGCAGTACATATACATTTTTAATGTACATTTTAAAAAACGTGTTGGGTAAACATATTGTATGTTTTCTGGCTAGTCTTAAGCGATGGAAGTAAAGAACCTTGTTGCTAGGCAAGATTCTCACACAGCAGACCCCAGCCTTGAAGAATTTACACTTAGGTTGGCCAAGAGATTAGGTTTCAAAGGAGACAGGGAGTAGAAATTATGGGAGATGAATAAAAATAGTTTGAGAGGTATGGAGGAAATGGGAAAATATCTGAGGTACACAGTGGCTAGAATTCTGACAGGCAGCTTTCCATACTACATGTAGAAATAAGCCACAGTGATTGTATGGCATGGGAACTAACATGACTCTCTGCCAATGTCACTCAGTGAACTTGTCGCAGACAGAGAAGTGGCAACCAATAAAAGTTGGCAACCCTGTTAGCAACCCTTATTTAACTTAATAAATTAGCCATGTTAGGCATAATTTATTTATTTTATTTATTTATTATCATTATTTTTACCCCGCCCTTTTTCCAAAACTGGAACTCACGGCGTCTTCCAGATAAAAGCACACATATAATTAAAAACATACAAAAGTCTGGATTAAAATCAAATTAAACAATTTACAGTATTAAAACCATTCATACATACAGTTAAAATAATTCAAACTCAGTTTAAAATAATACAATTAGGCAACAGCAACGCAGCACCCTTCAAGACCTGTCCTTAACAGCTTTCAGTTCCAAAGGCTTGTTGAAATAAAAAAAGCTTTGCTTGCCGACGGAAGGACTGCAAGGAGGGGGCCATTCTTGCTTCCCTAGGAAGGGAGTTCCAAAGCCTCGGGGCAGCCACCGAAAAGGCCCTATCTCGCGTCCCCACTAGTCGTGCTTGTGAGGATGTAGGTATTGAGAGAAGGGCCTCTCCTGAGGATCTCAGGGCCCGGGCAGGCTCATATAGGGAGATACGGTCTGACAGATAGCCTGGACCTAACCCATATAGGGCTTTATAGGTCATCACCAGCACTTTGAATTGTGTCCGGAAACAGAGTGGCAACCAGTGGAGCTTTTGTAACAGGGGAGTCGTATGGTCCCTGTAACCAGCCCCAGTTAACATTCTGGCTGCAGCACGTTGCACCAACTGAAGTTTCTGAACAGTCTTCAGAGGCAGCCCCACGTAGAGCGCGTTACAGTAATCTAAATGGGATGTAACTAAGGCATGTGTCACCGTGGCCAGATCAGACGGCTCAAGGAACGGGCGCAGTTGGCGCACTAATCTTAATTGTGCAAAAGCACTCCTGGCCACCGCAGAAACCTGGGCCTCCAAATTTAAAGCTGAGTCCAGGAGCACACCCAAACTGCGAACCTGCGTCTTCAGGGGGAGTATAACCCCATCCAGCACAGGCTGAATCCCTATAAGATAATTTGAATGTGAATTCTTGTACTTCTAAATGCTGTGATTTCTTATTTATTTTTACATTTCTTCCTTTCTTTTTCCATTGAGTTTCTCACTTTCAATTTCAAGTTTGCCTGATGAGAAGGTTGTAAGCAAAGCAGTCTCAAAATGTAATCAAATGCAATTAACAAAAGCCTTCTAGTTTGACATGTTAAACTCCAAAATGCTAGGAAACCATAGGTGTTAAGAACCACACCATTAATAGGCATGCTATTTAAACAATATTGACATGATATAGTAATCCTATCCTGTGGTTAGTTCCAGCTTCACCACTATATTGGAGCTGGATATCTGCAAGTGGCAACGAGTGGTGGCCCTTAGTCCCAGATTTATCTGTTTACTGGAACAGACATATTGAGTTTGTGCAATGGAAGCCACCATGCAAATGAAGCTATCATTCCAAGTTGCAAGTACCCAACTAACAGCTGTAATGACCCAGCATTTTGAAGCTTGGACATGAAAAGTCCGTAACACAAGTTAAACCACATTTTTTTGTTAATTGAATCAAGACATTTCTTTGCATTCATCAGCACCACCACTCTAGATTTTAAGTTTCTATATCCTACAGATTTAAACTTGATTATTCATGGTATACTTCTATTTTTCTATTATTTTATTTATACTTTTTGCGAATACTGAGGTAGATAACAGAGTCAAAATTCAGGAAGAAAATAGGGTACTATGCCCATATTCTTGTAGTACTGTTTCCATGAGCCCAGAGTCTCAGCCCAATACGTATTAATAAAAAAGAAACATTTTTTTTAAATTAGGCTTTAAGGAATGTCAAAATGTACAATGCGATGGGAAGGAACTAACTGGCTCTTGTTCTGGTTGATTAGGAAGCCATGATCCTTTAAGCAGGCTAAGGTGATGTGCACATCCTCCCAGGCCTTGCTTAGCGATGGGGACCGAATGAGGAAGTCATCCAGGTAAGGAAATATGTGGACTCCTTGCATCCTGACGTGGGCTACCAGGGCAACCATCATCTTCGTGAACACCCTGGGGGCAGACAACAGGCTGAAGGGCATGGCTCTGTATTGAAAATGGTCATTCCCCACCACGAACCTGAGACAGTGTCTGTGTGTGTGGGGGAAGATGGGGACGTGTAGGTAGGCTTCCTTCAGGTCGATTGAGAGGAAGTCCCCTTTTCTCAGTGCCTCCTTGATTGAAAGCAAGGTGTCCATGAGGAACTTGCGGTATGGAATGTATTTGTTCAAGTTCTTGAGGTCGAGTACCGCCCGGAATGACCCATCTTTTTTCATGACAGTAAAGAAAATTGAGTAATTTCCAAAAAAAGTCTCTCTCCTGTCGGGACAGGCTATATTGCTGATATTTGGAGCAGATGGGAAATCGCTTGGAGGGTTCTTGCCCTTTTGTCTTGAGCTGCCGAGAGAGGGGATGGGACAAATCTTGCCAGAGGGGGGGATGTAAATTCCAGCCTCAGGCTGTTTCTGAGGGTGCATAATACCCATTGGTCCGATGATGTGTCCCTCCACCACTGAGTGAAGCGTTGGAGGCATCCTCCCACCAGAGGGATTCTGGCGTCAGAATTGATGTTTGTTGCCTCTTGCCTGGGTTCCAAACCCCAGTCTATTGGGAATGTTCCCAATATGTATGGTTGGCCCTTTTACCTGCGGATGTTGTCTGTACCAGAAGGGGCAATTTGTGCCGGTGTCTCTAGCTCGTCCCGATCTCCTAGAATTCCGAAAGGACTGTGGCTGTGAATAAGGGTAGAAGGCTCTTCAAAACAGCCTTCTGTCCTCTCTTTTCCTGGAAGAGGGCATAGATTTCTTCTTGTCCTTGGATTCCAAGACACCTGCTAGTGCTTCATCACCAAATAACTTGCTTCCCACGCAGGGCTCTGAAGCCAGGTTAGAGCAAGCTGTGGCATCTGCTTCCCAGTGATGCAGCCATAGAGTTCTATGGGTGAAGATGCCCACTACTAATGACCTTGCTGCAAATTGCATGGCGTCCATGGATGCATCTGCCATGAAGGTCACTGCCCAGGAGACTTTTAACAAGGATTTGCATGCCCTGGCAGGGTCTTGTTGTGGACCATCCAGAAGGTCCTTTAGCCATAAGAGAGAAGCTCTTGTGAAGACAGAAGATGCTGCTGATGCTGCTCTGATGGAAAGCGCGCTAGCCTCATGCACCTTCTGAGGCCTTGGTCCAGTTTGCGTTCAGTGGTGTCCTTAAGGTGATTATCTGAGTCTTTAGGATTCAGAGATGGATTTAGAAGATTAACTATGGGTGTGACTACTAGCAGGACTTTCAGTTGGTCCATAATCTCCTGTTCTAGTGTATAGAACTTGTTAGCTGTTGATATGACTTCTTGAACTGTAAAGGAACATCGAACTCGGATTTAATCACTTTAGGTAGTAATGCAAGGAGTTTGAGCACCCTGGATTTAGGTTTTGGTCTGGACACACAGTCAGGATCCAGGATGTTGATGGAACTGGAGGGTCATCAGGGGAGTGTAAGCTGACGGCCTCCATTGCCTTGCATAAAAAGGGGAGGAAATGGGGCTCTTGGAAAATTCTGTTGCTTGAAATCTCTTCCGATTCTGACTCCCCACTACAGTCCTCTTTGTCTAAGACAATCAGTTGTCTGCATCGACAGGCGTCTCCTCTGTAGGATGAGCGTGCCTATCCTGAGTGGTCGCGCAAGGGTCAGGTGAATTGTGTGCTGAAGGAGGTTGCAGGTTGGAAGATGATGGGATGGCTAAGGAAGAACCCTGTGTTGCCTGTGTACCAATAGGAAGGTGCTGTACGGAGGATGCTGTGCCTGAGAGATCCCTGGCCAAATCCACTAAAAGGGAAGCCCTGAGCTGATCCTTCAACTGTTGAAGCATGTGATCCAATAAATGTAGTTGAAGAGGCTGAGTGTGTGCACAACAGGGGTGATATGCCTCTTCTTGCAATTGGTGAGCAGGGGGAGAGGAGGGAGGGAGCTGGAATCCTTCCCCTTCTGTGACATGGTCTGGTAAGAGGCAGACATGTCTGTAAAATCCAAGAAATCCTCAGGTGAGGATCTGGTAGAAAAAAATGAATCCAAGCCAGGGTGGGCTTGTATGCCTTCTTTCTCAGGGAGTGACTCTTGGTCTCTTCAAGTCCTGAAAGCAGTGCTGTGTGAGCCCCTCTCCTCGTCTGCATTATCGCCAGGAGTTTGCCTGGTCTGACCGGTCTGCCTGTCCGCTATGGGCCCCGCACCATCTGAAGCCACCCTGCCTGCTATGTTCATTGCCTCAGCCACCTCCATCCTGTCGGAAGAGGGGCGTCCATCTGGACGTTCGGACCACAGGAAGGCCCTAAAGCCTGTCTGGGTAATGGTGGTGGCGCTGCTTCTAGTTTGGGCAGGAGCAGCTTCGGCAGGAGCGGCTTGGGCCTCCTTTCCAGCCTGTCAGATTTGCGGGTTGCTTTCCCCATGGTGCAACCCCGCAGCAGGTCTTACGGTCAGGCATCTACGTTCCCACTGATGCCTCAGTGGGGGGACTGGCGTGTCTTGTTGCAGCTGTTAAGGCGAGGCCGCTCCAGTGGCTTAGGAGGGTGAAGGAAGACTCCTCCTGGGGCTTGCGCAATGAGCGCTGCTGCTGTGAGGCGGGAAAAGAACGCTGGTGTCTTAGACGCTGCCGCTAGATTCCCGTCTCCGCTTATGAGTTCAGTGTGTGTGGGGGGATGTACAGCCGAGAGTGGCGGTAATGAGCTGGTCCGGGTGAAAGGGAGGGTGGCCTTAAGTCCTCCCGTAGGGCACCCCTTAAAACTTCCCACCCCTGCACGGTTCTGGTAGGGAAAGGGAGAGGAATCCCTTTCTTGGTTTGCCTCGCGCAACAGAAGGGCTCCGGGGGAGGAAAGGGTGGGTTTTTTTTTTTGAAACGGGAAAAAAGTAAGGTTGGAGAAGGAAAAAACACAAAGGATATAAGACAAATACAAAAGACAAATATATAGGCCTGAACACAGAGCAGAGAGAGTGATCAACCGTTGTGTGTGAAGGCAGAAAGAACTGAGGTGGGAGTTCCACAGACAGGAAGTTCCTGCAAAAATCAACAGTGCTCTTCTGCCTTCAGCCGCTAGGTGGAGCTACGTACCCACCTGATATCATCTTTCCATGCACAGGAAAATAACGAGCAAGAAGGCTCCCTGGCACACATGATAGCCTAGTCCATTGCATGATTAGTTGGATGGTTGACCAACAAACTCATACAAATGGACAAACAGACCACAGAAGAACAAGAAGAAATGTATAGATTTAAATACTACACGCCAAGGATGAACTATACCACTTTGTGCCAGAGGAAAAAACAATGATTAGCATTAACAGACAGCTGCATGGCCCCAAACTGCAGCAGCCTGTCTGAGTTTCTCTAAGGAGAGGTGGCTGCTCTTTTGATAAACTCACACATGCCAGCTGAGGCACAGAGGACAGTAAAACACATACATGTAACCCCCCAAAACACAGTACCAAGAATATGGCTGAAAATTAACCCACTCCTGCTCTAAGTCCAAGTGGTGGGAGGGAAGGCAGAGAGAAGATGGAGATACAAGAGCAAGGTTTTTGTTGTTGTTTACTTCAATGAAAAAATACAAATCATATTAAGTGAGAAGAGAGAGATAACAAGGGCTACGAGAGTGGGCAGACCAAAGTTGAAACAATAATAGGAGACAAGGAGCCGGATCCCACTATGGTGGCTGTTGGGGCGGGCGGGAGGAGAATGACAATGCAAGAAAATGTCAGGAAAAAGACAAAACACCCAAATGGGGACCATATTAACTTATCAAAAACAGTAGTCACTAAACCACACTAGGAAAAACAGCCAATGGGACAAGCAAGGTGAAGAAAAAGCAGAGCAGAAAAAAATCAACCACGTGGATGGGAGGCAGGAAATGGATTGGGGTATCACATGTGCAAGGCAACGTACTGCCTCAGAATGTTACTGAATTTCCTTCCTGGGGATGCTAGGTGGCAGTCATATCCCACTTGCTGGACCATTATCCAGGGAGAAGCCTGGTTTTCAATAGGCTTTTGTTTATTCTGGTGGGGATTTTTTACTTGGGCATTAGTTTATTATTACTGATACCTTTTTACTGCTGTTTTAAGATGTTTTAATTTTATTTATTTATTATTTGATTTATATCCCGCCCTTCCTCCCAGCAGGACCCCAGGGTGGCAAACGCAAATGCTAAAAACACTTTAAAAGGTCATAAAAACAGATTTTAAGATACATCAAAACAAAACAGCGTTAAAACATTTTTTAAAAAATCTTTAAAAACATCTTTTTAAAAGGGTTAACTGCTTAATTGCTATTTATTTGTTTTATTGTGAGGATGGTTTTATACTTCTATTATTTACATTTTATTCTCAAGCTGTCTTGAGGTGAATATAAAAGAATATCAAATTAATCAGTCAGTTAAATCTGAGAGTCTGGTGAACTGGCATATGGGTGTTCCTGCCTTGAACCAGGTATTGGACTATCTGGAACCATCCAGCCAATTTTCAGTGGAAGCTTGCTATGGAAACCAAGCCCTATTCCATCAAACCCCAAATGCTTTGATTTGGATTCCTGCATTGAGCAAGGGGATGGACTCGATGGCCTTGTAGACCCCTTCCAACTCTACTATTCTATGAAACCCCAAACATGATTGCAAAGCTTGAACCAATACTAATTATTCATTCTGTAAAACACTGGAGTCAAGAGATTTTCCAGTAGTAGTCCTAAAAAGAGATAGGTCTGAGCACTAAGGTGCTTACAAGAAAGCCCAATAGTATTTTCCCACATGCTAAAAATATACAAAAGTAATCCAGACATGCATAAAATGTGGACCCTTCTTGCCCGAAGGCTTAATATCAAAGAAAGGTCAGCTAATGTACAAGAGAAAGAAACCACACTGTTCATGGGCCAATGCAGGAATGTTTAATGTTGTGGTCTGATAGGTATTGTTATAGTTACCCTTGAGGTGTTCTCCTACTTGTGATATCTGTAAAAGTTTATATCATGAAACTACATCAAAGTTCCATTTTAAAAGACAAGTAATATGATGAGCCATAACTACGCTGGCCTCATGCTATGCCCTTCTCCCTCGCTGGTCTGGCATAAATGGTGGGTCCTTCAGCCTCACCAACGATGCAGCCGAGAGATGGTAACCAGGTTCCATGTAGCTAAGGACTATGCTAGGGTTACTTGGGATATGCAGGCCCTACTCAAAAGCCTCCCATCTGAAAAGATATTCCACTGTTTCAAGCAGGGAAACTGGGGTGCCAGAATCAGGCCAATGCCTGAAGCATCAGAATAGTTTATGGCTATCTTTAGAGGAGATATGTATGCAAAACACACAGAAGATCCTCCTCGTGGCTCTGCTCAAGTGTATATGAACCTCACATGGGAACTCATGGCACTATTTCATCAGAAACGGGATCAACTCCTCCTTTGACCTTAACTAAAGACAGTCTAGCAACACACACCTTCACTTACATTTCCTTTCTCCATGTAACCTGCTAGGAAAACAGTCCAAGGCTTTCTGCAGGCTGTTTGACTAGGCAGGAACAGTCAGAAAATAGTTTATTGGGTATACTTCTTACGGTACAGGTGCAATTGGGTGAACAATGCCACATGTCAAAGTGCTTTATAAAAGTAAATATTATTTACTCCTATTACCAAAGATATCGCTCAACTTGTTCCCATATGCTGATGTTTCATTTGGTTGCAGTGGCTGAAAAACCTGATGACTGGTGGGAAGCTTTTGTACCACAGCAGTCACATGACACAGAGTTACCCTACAAGCAGTTTCAAAAAGGCTCTTGTGATCTCTAGAGATTTCATGCATGCCAAGGCTTAAACATGGAGCTAGAAGGCTTATGTTGAAGTCCTGAAAGAAAGAAAAAAAGATAGACAGAAGATTGACAAAAATACATTCTCACACAGAAAAGGCAACCTAGAAATTCTGAGTAAGGGTATATGATAGAAAGCACTATCATTCCCAGCCTGGTGCATAACCATTGACAATCAGGTTGGAACTGAAATAAACGGGCAATTTTACATCAACAATTCCTGTCAAGCTCATATACAGCAGACAGATGTCTAGGCCTCATGGCCCAGAGTACTTCCACAAAATGGAGGACACCTAGTGTAAGACATCATGACTACCAGAACATTCTGAAAATGAGAATAATCATGTCCAGTGCAAAAAATTCACAAGATATTTAGACTGTATTCGTGCAGCCTTAATGCATAATAAATATAACTTCACCTCATAAGAGTGGCTAGCACTCTGTCAGAATTTAGGCTAAGTGGGAGTTGAATGTAATGGTGGTGGTAGTGTATATGTGTGTCTGCGTATGCGGGCGTGCAAGAGACAGTGCTTCAGTTCCACAAATCTGAATTTGATTTAAAAGTGTAAATACAGATGGGATATCCACTGAAAGCCATGAATGTATCTATACTTGTAAAATACAAGCTATATTTACTAATATTCCATAGAGCAAGATGATAGTTAAGTGGCAAACATGTGAACTTTGCTCCTTTTAAACAGTTTACTAATAAGCTATGCCTCAATTGCCTGGGCACCATATAAGATGCTACAGTGGATGGACCGGCCAGCCCTTCAGTCACAAAACTGTATGTTTACTAAGTCACACTGAGTTCAAACAAGACATCTTTTCAACCTTCAAGTAAACATGCACACAACTGCAGCCTTAATAATAATTTTGATGGGCATTTTAAGAAGTTCTGATAAAGTATTTCACATGTATGGATTCTAAACAAAGAATTCCCCAATATGAAGGTTCTCAAAATTAACTTGGAATTTAAAAAAGTGTATTCCATTGCAGAGAAGCTTACACATCAAATATGTATCTTCCAGGGACATATCAGAGTTTATTTTTCAGACTAATAAGACAGTAGGACACTCCCAGCCCAATATAAGAAAATTTGGAAAAAATAATTCCAAGTGTCTGAGGGCTTATCAATTGATATTGCTGCTGATGCCTTACATTCTTGCTCTTCATCGAATACCATAATTGTTTTCTAACAAGAAAGTATGTAATGTTAGCTCAGCTGTCAGCCACTTTAGTTGTCAGGCACTTTAGGAGCTTTTTGTTTATTGATATTTGCTGTCTGTTTTTATTTTATTTCTCTGTGAAATCAAATAAGTTAAATAAAAATACATTTACATGTTTAAAAAGGCGTGAAAATTACAGAAGTTGCAAGATTATAAGCGTTGGTCATCATACTATAGTTGGACTATTTTGCACTTTGCTGTTACTGTGGGCATTTTACATAGCAAAAAAAGTATTGTTTTGATTTAATCCATGAGTCTATGTAATCTATGTGGTCTATGTAGTTTTTTTTACCTTCTCTTATTGTGATATTCTACATCATGTTTTGTTTATAAATATGTCAAGGTAATGTTGTACTAAGAGGATATATTAAGAACAAGAGATGTGTGGCATGGTTATTATGTATTGAAAACAATTGCTATTAATAAGGGTGAAATTTTTAAAACTGATATAAATTACACTGCAATTATGTGCACTGTATTAGGATATAAAATGTTTACAAATTAAAAATAAAAAACTAGCAAAGCATACTATATTGAGAAAACTGGTGAATACTTGTGTAATATCAGGCCCATCTCCACTATACATCTGAAACACTTTAAGCAATCATGGCTTCCCCCAAAGAATCCTAGGAACTGTAGCTTTTAAGTGCTGAAAGTTGTTAGGAGATCCCTATTCTCCTCACAGAACTACAATTCCCAGAGTTCCCTTGGAAAAGGGATTGTTAAACCACTCTGGGAATCCAGCCCCAACTGCAAGAACCCCGGCACTAACTTAACACTTCTGTCAGCTGTGGCTATGCCTTTCTTTTGACACCAAGATCTTGCTGTGAGTCTGAGAGCAGGGAACTTCATGTCCCTAGGAAGAAGCTTGGGGCAGGGGCGGGGGAGAACATAAAAGCCAAAGGCCCACTAGTCCAGCATCCTATTGACAGTGGTCAACCAGATGCCTGTGGGAAGCCCACAATCAGTTCTGGCCTTACTGCCTATGGATTCTGTGTGGAATGTTGGCTTTCTGCTGGTGCTCTGCTCTGTGGCCTCTCTTACATTTGGTACTGCCCCTAGAGCCATGCCCACCTTTTGTGTGTGTGCCTCTTCTGTGAAGAGCATGATTCTTTCCCTGAAGAGACTGAAAACCCTTTCTATACCTCGTTCCACCAGACCTTGGACCTACTGTATGAACTGGGGATATGGCTCTTCCCCAGGTGGATCTGGAATGGTGCATTAGAAGGGGTGCTCATCCAAAGTTCTGGTCTCCATGTCGGTGCTTCATACACCAGTGTCATCCCCATCATCACTTTGAATGGCTGTTTTGGCTACTCTGTGCAGTAAGGAACAGACTGCTCTCCGGTCACTGAGACACTTCCTCTCTTTTCAACTGAAAATTGGAAGCCTGCTGATTCTTATCTGCACTATATGACATGAGAAGGAGTAGCTGATGGTGGCAGCACACTCCAAGTATCTCAGTGGCAACTGAATTGCAGGCCTGCAGGAACTCCATTCTCATCCCACTAATCTTCAGCCTTTCCCACCTGGTCCAGGCTGGGGGGGGGGAGGCCAACTGTAGGCCACCCTAGTTGATGAGGGCAAATATATTGACTCTGAATCCTGGGAAGATGGAGGCTTTGTGGTTGGGTAGTTCCTGGATGTGGGAGACAGGCCACTTGCCTGCCCTGGATGAGCTTGAACTGCCCCCTGAAGGAGCAGGTATGTAGTCTGGGGGTACTTCCAGGAGCCATCTTTGTCACTTGAGGCACAGGTGGCCTTGAAAGCTAAGACTGTCTTTTATCAGGTTTGGCCAATATGCCAACGACGGGTCTTGCTGGATAGAGACAATCTGAACACTGTAGTCCATGCATTGGTAACCTCAAGATTTGATTACTGCAATGTGCTCTTTGTGGTGTTGCCTTGAGGTCTTCAGCTAGTGCAGAATGCTGCAACTAGAGTAGTAATGGGAACAGACTATCACCAACAGATGACACCAGTGTTAAAGGAGCTGCACTGGCTTCCTGTCTGCTACCGGATCAGCTTAAAGTTCTTATATTAGTGTGCAAAAGTCTTGAACAACTTAGACCCAGGATAACATACCAAATGCCTTACTCAGGGTGCTCCAACTTGATCACTGAGATCATCTGGGGGAGCACCATTAGTGGTTCACCATGTACTACAAGCACAACTCATGACAATGAGGAATCGTGCCTTCCTTGTAGAGGGCCCAACTCTATGGAACTCTCCCCATTAGAAATCGGTCAGGCACCATCCCTGTGAAGTTTCAGGTGCCAGGTTAAAATGTTTTTATTTTAGGTGGCCTTTGCATCATAAATGATATTTTAATGTTTTACTCTGATTTTTTAATTTGGTACTTTCCCCCCCTTAAGTCGTTTTCAGACGTGGTGAAAAGCAGGATATAAATTTCTTAAATAAAATTACAAAAATACATAAAATCCTGTTGCCCTTATCTGTGGGGGCCAGGATAGAGGCCAGAAAAACAAAGGAAAATAAATAGTACAGAATGCAAAATATGGCTGGGCCTTTAGGAGTACCAGCCAGACCTATCTGCTCTCTGTGTTAGGCAAGACTGGTTTAAGATAATGTAGTTGTCAAGGGAAGCTCCATCCTGCAGTTATGAAATGCGCTCCAGGACCTCAGGAGAATTTAAAGATTTTTGATATAAGAATTACAGGATTTGTAAAGTTAAACTAGTAAATTGGGAAAACTTTATGTTGGTAAACTTAGAAAAGAGACTGATAATGGTTTAACCAATGTGGAAATTTGAGGTGTTAGAAAGCAATAAGGAACAACTATTATTAGGATTACATTTAATTCAAAAACTAAATAAAAACCCTAAAGTCATGAAGAATGAAATGATATGAACAGTTCTTTAAAGTTAAGTAAGGCTTATTATTATTGCAAAAATGAAATAGCTAATATGGAGAATGATCTTGAGCAAATTGACTGAAATGCCAGAGGTATTTCTGAATCTGATGAAGGAAGCAATTTAGTGGCTTACTTGGGTGATTTAATAACCTTTGTCATTGGGACTGATTCTGACAGTATTGTGAGCGAAGAGACTTCAAGTTTATGTCAGATATATTAGTTACAGAAAAAGTCAATATTAATGTGATCCAACGATATGGAGTGGAATTTTTTTCATTACTATATTTTTCTGCAGAGTTTGTTCCACTTTTAGAAATACATTGTTTTATAAAATTAATTAATATAATAATGGTTACACCATAACTATTCTCAAGTAACTGTCAAACAGTTTTCAGGGATTTCTTTCTCCAGCCTTAATATTAATATAGGAAGTACATTTTATTGAGTGTATTATGTTCTCCATATAAAAAATAAGTGTGGCATGTTTGCTTATATTTTATATTTTTATACTTGTAATTGTATTTTATGTTTGCATTACTTTAAAAAGGATAACCAATTCGTAAAAATCTACAGAAAATCCTGTTTTATTTTGTACGATATCAAGCTAATTACCTGATGGATCAGAAGAGAACTCAGTTCCGGCTGAGGAAGCTGCTTCATCAACTGGGCACCTTCTATCAGAGCTGCGGCTGACTTCATGTAGCACTGTGAGCTCACTAGTGAAACATACCAGTCCTTTCAAGAAAATAATTTAAATCAACTACACATACTTAAGAAAAGATAAATACATACGAATTTTGCTTTAAATCAACCTTCTAAAAAGTCTAAGTTGTTACTAGAACATACATTTAGACACAACAAATCTGCAATTAACACCAGAGTAGCAGCAAATACAGAGGTATTGGAAACCACAGGAAATTACAGACATATGTAATGTAGTGATGAATATAAACTTTCTTCATTTACTGGTTGCTTCACTGGCTGGTGTATAGGCATATTACACACACTGCAAAATACCAAGCACGTACATCTGAGTGCTTGCTGCTGCCAGATAATCTAAATTATTGGGGAGGGATCTGTTCCACCAACTTCCCATCCTATTTGCCACAGCATCAAAAGGCTCCTACTTGAATCAACACAACCGTTGTGGGCAACAAGCAAGAGACTCAGATGCCAGGCTAAGAACAGGATTATCATTATGTGCCCTCCCAAATAAGCCTGGAATGCTTGTGGACCCCATAAGTATTTTGACACCACAAGTGTGTGTGTGTGTGTGTGTATAAGAGAGAGAGAGACAAAGAAAGAGACATGAATGTGTGTGTGTGATCTATGAGGGGGAGAGATGAACTTGGGCAGAGAGAGGAGGACAGATGTACATGTGGAGTGTGTATGAGTGAGAGATGCATTTGCGTCTGTCTGTGTGCAGTGAGTGTGTATGCACATGTGAGAGAGTGAGTGAGTGTGTGTTAATCTGGGCCCTGCTAGGCCTGCATACCCAGCAGTTATGGTAGGTTTAATGCCTACAGTAGAGAAGCCATGGTGGATTAAAATGGATTTTAAAAAAATTGTTTAAATTTTTTTTCTAATTGTTTTCAATTTTTTAAATTGTGTTTTAAATTGTTTTTAAAAGATGTGTTTTAAATTTGTATATTTGTTTTTAATGTTTTTAGTTACTGTAAACCGCCCAGAGAGCTTCGGCTATGTATACAAATACAATAAATAAAAAAAAAATAAAATGACAATATGCCATGTCTGTGTCGTTTTGGCACGTGCTTGGATCTTTGTGCAAACCTTTGCTGTTTGCTAGGATGTTGGCATCCTGAAGGATGATATGAAGAGAAGAAAAACAGCCAAGAAAGAAGAAAAAGAAAAACAGAAAAAAGTGAAAGCATGACATGTTTTGGCAACTAGGGTTAGAGTGTGTCGAAGTGCCCTGCATGGAGAACCACTCCCAATTACTCTTCCCCACCACCCAGACAGATTACGATAATTAAGTCTACATATATGATAATTAAGTTTAGACAAGGTGCTTGCGATGATGAGGCCAGCAGCGGGTCTCGACCCTTGCCCTTCTTGGCTTACTAATGCTTGCCGAGTGGATCCAGGGTGTGGTCAATGCATCACTGTGGGAGGGAGTGTTTCCAGCCACCCTGAAAGAGGCAATGATGTGACTGCTCCTGAAAAAGCCCACTCTGGACCCATTGGTTTGCAACAATTACCGACCGGTCGCAAATACCCCCTTTTTGGGGAAGGTGATTGAGAGGGTTGTGGCGCAGCAATTGCAAGTACTCTTGGATTAAACAGATTATCTTCACCCACCCCAGTCTGGGTTCGGGCCTGGTCAGTAAGGGCTGAGAAAACTTCAGAAGCAAGCAACATTGGCTGAGGCTGAACCTACAATACTTATTCCTCAAAAGGTTCAGAGGGTGAAAGATAAAGAGTCAAGCAGTGTTCCCTCTTCCCTTTAGGGAACTGTTGAAGGCAAAAGCATTATCAGCACCATTCCCCCACCCCCACCCCCACCCCAAGCATGTTTCTTCGCCAGCTCCACAATGACAGAAGAACTGCTTGAATAGGGGGAGAGGGGAGACCCACAGACCTGTGACTTGAGGTAGATCTGACCTAGCTTTGCCACCTGGCTATTCGGTGCAACACCAACACAGGCTGCAGGGACAGGGGGGTGGGATTGCTGTGGTCTACAGAACTTCCATCTCTGTCACTAGCTGGCTTTGAGGGCCTGCACCTGGTGTCAGGCCAAAGAGACAGTAAACTAGGGTTGGTGCTGGTGTACCATCTACCTTGCTGCCCGGCAGCTTCTCTGACTGAGTTGGCGGAGGCCATCCCGGCTGTGGTATTGAAGGAGCCCAGAATGATAGTCCTGGATGATTTCAATGTCCATGCTGAGGATGCCTCTAGTGTTCCGACTCAGGACTCCATGGCCTCCATGATGACCATGGGGCTGTCTCAAGTTGTCACCGGCCCGACACATAGGGCAGGACACACCCTTGACTTGGTTTTTGCTCCAGATGGAGGAAGGGGTGGTCCGGAGATGGGAGGGATGGATGTCACCCCATTGTCATGATCACAACACTTCCTGAAGTTTAGAATTATGGCTCCGATCCTCCCCTGCAGGGATGGTGGACAGATTAAGATGGTCCACCCCCACAGACTAATGGAATCCACTGGATTCCTGAATGCCCCGAAGGAGTTCCCAATTGATAGAGCAGGTGACCCTGTTGAAACCCATGTCACGTTGTGGAACAATGAGGTGCATTGAGCTCTTGACACAGTTGCTCCTGAGTGCCCTCTCCGGCATTGTAGAGCCCAGTTGGTATTCTGGTATACCAGTGAGCTAAGGGCAATGAAACAGGCTGGACAACGGCTGGAGCACAAGTGGTGAAAGACATACTGTGAGGCTAATTGGGGCACGAGTAAAACATCATAACCATGAGTACTGTGTGGTGGCGAGGGCGGCGAAGGCCCACTTTTCTGCCACCATCACATCCTCAAGTAGCCGTCCAGTGGAGCTTTTCTGTATTGTCAGGGGTCTGTTGACATCAGCTCCAGGAAATGGAGTTTTAGATCCTTTCGAGGCCCACTGTGAATTGTTTGCAAGATACTTTGAGGGTAAAGTTGCTCGCCTCTGTAGCAACCTTGATGCCCCATTAATATCTACTGTAGTCCCCGGTGAGGTGTCCAGTGCAATGTCTGCTGTAACCTCTTGGGATTGGTTTCAGTTGATGCGGCTTGATGATGTAGACAAGGTGGTTGCGACAACGCTACACAGCCATGAAGCTCACTGGGTGACCCTGGGCCAGTCACTGCCTCTCAGCCTCAGAGGGAGGCAATGGTAAACCCCCTCTGAATACCACTTACCATGAAAACCCTATTCATAGGCTCACCCTAAGTCGGGATCGACTTGAAGGCAGCCCATTATCATGAAAGCTTTTTAAGAAAGATTTTTTTAAAGATGTTTTGTTTTACTATGTTTTTAATGATGATGTGTTTTAATATACTTTAAAGTTTGTTTTTATGATGTTTTAGAGTGTTTTAGTGTTTTCGTTTGCCACCCTGGACTCCTAATGGGAGGAAGGGTGGGATATAAATTTTACCCTCCTCCTCCTCCTTTTCTTATACTTCCTGGAATGGTGCCTTACTCAGCCTTCCTTACTCTTTCCTGTATGGGCTTTCTGTGAAGAGGACCCCGCCCACATTTACTATGAGGGAGGGAGTCCTTAACTTCTTGTAAAAGCAGGGATATACCCATGAGAGAAAAACCCATGGCTGACAAAAACCCATAATTGACAAAGGAAATGGAGTTACTCACACCATCTGCAGAAGTTCCTGCCTCAGAGCATTGTCAGAAAAGGAGGCATTTAAGTCTGACCAGTCCCCTCACAGACGATCATTGTGGCCAGAGATGGCAAAAGCAACAGGCAAAGCCATAATGGCTATGGCACAGCTCTCCCTACACAGCCAAGGGCGGGGATAAGCCAGCTGTTTGTTAACACTGTCTGCAAGCCACTCAACCTCCCAGCAATTCTCAAGCCCAAGGATGCTGAAAAGGCTAGAGAACACTGAAATTCAAAGCCTCACTGATCGATGATGCAGGGAGGGGGAGCAATCGATTTGGTATACTCACAACACTTGATTAACAGAACAGTTGGGGCAATATGATGATCAAATAGAACTGGCGCTCCTGCTTAGGTAGGTTCCTTGCAGTACCTGCCAAGCTCTGTGCCCTTTAGAAACTGAAATGAAGCAATTTCACAGGGATTTGGTGTGCTTGATTAACAGAGCAATTGAGGCAGGTGACACAGTGATCAAATAGAAATGATGCTGCCGCTCAAACAATGTGGTGGTCCCACTTGATGTTTATTGTGGGACCCATCAAGCCCCATGTTCTACAGGAACTGAAAAAAGAGCTCCCTCCAGGGAACTCTGGTGAAACACCCCTTGTGAGTACTTGACACTTCTCCCAGACCACAAGAGAAAATAGAGGGGAAGGGGATAAAAAAGACACAAGACACACATGCAAACATGCAAACAGGGCAAATGAAGAAGTAATGTACTAGGTAAAAAATTATATCCAATATAATAAAAACGAATAACACCAAAGCATAGTAAGAAACACCAATTTAGAAAATAAATTATAGGAAAGCACAAGACCAAGACAAGGCAAATACTTGAGGGAGACCAAGAAGACCCAATCATTACCAACCATAGGCAGGGTCAGTCTGATGAGAGGGATGACTCCTCCCCTTGCAGAGGAGGCAAAAGGTTTTAGTGGACCCTGCTTGTTCCTTCCAGTAGGAAGCATCATCCCTAACAAGGAATGTCATCCACCATCCCAGGTAACTACATCATCCTAAACTGAGAGGGTTCTGTAGAAATCACAGAATCCTTGAAACCCTGCTCTTCTTTAAAGACGAGATGAGTACTGGGAAGTCTTCCCACTGGTGGAAATAGGAAGCCCGGAAATTAGCCATGTTGTTGTGAGCCCTGCTGAAGGGGGGTGGATGGACAAGAACAAAGTGGAGGAGGAGGACTTAAAGTTGGATGTTCGAGCCTGTGAGGGGCCAAGTGGAGAGTGAGAAGGCATGCCAGCTCTGGACTTTAACAGTTCAACTCCCGCAGCTCCAGATACCCCTGTGGAGAGTCAACCTGACCAGCCAGTTGTTTCCCAGCCTGATGCCCATGTGGCAAGCAGGCAGCCCCCCTCCCTCACAGGGGAAGATGGGATGGTGAGAAAGGCTCCACCTTTGCCTCATGCCAGGAGGCAAAAGCAGCATGAGAGTCTACAGACACAGTTGAGGTGGAGTCTCCATCTGCATGCGTGCTCCCAACAGTGACAGCTGGCAAACACAAGCAGGGTGCCCGCCCAGCCTTACTTAAGCCAAGTATCGGGGGGGGGGAGTTGCTGAGTCAATGTCTTAGTGCTGTGAAGTTGTGCCTAATTACTCCTAGAGAGATACTGAGTTCTGAGTAAGCTGTAGGTAGATTCAGGAAGCACACTGAATTGAAACTGTCTCTTACTACAATAAAAGAAAAAACCACAGCCATATCTGAGTCTTAGTTATTCGAGTTCGGGAAGGACAGATGCTTTCAGAGTCTGACAGAATCACCATCTAGCAGAATGTTCTCCTCCCCTGCAGGAGGACTAGAAAAATGTTCACAGTCCAGAAGAGACTTTTGGTCTTACTGTGAAAATGGTCTTTTCTGTGCATGTCAAAGAAGATATCAGGTGGGTAGGTAGCTCCACCTAACGGTTGAAGGCAGAACAACACTGTTGATTTTTGCAGAAACTTCCTGTTCTGTGTAGCTCCCAGCTCAGTTCTTGATGACAAGCTAACTAACAATGACAGCAGTGATAGGAAACACAATATGCAACTTAAGACAACAGAATTCATACACCCTCTGCTAGAGGCCTATAAGGTATCCATGATTGCAGCCCAGCCCTCCTAAGGAGTGGCCCTGATATCATCTTTGACATGCACACAGAAGACTGTTTCCACGGTAAGACTAAAAGTCTCTTCTCCTAGGCATGGAAATATGATATCAGGTGGGTCATACCAAAGCTGACGCATGTAGGGTGGGAATAATGCTGGGCTGAACTCATTCATAGTCGGACAGGACATGCGATAGCACTCTCCTCCCAAAGCCTGCTTCTGCAGACGCATAGGTGTCAATCTTATAATGTCTAATAAACGTACTGGGGGTGGCCCATGTGGCCGCTCTACAGATTTCAGTCAGTGAAGCATTATGCGAGAATGCTGCCATTGTGGCTGCTGCCCTAGTGGAGTGAGCCACTATCCTGTCTGGTCGCACAAGCCACAGCGAAGCATATGCCAAGGTAATACATACATCCACCTAGCTAGAGTGGAGGTTGAAACTTTGTTACCCAGCGAAGCTGGATGAAATGAGACTAAAGGTCTTGTGATAAGGTTTAGTTTTGGAGATATATACTTCTAAGGCTCTTCTCACGTCCAATGAGTGCCACACCTTTTCTGTGGGGTGAACAGGATTAGGGCAGAGAGAAGGAAGCACTAACTCTTGTTGACTGTGAAAGGTAGAGAGAACCTTAGGACGAAAGGAAGGGACAGTGCAGAGTACTACCCTATTCTTATGAAAAACACAGAAATCCTTATCTACACAGAAGGCATTCAACTCAGACACTCGATGCGCGGAAGTAATGGCCACAAGGAACAAGACTTTAAAAGATAACAAACGGAGAGATACTTAACTTAAGGGTTCGAAGGGAGGTTTTTGCAGGGCCATTAAGACTTTGTGCAGGTCCCAAGCTGGGAAACGATGGACAGTAGGTGGCGCCCCATGAAGGAAACACTTCAGAAACGGGTGAGAGCCCAGTGGTTTTTCAGGGAACTTACATAGGATTGATGACAAAGTCAAAGCCTGGCATCTCAAAGTGTTTGGTCTGAGTCCCATTCTTAAGCCCTCCTGTAGGAATGAGAGGATCTCTTTAATACCTGCTTTGCTTGGAGTTATGCCTTGTTTCTGTGTCCAAGACAAACAGGCTTTCCATGTGGCCTCATATATTCGAACGGTAGAAGGGCATCTGGAGGCCACCATTGTCTCCACTACTTGCATCGGAATGCCTCTCTTCAAGAGGCACTGCCATTCAATTTCCAAACATGAACAGCCAGCCAGCTGGGATCTGGATGGAGAAATCATACCTGTGACAACAGATCATCCCTGAGAGGAATTCGGCACGGATGATCAACCAATAGGTTGATAAGTTCCGGAAACCAAGGTCTCCTTCACCACTAAGGAGTTACCAGCAGAACCGTTGCCCTTTCTGCTCAATTTTCTGGATTATTTTGGGAAGAATTGGAAGAGG
The DNA here is from genome assembly GCF_030035675.1 of Rhineura floridana. Taxonomy (NCBI): domain Eukaryota; kingdom Metazoa; phylum Chordata; class Lepidosauria; order Squamata; family Rhineuridae; genus Rhineura; species Rhineura floridana. The sequence goes on along the minus strand of NC_084488.1, from coordinate 1,188,514 downwards.
CGGAAAGGCGTATAACTGACATGGAGGCCATTGGGCCGTGAGAGCATCTATTCCTTCCGCCTCTGGTGTCAAAGAACCTCTTTACTTGGCGGTTGGGACTGGTGGCGAAGAGTTTTACTTTGATTCTGCCGAAGTGTGCCAGTATCACCTGAAAGGCCAGAGCATGTAGCTTCCATTCCCCCTAATGTATTTTCTCCCGACTCAACCAGTCTGCTTGACTGTTATCCTCCCCTCTGAGGTATTCTGCCGTGACTGACTCCAAATGTTCTTCTGCCTACTGGAAGATGAGTGAAGCTTCCCTCTGGAGAAGGGGAGAGCGTGTGCCCCCTGACGGTTCAAATGAGATTTGGTGGACACATTGTCTGTCCCGACGAGCACCGCCCCCAATCGTCTGGTGCACGTGAAGTGTGTCAGTGCCAAGTGGATTGCCCGAAGTTCCAGTAAATTGATTAGAAGCATGGATTCCTGCGGTGTCCATGTTCCTTGCACCAACTGGCCATTGCAAATGGTGCCCCAGCCCGATAGGCTGGCATCCGACGTGATCACTATATGTGGGGGATCCTGGAATGGCACTCCCTTGAGTGGGTTGGGTTTGTGCACTCACCACATCATGGACTGATGAACCGCAGGTGACAGTAACACTTTCCGGTGCTACGTTTGTGCTTGTGAGCACGTTGCATGGAACCACTAATTTCAGAAGAAACAAGGTCCTTTACCCAAGCCATAAACTTTGGGAACTTGGAATTTTATTTATTTATGTATGTATTATTTGATTTATATCCTGCCCTTCCTCCAAGCAGAATCCCAGGGGGAAAAAACCTTCCATGCTTTCAGCATACATACTCACCACCACCCCTCGCTGCCCCTGCTTGGGGCTGGTGACAACGCTGCTTGCAGGCATCCAGAGCCTTGGGCCGGAGGCTCACCTAGGTCTGCCATGTCTTCCCCATGACTGGAGTCATGGCGAGAGAAGTCGAAAGAGGCAGAGAATGCCATAAAATGGCGGCTGTGAGAGCCCTGCGCTCAGATAAAAAGTGCAGGGAAACTCCTCCAAACAACGCCTTGGTGGCCGCTGCTCAACCCCCAACTGCTGCCACACTCCAGAGATCGCAAATAAATGCCTCCGTGCAGCAAGACCCGACGGGGGAAGTAAGATATCGCGATCCTGCTCAAAACAAGTGTTGTGGGGACGCAGGTCTGTGGAGCCGTCTGTATCAAACCCTTATAAAATGGTGGCTGCAGTAGCTTGCCAGGCTCCCACGACAATCGTTGCCCGATTAGATCTTCGTGAAGTGTCCAGTTGGCGATTGGCCCATCTGAAAAATGTTCCTAAACCCACGGTGTGAAGGCGGGCAGGAATGAAGAAAAAACCCCACAGGGAAAACAAAGGATTTTTTTTTTTTTTTAAAAGACAAACGCAGAGAACAAAAAAAAATGAAGTGGATTGCCTTCAAGTCGATTCCGACTTATGGTGCCCCTACGAATAGGGTTTTTGTGGTAAGCGGTATTCAGAGGGGGTTTACCATTGCCTTCCTCTGAGGCTGAGAGGCAGTGACTGGCCCAAGGTCACCCAGGCAGCTTTATGGCTGTGTGGGGATTCAAACCCTGGTCTCCTGGGTCATAGTCCAACACCTTAACCACTACACTACACTACATCACACAGAGAACAAAACAAAATGGAAAGGGGAGAGGAGAATAACCAAAAATAGACTAAAGACAGGAAAAAAGAAGGGAAATTTTAGAATAGAGAGAAAAAGACCCAACCTTCACAGACCGCAGGCAGGGCTGGTCTGGGAGGGTGGGACGACTCCTCACCCTGGAGAGGAGACAAAGAAGTTTGAAGACCCTGCCTGTCATAGCCAGTAGGAGGAATCATCCCTAACCAGGAATGTCCTCCAGTCCTATCTAGCAAATGGGACTCTTGGAAGATTCTGTTGCTTGAAATCTCTTCTGGTTCCGACTCCCCACTCCAGTCTTCTTCATCTAAGACAATCAGTTCATTGTCTGGGTTGACAGGTGTTTCCTCTGTAGGTTGAGCGTGTCTACTTTGGGTGGCAGCGTAAGGGTCAGGTGAATTGTGTGATGGAGGAGGCTGTGGGTTTGATGATGGGATGGATGAGGAAGATCCCTGCGTTCCAGATGTGTCCCTTGGGGGATCCTGTATAGAGGATGCAGTGCCAGAGAGATCCCTGGCCAAATCCACTAAGAGGGAATCCCTGAGTTGATCTTTTAATTGTTGCAGCATGTGAGCAGATAGATATAATTGAAGAGGCTGAGTATGTGCGCAACAGGGATGATATGCTCCCCCTTGCAATTGGTGTGTAGGGGGGAAGGGGGCTGAGATCCTTCCCCTTCTGTCACCTGGATGGTTTGTTGATGAAGATGTGTCTGTAAATCCCATGAAATCCTCCGTTGAGGATCTGGCAGAAAAAACCAAGTCCAAGCCAGGATGTTTTCCTCAGACAGCAACTTTTGGTCCCTTTGAGCCCTGAATGCAGTGCTGTGCGAATCCCTCCCCTCATCTGCATTATGATCATCAGACCCTTGCCTGGCCTGGCCAGTCTGTCTACAAGCCATGGGCGCCACGCTGTCTGAAGCCATCCTGCCCACCACATTAACTGCCTCAGCCTCCTGCAGCCGGCCGGATGAGGGGCAGGCCATGGTTATCTCCATCTGAACGTTCAGCACAAACAAAGGTCCTAAGGCCTGTCTAGGTAATGGCAATGGCACTGCGCCCGGTCTGGGTGGGAGTGGCTTGGGCCTCTTCTCTGGTCTTTCAGATGTGTGGGTTGCTTTCCCCATGGGGCAACTGCGCTATGGGTCTTACATGGGCTAGAAACCACGAAGCAGCTATGTTCCCGCTGATGCTTCTGGGGGGGGGGGGCTAGCACGTCCCTTAAGAGTGAGGCAGCGAAGCTAATGTAGGAGAATGGAGAATGACTCCTGCTGGGGCTTGTGCTATGAGCGCTGCTGTTTCGAGGCAGGAAATGAGCGTTGATGTCTTAAATACGCTGCCACCTAAATTCCCACCCCCGAGGGTAGCGAGTTCAGCATGGGGGGTGCCCCTAATGAAATTCACACCCCAGTGGGATTCTGTTGGAGGGAAGGAGGGGAATCCCCTGGCTTGGCTTGCCTTGCACCACAGGAAAGGCTCTGGGGGTGAGGAAAAGAAAAAAACCTTTTTTAAAAAACAAAGAGAAGAAAGGTAAAATAGAAAGGAGGAAAACACAGAAATATACAAGACATATGAATGAGATGAATATACAGGCCTCAACACTGAGGAGAGAGAGTGATCAACCATTGTGTGTAAAGGCAGAAGAGAACTGAGCTGGGAGCTCCACAGACAGGAAGTCCCTGCAAAAATCAACAGTGCTCTTCTGCCTTCAACCACTAGGTGGAGCTACCTACCCACCTGATATCATCTTTCCATGTACAGGATAATAGCATATCTGGTCTTTAAAGAACACCAGTGTGGTGTAGTGGTTAAGGCAGCCTTTCCCAACCAGTGTGCCTCCAGATGTTGTTGGACCACAACTCCCATCAGCCTCAGCCAGCATTGCCAATGGACAGGAAAGATGGGAACTGTGGTCCAACAACATCTGGAGGCACACTGGTTGGGAAAGGCTGGGTTAAGGTGTTGGACTACAACCTGGGAGACCAGGGTTCGAATCCCCACATAGCCATAAAGCTCACTGGGTGACCTTGGGCCAGTCACTGCCTCTCAGCCTTGTGAAAACCCTATTCATAGGGTTGCCATAAGTCAGAATCGACTTGAAGGCAGTACATTTACATTAGCTCATGGAAGACTGGCCACCAACAAAGGCACTACAGAGCAGTAGCTACCCAAGGAATCCCGATCTTTTGCTCTCTTGAGCTACTGAGAATGAAAGGTCAGTCATCCTATATCATCATATTGTCCTAGTTTTAAAAATAACTTTTTAATGGACAGGAATTTACCCATTCCTGACTGCTTTACGTAACTAGAACAAACCAATTTCCCCTCACAACGACAATAAGCCAAGCATTTTTTTTTGGGGGGGGGGGAAGGACCTCTCTATTTTGTCTTCATTTGGAACATTATGTTCAGTTTGTGACATGGTATTTTGATATCTATTTCCCAACAAGGATAAATTGAAAATGAATAAAGTCCACTTTCAAGGGCAAGTCCAGAAGGAAAATCTTAACCTGTGCAAAGTCTTACCTTTTGAACATCACACACAAATTCATTTATTCTACCCAACTGCTAACATTCCGAACAGTAAGTGTTAATCTGTTTACTAAGTTTATTTGACTGAAATTAAATACTATTATTATTGATATATGTTTTCATGGCCTTACTTTGTCTGGAATTATAGTTTCTAGAGCAGGCTGGTTGTCCCCATCCAGTGGGTGTGCAGTTATCAAAGATGATGGGCTAATTGTTTCCGGTGCCACAGTAAGACGAAACCTATCCAAGAGTGAGTAAAGTCTTTGGTGTCTGAAAACAGAAATGTAACCATATTACTAGTCTAGGAAAGGCAAAAACATTCTAGCAATATTTTCAATGGATAAATGTGAACAATTTCAACAGTGCTATAGTGCACTTGATAAATGAAGCCCCACACTTTCATGTCTGATTTTTGTTTAAAAGCAGAATCTGTTTAAAGAGTGGGGAGGAATATATTTTAGTATATCAAAATCTAATGAGAGGCAAAAAAACTGCCTCAGTGTGCCCTGGAGTTCTGTTCAAGTTCGGCAGAAGGAATTGCAAAGGGGAACACAAAGCCTCTATATTCCAGAGCGCTCTTCCCCTGACTCACAAGTAAAAGCTTTGCTGGTACTTCCCCTCTTTTTCAGGGAATACAGGACAGAGTCAGAGATAAGGCTTATGCAGGCAGAAATAGGCAGTAGGCAGAAATTCAGGTTGCTGCTTTCCCATGTTTGTTCCACCTCTTTGGATTAGGTCAGAGATGGGGCTTGAGAAAGAAAGGACCTATTTCCCAATGAAAATGTTCTTTCCTTGACTTCATTATCTAGCCACAAAGTTGTCTTTGCTTACTCAGCACACTTGACCTTTTCGAACTGTAAGAACAATTTTATTTATTTACGTACTACATTTATACTTCCTTTCTTAAAAAACCTTCAAAAGGCAGCTCATATTTTATGAAAAATTTGCAAACTGTGATACAAAAGGGAAATTTACAAACTGTGATACAAAAGGGAGGGGAAGGGTAAGAAAAGTAAGCAAATATGAATGCTTACTCTGTCATATTTTTACATAATGAAAAAGTGGAATGGTCATTGCATGGTGAGGAGCCATACAGCAGTTGGTTCCACCCAAGCCAATGGACTGTGTCTAGCTTTCTCTCCTTTCCTCTGATGCAAATTGATGCTGACAGACAGAGTTCTATCTACGTGGAGGAGCCAAATTTGAGACTGTTCTAGTTTTACTGACTACAAAATAGCAACATTAAAATTATAAAATGCAATTCAAACCATTCCGTCAACATAGTATAGCAATATGTAAGCAATCATAGCTATAATCGAAATAATGGATAGTTGAGGTTCTGATACTAAGAAAAGGGACCAGGATACAGTCATATGTTATACAAATATTATAGGAAAAAATACTAGGACATTGAGCTTTTCCATCCCTACATGGACAGACAATATTAGCTGGTATAGTCCTAAAGGTAACCAAGAGGGTTATAAGTTCAGTTAGCCAAACACAGGACTGCAGCCAGTTTAATACTTAGAATAACTCAATGAAGACAGGGACAAGGAACCCTGTTCCTCTTGTTAGTTTTGAAGGATAAAACGTTGGTTTAAGCAGATCCAATTAGAAGTTGGGGAAGAACTTATGTAATAAAATTGCTCTAACAGGAGCCAGTGTGGTGTAGTGGTTAAGGTGTTGGACTACGACCTGGGAGACCAGGGTTCAAATCCTCACATAGCCATGAAGCTCACTGGGTGACCTTGGGCCAGTCACTACCTCTCAGCCTCATGAAAACCCTGTTCATAGGGTCGCCATAAGTCGGAATCGACTTGAAGGCAGTACATTTACATTTTAACAGGAAGCGATATAGTGCAATTAAACATTATGTGTGGAAAGAACTTAAGCAAAATACTACATTTTGAAAGACTGTCACATTCCACATCACAAGAATACAGCATCACTAATGCTTTACCTGAATGCTAGTCCACTATTCTGAAGATATCCCTGAATTCTATCCAGTTCTTCAACTGGCAACTGAGCAGTGCTGTTCTATATGAAAACAAGAAAAGCAAAGCATTCATATAAATCTTGAGAGTGAAAATTAAATATACATTGTGATAAGTTAAGAGTAACACCAAGTACAGGCAACACTTAATTATAGTTAGCACTAACCATTGTTTGTTGCTTTAATCTTAGTTAACATCTAATATGTAAATTGAAACTATAGTTTAGCCCAATAAAGAAAGGCCTGCCAAGTAAGAGGATTGGGACTGAGGCACGAAGGGAAAATGTGGACACAAGAGTTTAAACTGTGACAACAGTGTGAGTCTGTGTAATGTCTTCACTGCTTTATGAAAGCAGAAGTCAAGTGCCTCAGTTTACAAATTCACTCATACCTCAAAAGCATGGAAATTATATATTTAACTCTTCTCTTAAGTTGAAGGTTTTTTGATACTATAATATGTATTTTATTTAGAACTTTGAGGCTATATGACTGAACAATGTGTATAGACGTGTGAAATAAAGTATTCTACAATTTCAGCAGATTGCACTAAACCTCTTGTGGTTCCTTGTTCCTTCCATTGTAGCTAGCATTCCCTGCCTTTCAGTCCTAACCCATTCGTTTCCTATTTCTGAAATGTTCAAAAAAAATTTAAACACTTTGAAAACCAGAAACTTGAAAGAAGAATAGTGAGAAATGTGTAATTTATTCTTTGCAATTCCTTGATATGCAGGTGTTGAGATACTGATATAGATATATGTACACACACAGCACCATCATTATATGTGAAGATGGGTCCCACCCTGAGCAGCTTATAATCGAAAATTAGACATAGGAAAAACAAAGGAAAGGAACCAGGAGTAACCTGGGAGCATATATAGTTATTCACATTACACATACTTAGGCTTGACTATAGATTTAGTAACAGTATGACAATGAAATCAGGAAGATGTGTCAAAAGGTGGGCTTTGAAGATGGATTTGAAGAATGTAAGAGGTTTGTCAAACAGGTGTGGTGGAGGGGAGGTGCAAGCATAAAAGGGAAGCAAGGGATATGTCATTTGAGGGAGCAAGAAAGCTTTGAACAGCTGGGGGGAAGCTGGAGGAGTGGAGGTCACAGGAAGGGACGTATTGGGTTATGAGAGTGGAGTGGTAAGAGGGGGCAGGACACGGAGTGCTTTGAAAGTAAGGATGAGGCATTTCTGCAGAATTCTGGAGACGTTAGTTAGCCAGTGTAGGGATTTATGGAAGACTGTCACATAATAAGCCATGAGAGGTAAATGATTCGCAGCAGAGTGTTGGATATAAGGTGAGGAAACTATGGTGAGATAATGGAAGACCAGACAGAAGGCTGCAGAAGTCATGGCAAGAGAATACCAAAGGTGTGAATCACCTGAAGGGACAGAGAGAGTAGGCCACATTTTTGCAACACTAACATTGTAAAGGAAGAAGGAACACAACTTAGCAAAGAACTGAATATGGGGGACAAAGATAAATCTAAAGTTTTGTGCCTACTCCACAGAATGGATGATGACATACGGAACTGATAAAGGGAGTGCATGAGAACAGGAAGATTGGAAGGAAAAGGGAAAAATTCAGTGTTAGACATATTGTGTATGGGAAAATAAAGCATCCAAACAGAAATGTAAGAGAAGCAGTTGTAGATGTGGGATTGGAGAAAGAAAGTAAGTTCTGGGGTACAAAAGGTAGATCTAGGTGTCATACATGTAAATGGCCAATTGCCAAGAAAATCAAACACAGTCACTTTTGACTTCAAAAGAGGAAACTTCCAAATATGAGAAGACTGGTAAAGAGAAAATTCAAAGGCAAAATCAAGAGGATCAAATCACTCCAATATGCTTGATAGTTGTTTTAAAACACAGTGTTAGAAGCTTAATTGGAGTGTATACTGCAGATCAGGAAAAGTACCACCATGGCCAAGAGGAAGTAGCACGGTTAACAAGAAGAGTCAAAGAAGCTGTTACAGGTAAGAAGGCTTCCTTCACAAAATTGAAGTCTTTTCTGAATAAGGAAAATGAAGACACAGACTCTGGCACCGAACTAAAACAAATGCAAGGAGGCAATAAGGGATGCTAAAAAAAAAGAAATTGAGGAGCATATTACTAAGACATAAAAACTAACAACAAAAATGTCTTTAAAATACGTTCAAACCAGGGGACCATCTAAGGAAGCAGTTGGACCCTTAGATGACAAGGGAGTCAAACGTGTGCTAAAGCAGACAAGGAGACTGAACAGAAGCTGAATGAATCTTTTGCATCTGTGTTGGCAGTACAGGATATAAGTCAGATCCCTGAACCTGAACTAACATTTGCAGGAAGGGAGTCTGAGGAACTGAGGAAAACAGGAGTGACAAGAGATGAAGTTCTAGGCTTAACAGATGCTGACCTAGTGTGCGGCGGCTGTGAAATAGGCAAATTCCATGCTAGGGATTATTAGAAAATGTTATTGAAAATAAAACTGCTGGTACCATAATGCCATTGTATACATCTATGGTAAGGCTGCATTTGAAATACTGTGTACAGTTCTGGTTGCCTCACCTCAAAAAGGATACTGTAAGGTTGGAAAAGGTTCAGAAAAGGGTAACCAGAATGATCAAGGGATAGAGCAACTCCCCTGTCAGGAAAGGTTGCAGCATTTGGGGCTTTTTAGTTTAGAGAAAAGGCAAGTGAGAGATGACATGATAGAAGCGTATAAAATTATGCCTGGCATGGAGAGAATGGATAAAGGAAATTTTTTCTCCCTCTCTCAAAACACTAGAACTCATGGACATTCAATGAAGCTGAATGTTGGAAGATTCAGAACAGACAAAAGGAAGTTCATCTCATTCCACGCATAGTTAAACTATGGAAGTCTGTCCCACAAGAGGCAGTGAGGGCCACCAAGCTGGACAGCTTTAAAGAAAAACTAGATGAATTCATGGAGGACAAGGATACCAATAACTAATAGCCAAGATGGCTGAACTTTGCAACTATAGCCAGATGCAGTGTGCTTCTGAAAACCAGTTGCCAGAAGCTGCAGGAGGGGAGAGTGCTCTTGCACTCAGGTCCTACTTGTGGGCTTCCCATGGCCATCTGGTTGGCCACTGTGAGATCAGGATGCTGGACTAGATGGGCCCCTGGCCTGATCCAGCTGCTCTTCTTATGTTCTTAAGGGTGCTAGGAGTTGCTAGGAGACCCCTATTCCCCACAAGCTTACAATGCTCAGAAAGTTCCTTGGGAAGAGGGATTGATTGTTAAACCATTCTGTGAATTGCAGATTGTGAGGGGAACAGGGGTCTCCTAACAACTCTCAGCACCCTTGACAAAGTACAGTTCCCAGGATACTTTGGGGGAAACCATGACTATTTAAAGTGCCATGATACTGCAGATGGAGCCACAGTCAAAACATCCTGTAATGTAAGACATGGTGAATAATTTGGTTCCCAGAATTTACCTAACAGGCTGACATATATAATAATATAGTGGTTCCCCAATCTCGGGGCCACACACATCTGAAGGGGTCCACAATATTCTCCATAGGCCCCACTCACTAGCTGTTCTCGTCCCCACTAGGAGCCTGGACTGAAGGCACTGGGTGGGTAGGAGTGATGATGCTCCTCTGCGCAGCAGCTGCCTGCTGTTAAATTACCCAGCATGCAATGTTCATTTGGGGCACTGCATGTTGGGTAATTTTATGGTGGGTTGCTGCTGCACAGAGGAGCCAAATAGCTCATGCTAGTCTGCCAGCTCAGAGTTTCTCCCAGACAGGTCCTAGTGCTCTACTGCCCTCCTACATAGAAAGATATTGAGCAAGATGTGCAGGGACCCTTCTAAACAATGTATGTGAAATGGGCAGCCTGGCTGCTCTTGCCTGTCAGTGTTATTAGCCAATGAGTGAAGTCAGAGCAGTGACTGATAAGTTATTATTATTACTATTTTCATTATTTATTAAATTTATATACTGCCCAACTAGCAATAGCTCTCTGGGCGGTGAACAAAGAGAGTGAGTTGTTTAAATACCAGGCAGGCCATAGGAATCCCTGGGGTCCTAAAGAACTGCTATTTTGCCCTCCTTTTTAAGTGTACTTCTTCTGCTTCTGTCTTTTTCTCCTATGCTTGGAATCTCCATGCTTTGCCCTTCCTTTCCCCCTAGCAACCAAGAAGCATCTTTCTCCTATGCTGAGTTTCCTTGAGATCAGGAGGGCCTAGACATTATTTTCTGCAAATACTACTACACAGTAAGTGCAGGTGAACGTTAAAAGAATCCCCCTCCCCCTGGGCTTCTTCTGGGAGGAAGGGTGGGATATAAATGTAATAAATAAATAAATGTGAACTAAAGACCAGAACTCATTAAGACTCATTAAGAATTCACTGTATCATTAACTTAACAGTACAATGGTAGACATGTCTACTCGGAAGTAATTATCTTTGCATTGAATGAGGCTTACTTCTAGCTAAGTAGGTACAGGATGGCAGCCTAGGCTTTGGTTCTAGTTTGATATAGGAGAAAAACCGGGTCCCTGTGCTTTTAACAACTGTGTAGCATGCAGAAATTTAACAGGTCAAGTTTTTCTCGTATGGAAATATAATTATGGGAATAGCTTCACTGCAACTACTCTCTAATTTTGTGTTATGCCACACCCTCTCATGGCAGCCATTTTGTATTATGCCCTCATGGCAGCCATTCTGTGACTGGTGCCTTCAGCACACTCTCAAAATTTGAAATGTGTCCTCTGGTCCAAAAAGGTTGGTGACCCCTGCCTTAGGATGAAGGATGGGTAATAGATCAAGATGATGATAATGCTAACAATAATTATAATACCTGCACTGGTGCAGCTAAAAGCATTTCTACTCGACGGCAAGCAAGGGTATCAACTATACGAGCCAGCACACGAAATGGAGTGCATAACAGCTTGTCCACATACAATATTAACACAGCACCAGACTGGCTGAGGTGAATTCCCTCTAGGCATTGTAGAGTCTTCTTTACTGCAGTTGGCTAAACAGGGAGAAAAAAACATTTAGAGAGTTTTTTTCAGACTAAACTACCAAAAAGCAGCTAATATATGCAGGTTAACTGTTTTGAACAAAACAAACCATTTCTAAATGGCTTTACAGGCTCAACTCAGGCACAGATTAAACATAAACATGAACACAAAAAAATGAGCTCACACTATTTCTGTGAGTTTCTCTTTGTGTCATTCCCTTTCCTTGCACACTGCTGATAACACCCAACTCTATCTCTTTTTTCTATCCTAATTCAGAATGAGGCAGTAGATATTCTGCACAGGTGCCTGGAGATAGCAATAAATGAATGCTAATAAACTGAAGCTGAATCCAGTTTTGACAGAAGTACGAGTATAGCAGGTGACCTATCTAACCAGGGAGATGGTATTCAGCTAATTCTGGATGAGGCTGCACTTCCCCTCTGAATGAGGTTTATAACATGGGGTTGTTTATGGATCCAGCATTGCCTATGGATGCCCAAGTGGCAACTGTAATATGGGTGCCTTTTTTCTGATTTTGGTTGGTTTGCGCTGTGTCACCTCCTGGAAAGGCAACGTCTAGGCTTGACAAGGGTAACACACTATGTATTGGATAGAAATGTAAATCTTAACATCCTCAGAGAGGGATTCCACACTACATGGTCACATCTCAAGAAACTAGCATCTTCTGAAGAAGCAATTCTTGACTTGTAGAGGAGGCATTCACTAAAGGCTCCTTCAATCATTCAAATGAAAGCAATTTAGGCACCATTCCTATGAAATCACCATTTATAAGTTATCTACAAGACTTCTGTTTTCCTAATGACCGATGGTCTTACTAATTAGAACTGCAAGACTATTCTCACATGTAATGTGGCAATCCCTTCCTTTGGGATGTACTGGAAAGATTTTAAAAAATGGTAGAACCAATTTCTGAGACCTATGAACAGTAGATTTAGCATGAATTCTGGGCCAGTCTATTCTTAGGAAAGCACAAAACTCCTGCCATTTGATGGTGCCCCAGATTCAGATTCCTGACATGGTGTAGAGATAAAACTATTGTTGGGCCATCAGCAGCTAAGTTCTCTAAGAGAGACCCTTGCTAAATGTTTGAAAAGAGAACCAGTAAGTGCAATGAGCTCTCAATTCATATTTCATGTAAGAAATCCACAAACCAGTGCACCTTTCAGAAAACTACAAATATGAGAATGTACCAAGAGATTTTTTATTGTCCCTGCAACCAATTACTGTTAGTGCTGACACATATATTTAGGTATATTTGTATATTGGCCATTTTGCTCAGCGTCTGGAAAAATTCCAAGTCACCCTTAACTTTAGCTTATCTGGTGCACATCCCTTCTACTACACCAGCTCATGAACCTTACTCATGTTCTTAGAGAAAACAGAGACTGAATCCTGGTAAGACAGAGGCTCTGTGGATAAGCAGCTCTGAGGTTCCCGAGTCAAGGAGCTCACTGGTTTTGGATAGGGTTACACTCCTCCTAAAGGTACAGGTGCATTGCCTGGGGGTGATCCTGGGTCCATCTTTATCACTGGAGGCTCGGATGACCTCTGTGGTGTGCAGCACCTATGAACAGCTTAGGTTGGTACCCCAATTATGACTTTATCCCACAGGACATGTGTTCCATCCGCTACACACCATTTGACTGTGCAGTGTGGATGGTTAGGGTCTGGGGCCCTTATGGAAAAGTGTGACATCAAGTCGGCTTTCCATCTCCTCCCTGTCCACCCACAGGACTTTGAACTGTTGGGCTTCGCTTTTGCAGGTGAATATTATTGTAGTGAAAGCAGGGAGTTCTCCTCTTCTACTGACACTGTCCCAGGAATCAATCTCCAACCTTGGCTGATTGAGCCCAGCAACTTTTGCACTAGCAGGGTGGGTTTAACCAAAACCACCCTTACCAGGTAGCATTGCCACCACCCTTCTTATGGTTGATACTCTGGGGCGAAGGGAATTCCAGAGCCCAGTGAATACCTGAGCCTCTCAGGACTAGAGGTTAAGAACCCTCCTAGCCCCTTCTGAGGCCCCAGGGAAAAGTTTTCTCAGTTACTCAGTAGCTTGGTCAAGAGGCAAGGACTGAATCGAGGAACTGACCCCCATCTCTGAAATAAACACACTGTGTTAAAATAAGTAAAGTTTATTTATAAAGAAAAAAAATTAGAAAAAAGATAAAAAGATTTTACAAGGGATAAAAGGGGTATATGTAGTAATTTGGAACAACAAATACACACACAAATTTCAAAAGGAAAGTCTCTGGCACAAAATAAAATAACAAAAGCTATCTGCTATAGCAATACTCACACCGTCTTAGAATCTTGCCTAGAAAGCCTTCTTCCCCTCAGGGAGTCACCAGTCAGGATCTCTTTGGAATGGAGCCATTCAGAGCATACCCATAAGCTCGGTAATGCTCCAAGATGGAACAACGGCTCAAAATTTGGTACCTCTTCTTATGGGAAACTTTTCTCCCTCGGCCGGAGACAATTACCCAATTAACATTTCTTTGATAGAAATGTTAAAGGGAAGTTCTCACAACACCTGGCGCCTATTCCTAGTTTACCATAACATACCCAAGGAGTTTTACGGCCTTGACGGAACCAGGCCCCTTCTCCTGATAAGGAGGTGCCAAATTGTTACAAGCAGATACAGCTGAGCTGTAAAAAATCACCAGGTTACTAAAAAGGAATTTATCAAAAGCATTTAACTGCTTGTTTTCCAATCAATACAGAACAGGAAAAATTCAAAAAAGAATTATTTCAATTAAAAATTATAAAAACTAACCTTCTTACCAACAGAACAGCAAAGGGCAAATTGGCACGACAATTATGTGGATAGGGCATTGCCTATGGGCTGCTTGATTTCATGTTCGGTTTCCGAGCCCTTCAGCTCGTTCCTTGAGTGGGCAGTCAGGAAACAGGCAGGCCTGCAATCAGAAGTGCACTATTTGGACGACTTCCTGTTTGCAGGCTCTGCAGATTCTGGTGTATGTAAGGCCCTTATGGACCATTTTGCCGCACTGGCAAAGGAACTCGGTGTCCCCCTTGCAGCTGAGAAAACCAAGGGCCCATCCACTATTCTCACTTTTCTGGGCATTGAGATCAACACCATGGCCCAGTGCTATAGGCTCCCTCAAGACAAACTGGTTACTCTTCGGGAGAAAATAGCAGAGGTGGATAGGTCCATGAAGGTGACATTGTCTACACTCCAGGAACTGGCTGGCCATATGAACTTCGCGTGCAGAGCAGCAGTGCCTGGGCATGCATTCCTGGGGCGAGTATACAATGCCATGTCTGGCTTATCATGAGCATATCACACGCGGGTTACAGCGGCCCTTAGAGCTGACCTATTAATATGGGCGACCTTTTCGTGGGACTTTAATGGGGTTTCCCTTTGGAGAAGGGAACACCTGTTGGAAGCTGAGCTCCAGCTGCACTCTGATGCCTCGGGTGCTTTCGGTTTGGGGGTTATTTTCAATGACTCATGGTGCCGTGGCAGCTGGCCACAGTGCTGGCACAGACTGGGTTAACCCAAGACCTTACTTTCCTGGGGTTATTTCCCATTGTTGTGGCAGTGCCCCTCTGGCTGGGCAGGTTGTGTAATTCCTCAGTCCACTTTTGGTGTGACAACCTATCTACAGTGCATATCATCAACATCCTGTCTTCGAAAAACCCCAACGTCATGTGCCCTGTGCAAGCATTCGTGCTGCAATGCCTTCGCTATAATATCTTGTTCCTGGCATGCCATGTCCCAGGCATTGGTAACAGTATTGCCGATGCTCTATCACGGAACCAGATAGAGAGGTTTCGCCAGCTGGTGCTGTTTGCAAGGGCTCAACCCGGTCCCCCCTGCACAATGGGATGTGGTCCCCCCTGCGCTATGGGAGATTGTAGGAGCGAATCGGAAAGGGCCATAAGTCTGTCCATTGCACCCGGCACTTTGGCCAGCTATTGGGGAGCAGGTAGGGAGCTATCAATTTTCAAGGAGGACAAGGGCTACGCCCAGGAGTGGCCCATCCCTTATTGAGTTCTGCGTAGAGGGCAAGAGGAAGGGCCTTTCGGTCAGGACCATCAGAGGTAAGCTCTCAGGCCTCTTTCTTGGCCAAGGTGCAGGGCTTTCAGGACTATTTTCAGGTCTGCTGGATGCTTGAAGGCTGGTCCCGCGAGTACCCACACCCCGGATGCCTGCCTCCCCCTTTCCCCAGAGCTACTGTTTGGCCTGCAGGGACAGTGAAAGGCCTTATGTTCTTCCCCCTTTGAGGCACTGCTATATCATACAGCTGCCCTTGCCCTATTTTGGGGGGCCTTTAGAATTGGGGAGGTGATGGCAGGTTCTAAGACTGAATGCTCCCTTCGGGCCCGTCTGGTTTCCGACCTCAGCTGGAAGGTGGAGCGGGCCCTCCTGCAACTCAGATGGTCTAAGACAGACCAGCATCAGAAGGGGCACCTGAATGCACTGCCCCTTACCAGGTATCAGTTCTGGGCAGTGGCGAAGGCCACACTGCGCAATTTAGGTGTGGACCCACATAATTTTGGGACAAACTCCTTCCAGATAGATGCGGCCTCCGCAGCTGCCAACCTGGGCTTTTCGAAGGAGAGGCTACAGGCGGTGGGCAGATGGCGCTCTGCCACATACAGAGCTTATTTTAGACCACTTGCTGGGACGCAGATGGCCAACTAACAGCTTGTCACCCTTCCTCCTAAGTTGATGTTTATTTTTTGCAGACCACTGGAAAAGAAAGGAGCAGGTGTGCATCCTCCTCTGTGGCTACAGTATTGTTGTAATGGGTTAAAATTAAAAATGTTATAGTAGAATAAAATCAAATAACATTAAATGAAACATATGTTTGCCTCCCTTATGAGAAAGTACGGGAGTCTTTCCGCTTATCAGCTTCATTTGCAATTAAAAATGTTGTTCCCAGCTTACCAGACCAAAGGTCAAGGATAAAGGAAGTTTGGAGGGAGAACAGAGAAGTGGACCAGAATAGATAGATGCTGAGAAATCAAATAATGATGTATTTCTGATTAGCTATGCATTTCTGATGATATGTGTGTGACGTACCTGTAGCCTATAAATATGATGGATGTCAGCAAATCTGGAGAGTCACTTAAGGGTGGCCCTCCCTTTGCAAAGGCTCAATAAAGGCAAACTTTCACGGTACTCTGGTCTCGTCTCTATTCCTTATTGGCAACTCAAGGAATATAGAGTCCCTATCAGTCTGGCCTCCATTCAGGCTTGACTCCTTTTGTAACAGTATGGTATTCTGGGCAGGCCACAGAGCGGCTAAGTCTTGCTTTGATATGCAGCTGGGGCTTAGCCAATGGGCCTCAGTGTGGTGGCTGGGCCGCCGTGGGATTTGTTGGGACGGGCTCCTCCCCGCATTGTTCCAACTGGCTATGGAACGCACTGTGCCCCAGTTTCTTGTCATCCATTTGGGGGTAATGACTTGGGTTTGCTGAAGGGCAAGGCCCTGATCAAATAGGCATGCAGTGACTTCCAGGCCATTGAACGTCACTGGCCAGGGGTGCACCTGGTGTGGTTGGACATCCTTCCACGCAGGAAATGGAATTGCATTGGGGATCTCAGGGGAATGGACAGGACCCACAAAAAAGTTAACAGACAAATCTGGAAGGCTCTTGGGGACTCTGGGGTTTTTGTTATTCATCACCCAGAGATAAGACACGACAAGTCGGAGCTGTTTTGGCCAGACAGGGTTCACATGACTGACATAGGCAATGACATCATGCTCATGGACCTGCAGAGGGGCCTACACAAGATTCTTCTCAGGTGTGGGGTAAAGGGAGACTAAGCAGAAGCTTGTCCCCCTTTGATGGCAAAGAAGTGCGGGGAAAGGTTAAAAGAGGAAGGGCAGCTAGGTGATACCTTTAGGCACCTTTGAGGGTGATAGGAGGTCTGGAGGCATGCAGTTCAGGGCTATATGGTCCGAAGGCAGAATACAGGTCACCTTTGCAGCCAACGTGCCTCATCCGCCTGGAGTTTCAGGGCACAGAGGGGCGGTGACGTGGGCTGGACCCCTTACGCACCTTCAGGGTGTGGCCTGAGTAGGGGTCTGGCACAGGGGCAGGCCCTTGCTCAGACAAGGTTTGGTTGCCCTATAGCTGCAAGCAGGCTTTGCCTGGTTCATCAGGAGGCTCCCGCAATTGATTTCCCCTCTGCAGGTTCATCATTCTAATTGGATTCTGTTTTAATAAAGTGACCCATTACTTTAACCCAATATTAGTTGTCTGTGTCTTATTTTGGCACTAGGCTGCAACACTTTGTTTGGGATGTTCTATTACCCCAAGATACATTTGGCTTAGGGGTAGAAATGTGTATGCCAGATTCCTACTTTCTCTTTAAGAAGGGTAAAAAGTGAAAAAGTCTTCATTATAAAGGGAGAAAGGGGCCACTGAAAAATGAAATACAGGGCTCTGTTTTATGAAAGATCATATTCCCAACTGATAATATTCCTTGTAACCCGCTTAGAGAAAACTGTAGTGAAGTGGTACATTAACTGTCAAAATAAAATAAAAAGTTAGAAATACCTGTCTGATATCTCTACCTTTCCCAAAGGAATCCTACTCATTCAGACTGGTGAAATGATCTCAAATAGATCGCAGACATAAACCACCCACTTCAGTACCCTCACTATTTGAATTCTGCTCTATACTTTTACTTTTCAATGCAAATCAGTAAAACAAAGTCATGATAAGAGTTAGTCACAGAAAAAGGTTAGTGGAGAATACTTAAAACTCTAAACAACTTACAGCTGCAAAATTCTCACATCGTGACTGGATAGCCTGGATGAAAAGTCCGCTTGCTGCTGAATTCCTGTGAATGGCACTAATGAAGTCTTGCACTGGGGGTTCATGGGAAAGATTAATAAGATCTTGAACATGATTCACTGTCAGCCAGGTTAAGTGTTCAGAATCATGCAAGTTTTGGCACTATAAAAGGAAAATAATTTGATCCATCATTTCTGAGGCATTGCTTTTACATGGATCACTACAAAACAGAAAGATGGCAAGAATGTTGCTTTCTACATGTGAATTCCTCTATTGATATCTTACCTCACAGATATTAATATTTAAATAATATTAAAAACACTTAATATTTTTCAGTCAAAGGACCCCATTTAAATTTGGTCAATGCTCCAAGAGCCTCATGCCAGCCACAATCATAGCCAAAGCAGCCACTGAACATGCATTTGCACTGCACTAATCCTCTTTTCCTCTTACATGTGCAGGCACGCAGCACATACAGACATGCACTCATCACACACAGGCATGCACCATATACCCATCGTAGCACTGGACTTGCTGAGAATGATTGAGTTGTGATGTATGTGAGTTTTTATTTGGAAGTTTTGTAGTTATTTTAATACTGTTTGATTGTATTATATGTATGTTTATTGTAGTGCGTGATTGATTCAGTGTGTGTGTCTGTGTGTGAATTTTAGTGTGTATTGGTGTGAATGTGCATTGTGTGGGTGACTGTGATTTGGTGAGTGTGTATTGTGTGTTTTATTGGTTTTAATATGTGCCTGGGAGAGAGTATTATACATCGACCGGGGAGACTTTCGGGGGCCCAATTAGCGTAGTGACGGGTAATGGGAGGTACGGCGTTGTGAGGAGAACGTGCCAGATAAGGGGAACTCGTCCCAGACAAGTAGTGTCTGTGACTTGTTCCGGTTCTCCTCACATCCCCAGGACTGCTGGTTGTCCTATCAGTCAGCCTTCGGATCTCCATGTGCTGTTGTTAAACGCCAGGTCGGTACAACATAAGATCTCCCTTGTTCATGATTTAATTGTGGAGGAGGTGGCCGACCTGGCGTGCATAATTGAGACCTGGGTGGGCGATCAGGGAGGAGTTGCTCTTTCCCAGCTTTGCCCACCTGGGTATACGGTTCAGCATCATGGTAGAACCGAAGGACGGGGAGGTGGGGTTGCTGTGGTCTATAGGAGTTCTTTCTCACTCACCAAGCACCCTGTCCAGGTGACGACTGGTTTGGAGTGTCTCCACCTTGTGCTGGGCCAGAGAGACAGACTGGGAATTTTGTTGGTGTACCGCCCACCCTGCTGCCCAACAAATTCCCTAACTGAGCTGACAGAGGTAGTCTCGGAGGTATTGCTGCGGTCCCCTAGACTATTGGTACTGGGGGACTTCAACGTCCATGCCGAGACTGCTCTATCTGGGGCGGCTCAGGACTTCATGGCCTCCATGACACCCATGGGGCTGTCTCAGGTTGTTACTGGCCCAACGCATGTGTCGGGACATACTCTTGATTTGATCTTCGCCACTGGACATGGAGATGGTGATCTGGTGGTTGGGGGTTTTTCATCTACCCCATTGTCATGGACAGATCACCGCTTGCTGAAGTTTAGGCTCACAGCGACCCTTTCCCTCTGCAAGGGTGGGGGACCTATTAAATTGGTCCGCCCCCGGAGACTAATGGATCCTGAGGGTTTCCAAAGGGCTCTAGGGGATTTCCCGACTGAGAAGACTGGCGCTCCTGTCGAAGCCCTGGTCGGATTGTGGAATACGGAGATGACCCGGGCGGTTGACACGATCGCTCCCATGCGCCCCCTCCTATGTAGAGCTCATACAGCTCCATGGTATACCTCGGAGTTGAGACTGATGAAGCAAGAGAGGAGGAGGCTTGAGTGCAGATGGAGGCGAACTCCCGACGAATGCAATTATGCCTTGGTGAGTGCCTCTTCTAAGCGGTATATAGTAGCGGTGAGGGCAGCAAAAAAGAGCTATTTTGCTGCCACAATTAAGGCATCTCTCTCCCGCCCGGCGGAGCTCTTTAAAATCGTACGAAGGCTTTTACATTCTGGCCCTCGGGACATCATAGATTCATCTGTAGCCCGTTGTGATGAGTTCGCGAGGCACTTCCAGGATAAGATTGCATGCATTCGCCGGGACTTAGACTCCAATATTATGGCAGTGGGATCTAATGAAGCATCCAGAACACGGTCTTGTCCTTGTTTATTGGATGAGTTTCAGTCTGTATAGCTTGAGAATGTTGACAAGATCCTTGGACTGGTGCGGGCGACCACATCTGTGCTGGACCCTTGCCCCTCTTGGCTGGTGAAAGCTGGCAGGACCGGAACCGCTGGCTGGGCCAAGGAGATAATAAACGCCTCTCTGAGAGAGGGAGTGGTCCCTGACTGCCTAAAAGAGGCGGTGGTGAGACCGCTCCTGAAGAAACCCTCTTTGGACCCAGATAAACTGAACAATTATAGACCTGTGGCGAATGTTCCGTTCCTGGGCAAGGTGCTAGAACGGGTGGTTGCCGGCCAGCTCCAGGGGCTCTTGGATGACACTGATTATCTTAATCCATTTCAATCCGGTTTTAGGCCCGGTTTTGGCACTGAAACAGCCTTGGTCGCCCTGTATGATGACCTCTGTTGGGAGAGGGACGGGGGAGTGTGACTCTGTTGATTCTCCTTGATCTCTCAGCTGCTTTTGATACCATCGACCATGGTATCCTTCTGGGGAGACTCGCGGAGTTGGGTGTTGGGGGCACTGCTTGGCAGTGGTTCCGCTCCTACTTCGCGGACCGTCACCAGAAGGTAGTGCTTGGGGAACATTGCTCGATACCCTGGACTCTCCATTGTGGAGTCCCGCAGGGATCGGTACTGTCCCCCATGCTTTTTAACATCTACATGAAGCCGCTGGGTGCAGTCATCAGGAGTTTTGGGGTGTGTTGCCATCAGTACGCTGATGACACGCAGCTCTATTTCTCCTTTTCATCCTCTTCAGGTGAGGCTGCTAACGTGCTAAACCGCTGCCTGGCCGCGATAATGGACTGGATGGGAGCTAACAGACTGAAGCTCAATCCAGACAAGACCGAGACGCTGTTGGTGAGTGCCTTCACTGCCCAGATGGAGGATGTTCATCCTGTTCTTGATGGGGTTACACTCCCCTTGAAGGAACAGGTGTGTAGCTTGGGGGTTCTTTTTGATCCTTCCTTGTCACTTGAGGCCCAGGTGGCCTCGGTGGCACGGAATGCTTTCTACCATCTTCGCCTGGTAGCCCAGCTACGTCCCTATCTGGACAGTGACGACCTTGCCTCAGTTGTTCATGCTCTGGTAACTTCTAGACTGGACTACTGCAATGCGCTCTACGTTGGGCTGCCCTTGAAGACTGTTCGGAAACTACAACTAGTCCAGAATGCAGTGGCCAGATTGCTGACGCAGACCAGAAGGTCCGCTCATATAACACCTGTTCTGGCCCGTCTGCACTGGCTTCCTGTTTGTTTCCGAGCTAGATTCAAAGTGCTGGTTTTGACCTATAAAGCCCTACACGGCATGGGACCGCAATACCTGGTGGAACGCCTCTCCCAATATGAACCTACCCGGACACTGTGCTCAACATCTAAGGCCCTCCTCCGAGTGCCATCCCATCAAGAAGCTCGGAGGGTGGTGACTAGAACCAGGGCCTTTTCTGTGGTGGCCCCCGAACTGTGGAACAGCCTCCCCGATGAGGTGCGCCCGGCACCGACGCTACTATCTTTTCGGCGCCAGGTGAAAACCTTTTTATACTCCCAGGCATTTTAATGTGTGTTTTAATGGTATTTTCATCATTATTTGTATTTTTGGATGTTGTTTGGTTCTTTTATTGTTTGTTTTGTTTTCTTGATTTATTGTATTTATTGTATTTATATATTGCTTGTTTTTTATCTTTTTGTACACCGCCCAGAGAGCCTTCGGGCTTAGGGCGGTATATAAATAAAATAAAATAAAATAAAATAAATAAATAAATAAAGCTCTCCACCAAGCCCGGTGCTGTAACAGAAGAATTTCTTCATCGCACTGCCAGGCTTGCTGAACAGATTTAAACCTCTCAAGAACCCCAATGCTGTATTGAGGAGGAAGCTGGGGACTGGCAGGCCATTGTAAATGGCTTTGTGGGCCTGATTTAGGCCATAAACTTGCCACCCCCATCGTAACCAAACATCTATAGAGAACATGGGGGTGAGAAACTCCACTCTTACTAGAGGCAGCAATACTTAAGAGGAGCTCAGGTAGACTGGGTGTTACCTTAATCAGGTACTCTTTAAAGAGTTGTGCACACTGCCTAACCTCTAACAGAATTCTCTTGGGAACAGTGCTTTTAATTAAATCTAGGAACAGAGCCCCAATACCACTAAAGAAGAAGCAAGAGCAGAATGAGTCAGAGGCAGACATGTTCACCAGACATCTTGGGAGGGGAAAAATGTACATTAAATTCTGGACAGACAAATCTAACTAACCAAAGCCTTTAGTGAGCCCCCCTTGCACAGAGATGTGAAGGCTCGGGGAAAAAAACACTCAGCAAAATAACATCCCCCCCGATGACCCACCCCACACCTTTTTCCAATGGGAAATTTTGAGGAACAATGAAAATAATCATCTTTTCAAATGAGTGAAATATTTTTAAAAAAATGTTTCACTAACTCAAAATGTGTGGCTTTTTAATGTAAGGCAATCTACAGTATTAGAGAATGCTAATTTCTGTGTATACTGTAAATGTATACAATGGCCAAATCCAACATTCATTTTTCACTAGAGGGTTCTGCCATCCTCCTGAAAGGCGCACACAGCGCCTTTGATTTCTTGTAAATTGTTCCTTGCCCTTCTGTTGACTTCTGATCTAGTTTGGAGATACTAGAAACAAGAATCCTGCATGTGCTGTCTTTTGACCTCTTCCCTCCCTTGAGTTTGACCTGTTCATTTTTCCTCTCAAGTGACTATGAAACAGACATTCTGCTACAAACTGTATTCACATCTGCTTAGAAGCAAGCTCCATGTGGTTGAACAGAATTTACTTCCAGGTAAGTGTGTATAGGATTCTAGCCTGAGGCATTTTTACTTTTGAGGCTGCAATTCTATGTGCTCTTTCCTGGGATGGGGAGTAAACAGTTGTTGTTATGTGCCTTCAAGTCGATCACGACTTATGGCAGCCCTATGAATCAGTGAAAAAGATCCTCCGTGGTGCAGATTGGTAAGCAGCAGTAACGCAGCCGAAGCTCTGCTCACGGCCAGAGTTTGATTCCAATTGAAGGAGGAAGTCAAATCTCTGGTAAAAGGGGTTGAGGTCCACTCAGCCTTCCATCCATCCGTGGTTGGTAAAATGAGTACCCGGCATATGCTGGGGGGTAAAGAAAGGCCAGGGAAGGTACTGGCAATCCCACCCCATATAGATGGTCGCAAGACATCACCCAAAGAGTCAGAAACGACTCACACTATAAGTGTGGGGACACCTTTACCTTTATGAATCAGTGACCTCCAACAGCATCTGTCATGAACCACCCTGTTCAGATCTTGTAAGTTCAGGTCTGTGGCTTCCTTTATGGAATCAATCCATCTCTTGTTTGGCCTTCCCCCTTTTTTTACTCCCTTCTGTTTTTCACAGCATTATTGTCTTTTCTAGTGAATCCTGTCTTCTCATTATGTGTCCAAAGTATGATAACCTTAGTTTCATCATTTTAGCTTCTAGTGATAGCTCTGGTTTAATTCTAACACCCAATTATTTGTCTTTTTCACAGTCTGTGGTATGCACAAAGCTCTCCTCCAACACCACATTTCAAATGAGATGATTTTTCTCTTATCTCTTTTTTCATTGTCCAGCTTTCACATCCATACATAGAGATCGGGAATACCATGGTCTGAATGATCCTGACTTTACTGTTCAGTGATACATCTTTGCATTTGAGGAGTTTTTCTACTTCTCTCATAGTTGCCGTCTCCAGTCCTAGCCTTCTTCTGATTTCTTTTGATTCCATTTTGGTTAATGACACTGACAAGGTATTGATAATCCTTGAGAAGTTCAATGTCCTCATTGTCAACTTTAAAGTTATATAAATCTTCTGTTGTCATTATTTTAGTCTTTTTGATGTTCAGCTGTAGTCCTGCTTTTGTGCTTTCCTCTTTAACTTTCATCAGCATTCGTTTCAAATCATTACTGGTTTCTGCTAGTAGAATGGTATCGTCTGCATATCTTAATATTGATATTCCTCCCTCCAATTTTCACATCTCCTTCATCTTGGTCCAATCCCGCTTTCTGTAGGATAAGCTCTGCATACAGATTAAACAAGTAAGGTGATAAAATACACCCCTGTCTCACACCCTTTCCAATAGGGAACCAATCGGTTTCTCCATATTCTGTCCTTACAGTAGCCTCTTGTCCAGAGTACAGGTTGTGCATCAGGACAATCAGATGCTGTGGCAACCCTATTTCTTTTAAAGCATTCCATAGTTTTTCATGGTCTACACAATCAAAGGCTTTGCTGTAATCTATAAAGCACAGGGTAATTTCCTTCTGAAATCCCTTGGTCCGTTCCATTAGCCAACGTATGTTTGCAATATGATCTCTGGTGCCTCTTCCCTTTCTAAATCCAGCTTGGATGTATGACATTTCTCGGTCCATATATGGTAAGAACCTTTGTTGTAGAATTTCAGCATTACTTTACTTGCATGGGTTATTAAGGCAATAGTTTGATAATTACTGCATTCCCTGGGATCCCCTTTCTTTGGAATTGGGATGTATATTGAATGCTTCCAGTCTATAGACCATTGTTTAGTTTTCCATATTTGTTGACAAATTTTTGTCAAACTTTGGACAGATTCAGTCTCAGTAGCTTGTAGCTGGTGATTTGTTTCTTCCAAGTATTTTAAGAGCAGCTTTCTGGTTCTTCATCATACGGTTCCTCCATGAATGAATCTGTCATCCTTGCATCTCTGTTACAGAGTTCTTTAGTGTATTGCTTCCATCTTCCTTTTCTTTCATCTCGGCCAGTCAGTGTGTTCTCCTGTTGATTATTCAACATCCCTACTCTCCATTTAAATTTTCCTTTAATTTCTCTAATCTTTTGGAATAGGGCTCTTGTTCTACCCTTTTTGTTGTCCTCTTCTTTTTCTATACAATAATTATAACAGTTCTCTTTGTCCCTACGTACTAGTCACTGTTTTAAGAGTTTCTTCAGTCATCCATTGAGGTCTTTCTCTCTTTTTAACTAGAGGTATTGTCATTTTGCATTCTTCCCTGATAATGTCTCTGACTTCAATCAATATTTCTTCTGGTTCTGTCAACTACGTTTAAAGCCTCAAATATGTTCCTTATTTGATCTTTATATTCTTCTGGGATGTTATTTAAATTGTATGTTGGCAATATGATTGCTTTGTTCTTCTTCTTTAGCTCTACTTTGATTTTCGATATGACCAGTTCATGATCTGTACTGCAGATTGCCCCTGGTCTTGTTTTCGCAGAAAGTATGGAACTTCTCCATCTTCTGCTACCAATTATATAATCAATTTGAGTCCTATATTGACCATTTGGTGATGTCCATGTATACAGTCGTCTTTTTGGTTGCTCAAAAAATGTGTTTGCAAGAAACAAATTATTGGCTTCACAGAATTCGATGTCTTTCGCCTGCTTCATTTCTATCTCCTAAGCTGCATGTCCCCACAATTCCTAGTTCTTCTCAGTTCCCTACTTTTGCATTCCAGTCCTCCATGATTATCAGCACATCTTGTTTTGGTGTGTGATCAATTTCTTCCTGTACTTCTGTGTAAAATCTCTCCAATTCCTCTTCTTCTGCATTTGCTGTTGGAGCGTAGACTTGGATGATGGTCCTGTTAATAGGTTTCCCGTTGAATCTAATTGATATCACTCACTCAGACCTTGTGTTATAGCTCTTAATTGTTTTTGCTACATCACATCTCACTATTAAAGCAACCCCGTTTCTTCTTAACTTCTCATTTCCTGCATAAAATATTTTGTAGTTGCCTGATTGAAAATGTCCCATTCCCATCCATTTTAATTCACTCATGCCAAGTATTGTAATGTTGATACGTTCCATTTCTTTCTGGACAATTTCTAACTTTCCCTGGTTCATGCTTCTCACATTCCATGCTCCTATTGTGTGCATCGTACAACTCCAGAGTTATTAAACAGAGTGGGTATTATTTCTAAGCAAATATATGTAAGATTAAGAATTTAATAAATATGCCAAATAGTATGCTTTTATATGCTAAGTTAAAATGATGCATTTTATGTTGTTAAAGAAGTAAAATATGTTTAGGTTTGACAAGAAAGTCAATTTTGCATATATTTGTTTTCCTTGGAAAAAATGGAAAAACGCATGTTCACTCATATTGCTTTAAAAATATCCAGAAATATTTAATCGGTACTTGCTGCAATATCCTGACCAACAATTCTAGAATGTCCATTGACTTTAAGAAGCTGTCCACTGTACTGACCTGTTTACTTTAGGCAAATATAAGCTGAAACAACTTTATATTTAGGTAGAGTTCCAAAATGTGGCACTCTGCTCTCCAAAATGATTGACACTAAAATGAATCGTTTAATGGGCAGAAAGAAGACAACTGAGGAAGAAGAGGGTTCAGGAAATGGTAGTGCCACATTTATATACAACACTGTACATCAAAATCATTACAGGTATTCTCCTGGAGTTGCTATTTATCTAGCAACAACACAGTGTACATGGATCTTCGCAGCATATGACAATAGGCCTCTGCACAGAGGAGCTTTCAAACATAGCTAGATGTGACTAAGATAATAACCTTAAGTGAATAATCACCACAACTGATTAGTTTACACACAAAATGTAAAACACACAAAATTAAAGGCAGATCACCATAAAAAAAAATGGGGGGAAACCAATTATTTGGAATAATTCAAAACTTACCACATAATCACAAAAAAGGATGAGTGCCCCTCTTTGGACTATCTCTCGATTACACATACCAAGTTTAGATTCAGAATCTGCATCACTGTCATCTCCGTGTATCTGAGGGCTAAGCAATTTAGAAAGACTGTGCCTTCTGGGAGAGAGGGGGAGAGAAAATGTTTTTACTCCTAAATGCAGACTTGGATTTCTAGAAAATAACATTTTCCAAACTTTCTTCCAGTTTGAACAGTAATTCTTTGTTTTGCAATTAACGTATCATTTTCTTCCAAAGTGCCATTTAATTACGCTGCAATGTTACGTTTAAAGGGGAAGACACACACGCCAACAATATACGGAACCTTCTATACTGAGCAAAAATTGAAGTTAATATGGCACTTTGCCTCCCAGAACCATCAAAGATCACAAGCCAATTTATGTACTGTAAATCAGGTGAGCAGACATCAATGATTGGGATGAACCCCCTCTGGTAACCAGGAAAGGCCATTGACAGGAAATGGGAACATACATTGGATACCTGAAGGCAATGGAAGTGTGAGAAGAATACAGTCTCCTGGTTGGTTGAAAAAAGGTTCATCCTGGGGGTGCGTATCTGCATATCTGTTGGAAGGTTGTTGGATACAGTTTGTTGGATGCAGGGTTGTTGGATGCAGTTTCCATTCCATCTCATTCAGTAACAGTTGGCAGAGCCAATCCAGAGGAATGTTATTATTTTCTCCACATAAGCCACTCTTAGTGACAACAGGTGTATTTCTGCCCAGGTGATAACTTGGTTTCCACGTGTAGGGAAGTTGATCTTGTCCCTTCTTGGTGTCTCATATTCATATTGTGTATTATCATGTCCAATGATGGGCAAAAACATCTGTAACGCTAATTTTATAGCCTGGAGCTCCATTTACCCCAGCTATCAACCATGTTACCTGTACTATTTTCTGGAGATGCATTCCTGTGGAGCTGGCTCATATCTGCTGTAATCAGGGTGCTTGCAAGTAGGGGCCCTGATTCCAGTCTGCCTGGGAAAGCTGACCACCTGAAATCCTGTATAAACTATTTCATTATAATCAGTCTAATCTGCCTCATCTGTGCGATCTGCTTTTAGTAGAGTAGCAGGATCTGCATGGATTTCATGTGTAATCTTGCTCAAGAGATAACATCTCAGAAGGGCATCTAAAAACTCAAGAGCTTCATCATTGCTATCAATTCCTAGTTTTTGTTCAACATTATCTTGATTATTGATTCCATAATCTTCTCCTCCTTGTCCTGGATCATGTCAATCCATACTCCCAGGCATTGGATCCTATGGTTCAGCAAAAGGTTGTTTTTCTCCCAGTTTATCATAAACCTGTGTGATAGGAGGTACAATATCCTGCGAACATCTTGGGTTCCCTGTGGTAAATTGGGAAATCTAATTAAAATGTCATCCAGGTAAGAATAAACAGAAATTCCCTACAGGTGAAGGACGTTCACTCATATTGCATGTTCACTCATATTGCTTGGGAGCTTGGGAGTGGAGGACAGATCAAAATGCAGTGTTCTGTACTGGAAGCGGTGGCCTACATAGGCAAAGTGCAGTAACTTCCTGTGTTCTCTGCTTCCCTGAGAAATGCTATATGGAGACAGATTTTGGACAACTCCACTGATGACCGGAAGTCATTTCTGTTGGAAGGATTTTATTACCGATTTTCAAGTCTCAGTCTGGAAATGCTATTTCAATTCTTCAGTGTAGCTATTTGAAATCTAGCATAGTTCTCACCCCCATTTTTCTTTGGTATGATAAAAATATAAAGCAGACTCTGATCTATGGACTTGGTGACTTCTGCCTTTTGTACTTAAGTCTTGAAAGTCTTACAGCCTTTTGTAATTGCTGTATTGTTTCAATGCCATTTTTATTGTGCATTATAACTGTGGATATTTGTCTTTTAATGGCTCTGTTTTTTCTGGGTTTTTTATTTTGCAAACCACTTAGAAGCCTACTCTGGCATTAAGCAGTAATATAAACAAATAAATAGCCAGATGTTGGACTGCCAAGAGTATTAGAGTGTGCGTAGCTGGGTTCTTTGACTGAAACTTGTGAACCTGTTCCCTGAGATTGTTTCTAATTCCACAGCATTTCACAACTGAACAAGACCTCTCATTTGTTGCAAAGAAATGGAGGAAGCAGCCCTCAATCCTGGGGGGATGAACAGCTGGTTTGGTGTAACATACAGCATGGTCTCTTTCCTCCTCTAGAGTTGGAAGGGTTAGAGATGGGTTGGGAGTCGTTAGGCTGTTGAGACTTGTTGCCAACTCATTCTGAATCTTATGTAGGTCCTAGTGTGACTGAAGGTATTGTGGTCATGAAAGGAACAGGTCCTAGTGGCTGCCCTTTCCTCCTTTTGTAGTGAAAGGGTTTTCTTTTTGGTCTTGGTTTCTACTATCAAACCTGTGTGAGTTGGGACCCTGAACCTACCTCCCAATAATGTAGCCAAATGTTCCTGCATCATGGTTCTGGCAGAAATCTGAACTACATCCAGGGATGAGTCTGCTAAGGATGCTGAGCAAGCAATTTT
The DNA here is from genome assembly GCF_030035675.1 of Rhineura floridana. Taxonomy (NCBI): domain Eukaryota; kingdom Metazoa; phylum Chordata; class Lepidosauria; order Squamata; family Rhineuridae; genus Rhineura; species Rhineura floridana. The sequence continues at coordinate 1,159,072 of NC_084488.1, read as the reverse complement.
GCACAGTTCATCCTTGCTTTCCTTACACAGAGCTGCCTCCGTTGAAGCAGAGTTATTAGTTGACAAGAATATAGCCCCAGCACAAAGAAAGTTGGCCACAGATGCATTAAATGCAGTCAAGTAGACCTTTTAACTTCATGGAGGACGAGCTTTAAAAGCTTGTCATTAAATTGGCTCTATTTGGGGATGGTGTAAAAGCCGGAACGGAATGAAACAGGCCGGAACGGGCCCTTTATAAAAGAAATTGATGCCAAAAACATTGGGATGTGTTAAAGACACTTGAGAACAACATTTAGGAACAAAAACCATTCCAATAGGATTTTTATTAACCCTTTAACAACCAAAATGCCCTCCAGAACAGAATGAAACAGCCCGGAACGGCAACTTCCCAGCGAGCCAGACCCACCAAATTCACCAGTCCCACATGACTACATGGGATGCATGCAATAAGACACAAAACTTCTGTGCAAACCACGTTCCGATACCTGTTCCGGGCTATAATACGCCTTTACGTAAAACAGCCCAGAACTGTGACTTTCCAATCAGCCAGACCTACCAAAATTCACCAACCACACTTGTTGCTGCCTCTCCTTTTGTTGGGAAATGGGAGAGAACACAGGATGACCAAGAAACTTCTGGGGTGATCAGCAATACCCTTTCTTGCTGTTTGTAGGTCCACTAAGCAGCACTATTGGTGCTGCTATCAGGTTGCAAATGGCTGGTGAATTGGGGAGAAAGAGAGAAAGAGAGATTGGAGGGGCAAGTCGGCTGGCAGAAGGGGGAGAGAAATAGAGTTTGCCTTCTGTGAAATAGATGTGCTATCACAGGAAAAAACCGGGTCCCAAGAAGTGGTCTTGTGTGTTTGGGCTCAGACTCCACCTCCAGAGGAGAGTTCATGTCATCTGCATTATATAGACCCTTTGTATGGTTGAATTTCTCATGCGTGGATAGCATGTTATAGATTCCCATGGAACATGTTCTTTTTTCCCCATCAGCTTTCCTTGAGTAGGTTTTTGAGGGGTACTTGAAAAATAGGGGGCTTCCTGCTCAAGATTAAAGGCAAAGGATGATAATTGCCCTAACCCTAACCCTAGCAACCCTTGCTAGCAGCTTGATTTTCGTTTTTCTCATTCTCTCTTGGGAGGCATCAGTTGCAGTATAACCATGCATCAGAAGGGAATCTGATGCAGCCAATATGGTTAACTCATCTTTTTGTCTAGGTTTCTTTCTTCCAGATTTTCCTTTTCGTCCACTCATCCTCAATTTTTTCAGAGAATACATTACCTTTGTCCGATGAAGACTTTTTCCTACAGACATCTGTGCTGCCATAATATGGTAGCATGTCCTGGAACTGTTGCAAGAACATGTTTCTTTTGGAAATAATTTCACCACATATTCCTTCTCACGTAATCCTCTGATCAGGAAACAGCCAGACTGTGCTTGTAAGAATATGCGGTTTTGCTTTACAATTAAATCTGCTAGACCTTCCATAGTCTTTGATTTACAGTCTTTTCTTTGAAATTCAGACACATGGTCTGTGTCCATCTTTCCCTGCTTTATGAAATGCACAATGTCATCTACAGGAACACAGTCTACTGGAAACTGTGTAGTATCAGGATTTAATTTTCTGCTATTATGTTCTGCTAAGAGGTGGTAATTTCCAATTCCACACAATCCTCTTAAAATTTCTTTTAGGTAATACGTCTGAAGGAAATAAAAAACCAAAACCATTTCATCCATGTTCAGTTCCTTCTCACTGCATAGCCTCTTGAACACGGCATTCATGCTTTCAGACACATTTGTGGTGATGCCACTGGTTCCCTTATAGATCCCTCTTTTTTCCAAGAGCCATCTTCCACAGCTTGTCATAACAACTTTTCTCAGCTTCTGACCAAAATAGTTGAGGAAGCCTGCACTCCACTTTACTTTCAATTTGTGCAGCAATTTCAGAAACTCCTCTTCACTCTCACTATCCAGAAGCTGAAGAATATTGTTGATGTAAACTTCCCGATCACCTTTCCCTCCTTCATGTGCAGAGACCCAGAATTCTACATCTTTTATAATATGGTTCCAGCAAAGGACATGTGCACAGCCTGGAATAGCTTTCGCAATAGCATGCACAATGGCTGCTTCTCTGTCTGTGACTATCACAGTGGAATCATTGTTGATGTCTCATCCAGAGTCGGACCCAAGAGGCTGAGACGTTGGTGCAAGTAAATCTTGTTTTATTAGAGTAATGGATACATCAAAAGCAGTGCGCTTCATAGAGTTCCTACAATAACTCACTATAATTCCCTAACACTTTAGACATGCTCTGCAACGTAAAAGAGAGTTGACGCAACACCCCCCTCCCAACTCAGCAGACTTATATAGGGGAAGTTTGGAGCGCAATCTCTCACTCCTTCGTACCCCCGCCCTCTGACCAGTACGCTTTTCCCGCCGTCGAGAGCGAGGTGAAGGGGGGCGAACTTCCAAGGGCTCGTCTGACAAAACAGGGTCCTTATCAACAGACAGGGAAGTAGAAGGCAGGGAAGCTTCAGACATCTCTAAGTTACGGGTGGACAAAGGGGGAGTTACGACTCTTTCACCGCTTGGCAAAGGAGGAGTTACTGCTCTTTCGGAATCCTCCCCTAACGGCTCCGAGAGGGCGTTTGGCGGCTGAGCACTATCCTGAAAGGGGGAGGGTTCCCCCGTGGGCATTGGCGGAGCATCTAACACACTCCCTTCCTCCAAGGCTGGAAAAGACGCAACAACAGCTGGACCTTCCGCGCCTTCTGGCCGTGGAGGCGCCTGCAATTCATGCCTTCCCTCTCCCTGCTCATCGAGAGAGAGCGGAGGCTCGACAGTGGATCTTGGGCACACGTTTTCCTATAAATAAAAAAAACCGCTCATGCACATTTGTTGTGCGCTTATCATAGATCAGTATGGCCAAAGGGATTGCTGGGTTCTCCTCAAAGAAAGCACACTGGAAAATTAAAGGTGACACATAGAAGTCTCCAAGCTGAAAGGTTGTGTCATAAGACAAAAGTGTGTTTGGCTTCAACATTATCACCTCTTCAAATATGCTAATAATTGCTGGAAGTGCCAAAATTACAGACACTTCAGGGACAAGAGTGAATTCACATACAAACCCTTCCAGAGCATAGTGAAGCTCATACACACCATATAAATCATCATGGCTGATTCTGTTTTTCTGTTTCTCATACTTCAGTTTATTTTTTATTTGTTGTGTATCTTTAGGCAGCATTACTTTCATATGTTCAGCTGAAACTATTGTTGTTGCTATTTTACACTGGTAAACTTTGCATGGGCCAAAGTGTTTCTGCCCCATAGCTTCTGACAATACAGAAGGCATGCTACGTACATGACATCTCCTGGGATATTTTTTCATATTTCCATGAGGCACAGATGGTTCAGGTCTCTCATCCTGTCCAAGGTAATGGACAATTACTCTGCCTACACTTCCATCAGGCACTTCATATGCGTATCTGTGAAACAACACTTGTTCTGCGTTAAATAGTCTTTGAAAGTATATCTTTCATACCAGAGGATCCCCCCTTGGCAACAAATGCCTTCCTTTTTGAATCCATTTGTACTGATCACATCTCCAGTCATCTTTTTCATGTTTGTGGCCTTGGCAGTTATAGACAAACAGCTGCCCACATTTTGGCTTAGCAGCTACTGGGTTTTCCAAAATCTCAAGAGCTTCAAATGGTGAATGTTGCTCAAACTTATGCATGTATACTACACTCATGGCTTTTCTGCTGTAGGTAATGAGAGAAGACACTACTTGCTGCCACTGAGCCACCTTCACAGTATAAATATAGCATACCTGGGCTGCTGCCTTTTTGGTCTGAAAAAAGAAGGGATCATCCTGTCTCTGCAGTGACCAACAGATCTTATAGTGCCCCTAGTGGGAAGAAGAGTAAACTGCAACTATTCTATAGCACCAAAAGCTATCTGTAGTTGCATTCAATACTAGTATAGCTTACTACAAAAACCTTGCTAGGAAAGAAAAACAACAATGTACTATATTGTTTATAGTATTATAGAACAGAATGGGTGTCGGAACTTGGTTTGCGTGGACGTTTTGTGTCTTATTGCATGCATCCCATGTAGTCATGTTGGACTGGTGAATTTGGTGGGTCTGGCTTGCTGGGAAGTCACCGTTCCGGGCTGTTTTATGTAAAAGCGTATTATAGCCTGGAACGGGTATCGGAACGTGGTTTGCGCAGAAGTTTTGTGTCTTATTGCATGCATCCCATGTAGTCATGTTGGACTGGTGAATTTGGTGGGTCTGGCTCGCTGGGAAGTCACCGTTCCGGGCTGTTTTACGTAAAAGCGTATTATAGCCTGGAATGGGTATCGGAACGTGGTTTGTGCAGAAGTTTTGTGTCTTATTTGCATGCATCCCATGTAGTCATGTGGGACTAGTGAATTTGGTGGGTCTGGCTCGCTGGGAAGTCACCGTTCTAAATGTTGTTCTCAAGTGTCTCTAACACATCCCAGTGTTTTTGGCATCAATTTCTTTTATAAAGGGCCCGTTCCGGCCTGTTCTGTTCCAGCTTTTACACCGTCCCCTCTATTTGGAGATGATGCTGATAGGAGCAGAGCAGAGATGCTGTTTTCGCTGCTGCACAAGCAAAAGGCACTGATGCTGTAGCATGATGTGAGTGAACTGTACCTTTCAGGGGGGTGAGGAAGGTAGAGAAGAGAAAACCAGTCTCTCTTGGTTTTCCTTTTCTTTGGGAGCCAATTTAGGACTGCTTGGAAACAAGATCTGTTGTTCATTGCTAAGCAGACAGGGCAGTTTGGGGACTGAATGGAACATTGGGTACTTACCATGAATGGGCCTTTTCTAGCAGAATATACAAGCCAGCCTACTGTGGATTAACTATGTCCTCCTACTTGCCCTAGGCAGGAAGCCATGTGACTAAATTTCATCACTTCCTCCATCCTTCCTCTTTGTTTTATTTTCATGCCCAGCCTGATGGATGCTCCTGCTAGACCACAGATAACTTGTAAAGATAACACACATAAATAGAATATAGCATGGAAAACCAGATAAAAAACAGAATCTAAAAGCATGGCTATAACTTAACTGTACTGAGAGTAGGAGTGTCACAGTCTCTCCGTATAATGACTGGTGCACGAGGCTTGCAGTGAGCAGTTTTCAAACAGGGTGTGGCTGTGGCTGGATTGCATATTCTGCTTGAAAAGGCTCATTCACAGTTAAGCACCCAATGTTCCATTTTCCTAGCAGAACACAAGTCAGTCTACTGTGGGATGTACCAGAACCTGTATGTACATAGGGTGGGAAACAGAACACAGCTCATTGAAGCAGAACACGTTGCAGCACACACCTTCAAAAGGCTGCCTCTGTTTATGCGTGAAAAATCCATTTGGGCACAGAAGCCCATGAAATGGCTCTAGAAATATCCTGAATATTAGCATTGCAGGTTAATACTGCAGCTGCAGCTGCTGCCTCGCAGAATGTGCTTTGATCTTCCTAGGAGTCCTAAGATGCTGAGCCTGATATGCCACAGCTATTCATGCCTGATCCATGTGGCCTCTGTCGGGGTTTTTCCTTCTATCCAAAGTACAATTTTCATGAAAATGAAACAACTGTCCGTCTGAAACATTTGCCCTGTCTATGTTTATGCATAGCATTCTATGACCATCTAAGGTGTGCCATGCCTGCTCAGAGAGGTGAGAAGATGCGGACATAAGGAAGGCAGCAGTAGCTCCTGTGCTCTGTGAAAAACAGAATTCTTATCTGTGGAAGACTTTTAAACCCCTGATACTGCTGCCTTCTCTTTCTCCATTTGCATATCAATTGCAGCTGATTCCTTTGTTTGTTCTGAATCTTACCTGGAAGAGAAGGCTAAATAAAGACGAAGAAAAGGGAAGATTTTTTTTAGGTGGAAAACAAGAAGGAGAGAAGTAAAAAAGTACTAAAAAAGGAGAAAGGGGAGGAAGAAGTTAGCTGAGCACTAGGAGTATAGATGGGAGGATATGGAGTACTGCTAGAGCAAGGCATAAAACTAAAACTGAAAAGAAAGAGGAAGGATGGAGGAAGTGATGGAATTTAGTCACATGGTTTCCCGCCTAGGGTAAGGAAGAAGACATAGTTAACCCATATTAGGCTGGCTTACATTCTGCTAGGAAAAAGAAAAGTTTCATTAGCTTCATTTCCTGCTAATGGTCCTATCTGGTTACCAAAGGTGGGAACTTCCCAGACGAACTGCCTCACTCTGGAATCGCCAAAAAATTTATTGTTTAAAGTTTTGAACTTTAGCAGCAAAATCAATCAACAAACAAAACCCTGCATTTAAAATAATGAGGCTATTCCAAATATAAGTTTATGCTTTGAATTTCTGTATCCTTCGGGGTGTTTTATTTTTTTGGAAGCAGCACGGCAACAACAATAGAAACATACTAATAGGTATATGGATAAGCTATATGAAATGTTTCCAAAATGCCATCCAATTTAAACTTTCCCCTATATAGCTATGGGAATGGGACCAGAAGTCTGAGGAAGGAACACATAATCAGAGAAGCTCCATTCTCTGAACACAGGAGCCTTCTGTAGATGCTTACTGTACGTGTAGAAAATATAACTCTCTGCCAGGAGTCACAGGAGTTAGAACTGATAACCCTTAGTTCCATATGCAGCTGTAAATCACCAAAATTACAGATTGAGGCTTCTTCCTGGGCAGTGCTGTACTGAGAGTGCTTTGGTTTTGCCTATTAAGACCTTTGCCAGAACAGCAATGGTTCTTCCCAGGTCTGTTATGTTTTGATGTATCTTTAGCTCTGACTCTTGCCTTTTTCCTGGGCTCCAATCCTTGGCTTGCTCCATCGCAACTTACTTCTTGGCACAACTCCTGGCTCCCCTCTGACAGCTGCCTATGGCACAGACCTTACATTTCCTAACCACACTAGTTAGAACCTTGATTGAAATCAGGGATGAGGAACCTTATCCTTCCCAAGGGCCACATTCCCTCAGGGAAAAGTGGTTGGGGTACTTTACCAGCAGCAGCCAGGCACAAAGCCCAAAGTGGGTGAAGGGGTGGGGAGAAGCATAAATACACAGCCTACTCACAAAGAGTCAGACACAGACTTCCATGCTTCACACTGAAAAAGGGTCTCTTATCTGTCAGTGTCTAGCATGGAAACACAGTGAGCACACCTTCCGTCACTTCTGAGCTGTTTTACACCAAACAGCTGAGAACTGGGGGTGGAAAGTTTAAATCTCTGCTCCATACAATCTCCACACAGCTCAGCTGACTGGAGTGAAACAGGCAAGAGTGAGAAAAAGGGGCCTAAGAGAGGAAGAGGTTCCTCAGAAAGCAAGTGGAAAGTCTCTCATCTACTGAGTAAGCTTGGGGGAGAACTTGACCAGTTTGTTTCAATTTGAAATGGAAGCCAGTAAAGAAACAAAGCATGCAAGTATATTAGAAGGAAAAATACGACGAAGGATATACTAAGGTGACTGCTTTAGGTACTCAATTGCTATTTAGCTTTGTAAAGCCTTAAGTACAATGACCTGTGACATGGCATACAAGTACTATTAAACAAAACATACAAATGCATCTCAAAGAAGCTAGAAAGGATTAATGTTTATTCTTAAATTAAGAGGACATGTTTCGGCTCAAGTGCCTTCTTCAAGGGCTTAACTGCAAAAAACAGAACAGCCACTAAATCACACATAAAAAGCCCTTTTACAATTATATGTCATAGTTGTCAAGAAAACCTGTAGGGAAAAGAGTAAAATCTGTGCTGAGAGGGCAGGCCTGTGAGAAAGATGCCATTCTTCTACAAGCTTCTTCAGTTAATTGGCTATGTAAGATCATTTCTTGCACCTATGTACACCTTTGATAAGAGTATTTCCCAAGGCCATTATAGCCCTTTGCAAATTGGATTCACATGTCTGTGTTCTGAGACTGTCACGTACACCCCAGGCTTGGAACATTCCAGCCACTTATTCCTCTGATTGGTCCATACCCATTCCAGGTCTAGAAAGTCCCAGTCAATTGCCCTTTTGATTGGTCAAGTATCTCCTAGGCCTATAAAGTTTTATTCATTTGCCCCTTTGATTGGTTAAGGAATCTGCCTTGCTATTGTTAGGCTTTGTCTATAAAAGTATTTCTGGTGTCCTTTGTTCATTGCCCCATTTTCCTGCCCTAACATTATTTGTTCCTGATGGGGTCAAGGATCCTTCGCTATCCGAAGCTCTGTTGGTATGTTTAGTTAGGAATAGTTAGACTTTGTAATTTTGTCCTGTGGATTTATTTCTTAACTGTCTTTTTGATATTTTTGTCTCATGCCTATACCATAGGCGTGATCTGGGTTTAAGGAATTTTATGCTATTTTTTGGTCTTATTTACTCAGGTATGTGTTCTTTCAGGTAGCCCAGCTACTGAGTCTACCACCTTGACCTTTTAGCTACAAGCTACTGAATATAATTTTTGGCTTGAAGCCTTAACAGCAGTAGTGAATAATTTGTCAACATCAGGGACCAAATGATTGGCACCCCTTTGTCGAGTCATTTTTTGAATACAACCATGCAAATAGTGTATTATGTGATTTAGCAACTGTTGTTCTACAGATAAGCCCTTGAAGAAGACACTTGAGCTGAAACATGTCAGGCTAATTTAATAAAAAACATTCATCCATTCTAGCATCTTTAAGATACATTTCTCTTTTTTGTTTACATAACTGGATCATTCCTATTAGTTTATTTTGTGTGTGTTTCAAACAAGTACATTGGGAAAGCAATAAGAGCAGCACATTACGAACTAAGGGTGGGCAACCTTCTTTCTAGCTTTCTATCAAAATTCACATTCCTTTGGGAGCAATCTGTCAGCAGTTGCAAGATGGCGGGTGGGGCTGATGCCAGTAGTAGGTGGGACCAAAGCCAAAAACTGGATGGTCACCTCTCTCTTCTGTCTCTTTCTTACACCCCCCGCCCTTGCTCTCCACCCAGTGGGCCAATGCAAGAGAAACAGATCCATCTTGCCAGAGCTTCTGAAATTAGACCAGAGGCACATAAAATTAGGCGACAGGCTGTAGGTTGCAAACCCCTATCATATGGACATAGTTGCAATGAACTATGGAAAATATTTCTACACCATGAAAAAAAGCCTTACTTTGGAGTCTGATGCACTTCTGACCACCAGCTACAGTTAGTATAATTAACAAGGAGTAAGATTTGACACCACAGGAGTACTAAAGAAGGATGTGTAGGTATCATGGACTGAACGAGATCATTTAAGCTTTTGAGGGTATAGAAATCACCATCTGATTCATCTCCTGTAAAAAGCTTGGTGGCTGCAGCTGTGATTCTTCTGAACATTCCTAAAACAGTAAAAATTGTATTTAAAAACCCAAGCAAAATTAGAAATAATGCATTATAACAGAGATCCAACTGACAGTGTGGATTAGGCCACTAAAATATTAAAATCGTATCAACCTGAATTTTAAATATTTCTTCATTTCAGTTAATGAAGTTTCTACGCCTCACATTTCCAGAGAAAATCTTATAAAACTATTACTGGGATTTTCTCTTGACTGATCTTTTTTGCTACAGATTTCACTGATATTAGATATACTGTACACCCTATTTGCTTCAAAATGTGTTTAATGTATGTATCAACAATTCAAGTAAGTAAGTGCGCAAAACCAGTTATACATATAATTCACTAATAGGCAAAACACCTTGTGCTTTAAGAGCGTACCTATAGCCATTTCTATCAAACTTTAAAAAGCAGGGAAATTGGGCAGCTATAGTGAATGCACCAGGGGAGCAGGAGACCTGACCCCCGCTCTGAGATATTGTACTGCCTTACAAATTTGTCAAAATGCAAAACAATTTGGGTTGGTCCTTCAATCCACTTGCTGTGTAGCTTGGAAGAATTTGGTAACGTGCCTCTGAGCATAAGGTAAGTGGTGGCAACACCTGCCATCTCCAAAGATGGAGAATTACATTTTTGTTTGTTTGCTGGTGTTCTTCTTACTTTGCTTCTTTCCTGTGTTACAACTGTTTTTACAGACTCTCTCCCAGAAAATTATATTTCTCTTATTATTCATCCTAGAAATCTATGTCAAATTTATTTTTATTACTTTCAAAGCCTTTTTATTAGTCAATGCCATATGATGGTGAAGACAGCCTTTTATGGTTCAAACTGGAGGTTATGTTCTGTTTCTATTTTGGGCACATTAACAGTGGAATCTGAAACTGCAGTTTGATGTAAAATCAGCCTGATTACAATATGTTGCTACTTAAGCATGACTCCAGCTGTTGGGAAAAATAAACTTGGCCTGCCCAAGATGCATGTTTTCAGCCTGCTACACTTAAACTACTTAAGGAAAGGTGGGCATGGTCAATTAAAAACATAGAGCACACCTAGAATTTTGCTAGAATATATTTCACCTCCACCTGTTTTATCTTGTGCAAACTGAGACACTCCTCATGTCCATTGGAAACTATTCTGCAGAACAGTCAGTGCCATTATTCCACAATTGTTTTTGGAGCTTTTTTTTAGTGTTGCAAAGTGTTGCTGTACTTCACATATTCACAGAAACAGTAGCAAAAGAAAATGATTTCCTATAGGAAACTTCACTAAAATCGCAAAGTAAATCAAACATATTTAAAGTGACTATCTGAACTATACCAACTGTTTTAATATTGTTGCTTCCTCCCTGTTAAAAACAAGATCAGCACAGCACATCTCTTGTTTCTGTTATTTGGGATGAGTGCAGGTGTTGCCCCCACTCCCGATATGCTCAGAGGCACATGTTGCCAAAATTTTCCAAGCTACACAGGAAGCGGACTGGACTGTGAAAGACCAACCCAAAATGTATTTGCATTTTGACAAATTTGTAGGGCAATACAATCTTTCAGAAAGGAGGTTAGGTCTCTTGCTCCCCTCGTGCATTCACTATAGCTGCCCAATTTCCCTGCTTTTCAAAGTTCGATAGAAATATCTGTTGGCTATAGGTACGTTCCTAAACCGCAAGGTTTTTTTTGCCTATTAGTGAATTTCTCTGCTTTTTAATCCGGGAGGTAAGAAATGGGATCCTGTGCAAGCTTGCTAAGAATGGAATCATTTGCATGCTTATTGAGTTCAGTGAGATTTACTCCCCTGCAATCATGCTTAGGATAGGTGAAACTGACCACAGAGGGAGGGGAGGGGAGGAGGAAGAAACGCAGGGGTAGGGGAGGAGGAGGGAGGAGAGCAAGGGCAGAGGAGAGGAGGGAGATGGGTGTAGGCAGGAGGGGGAGGGGAGGAGTGCAGGTTTGATCATTTGCATGCTTATTGAGTTCAATGGGATTTACTCACATGCAGTCATGGTTAGGACAGGTGAAATTGACCATGGGGGAGGGGAGGGGAGGGGGAGGGAGGGAATAGAAAGGGGAGTGGGAAGGGATGAAGGAAGGGGGAGGGAAGGGGAAAAGGTAGGTGATGGAAGGGAGTAGGAGAGGAGGGCAGGTCTGATCATTTCCATGCTTACTGAGTTCAATGGTATTGGCTCCCATTCAATCATGCTTAAAATAGTAAAACTAACCATGGGGAAGGAGGAGGAGGGGAAGGCAAAGGAGAGGGGAGGAGGGGATTGGAAGGCGAGGGGGGAGGGAGGGGCAAAGGAAGGGGGAAGAAAGGGACAAGAGGGAGGGGATAGGAGAGAGGAGGAGAAAAGAAGGGCAGGTTGGATCATTTGCATGCTTTATGAGTTTAATACCCCTGTGCAATCATGGCTAAGATAGGTGAAACTGACCTGAGGGAGGGGCAGGCAAGGGAGGAGGGCAGGGAGGGGAGGATGGCAGGGGGAGGAGATTGGGTGGATGGGCACTGAGCAGAGGGGAAGCCCTTTTCCTTTCCAAAGGAAAACATTGTGAACAGTATAATTGTTTTTCAGCATTTTCCCCACCTTTTTATTCTACAGCACGCACATGTAGCCTCCCACCCAAAATTAAACTAAAGCTGTCACTGGCCACATCCACACCAGATCTTTATTTCACTTTAGACAGTAATGGCTTCTCCCAAAGAATCCTGGGAAGTGTAGTTACTGTAGTTAGTGAAGGGTGCTGAGAGTTGCTAGGGGAAGCCCTGTTCCTTCACAGAGTTTCAATCAGAGCAGCTGACAGTTAAACCACTCTGGCCACTGGAGCTCTGTCGGGGGAATAGGAGTCTCCTCTCAGTACCCCTTCACAAACTGTATTTCCCAGGATTCTTTGGGGAAGCCATGAATGTCTAAAGTGAAATAAAGGTCTGGTGTGGGTGTGGCCCCCTGATTAGGCAAGCCAAGCAGCTGTGTGCCTGACTTTTAGAATACTGACAGTTGGTTCTTAATGAGCATGCCCAGGCTTATCATTCACTCCAATGTGATATTTCTTAAATTAATTAAAAATTGGCCAGGCATTTTTTAAACTTTTAAACTGCAAATGAAGGTCAGAGTATGGGGCAAGGTCAGTAAAAGGATTACAGGTACTCTGTGAACATGGCTGATTTTTAATGAATTTCAAAAAATTATGAGAACTCTGACAGAAAAAAATCCAAAAGGAGTCTGGGTTTTTTCCTCTCTCTCTTTTTACACTTTGAACTCTTGATTCTCTCTGACTGTTTTGTGTATTGGCATGACAATTTAGAGGGTTGTTAAGCAAGCGTTTCTGAGTTCAGGACTATAAGTTTTGTAAGGTTTTGTTTTGAAATTAGCTTAAGGGAAGCATCAGAATGGCATGGGGGGTATTTTCAATTTAACATTGCGGAATGAGAAAAATCCACGCTGACTATAGTATACAGCCACTCTCGTGCTGTATAATCATTATATCATTATATAGTAAATGCCAAACATGTTCAGTACATTGTATAATGTACTGAAGCAATATATACTTTGCTGATAATTAAAATGATACTGTTTGATTTCTTTCTTAGGCTTTGATGGATTCTAGTCTTCCTAGGTTACAATTAGAACTCTACAAGGAGATTAAAAAGGTGAGATTTAAATTTGTTTGGATTATAGTCTACCTTTTCAGAAGAACTTGTGATGAATTACATAAAAAACAATCAGTACACTTTTATAACTGTCAACACTGATAATAAACACTACAGCTTATTCTAAATTATATTAATGATTTAAATTCTAATATACCGTATATTCCGGCATATAAGATGACTTTTTAACCCAGGAAAATCTTCACAAAAGTTGGGGGTCGTCTTATATGCCCAGTCGTCTTATACGCCGGAATATAGTATTTCTCCTGCTTGCAGCCTGGCCCGGCGTCCCCTCCCCTGAGGGGAATCCCCATTGCTCCTCCGTCCCCGCCATCTCCTGCGCGGCCTCCTCTGCCGCAAACTGGCGGCCGGGGTGGGGAGCAGCAGCAGCAGCAGCAGCAGCAGCAGCAGCAGCAGCAGCAGCAGCAGCAGCAGCAGCAGCAGCCGCCTCCCCGCGTCCTTCTCCTCCATGGCGGCCTCGCCTGCGCCGCCTCCTGCCACTGCTGCTGCTCCGGTGGCGGCGGCTGCTCCTCCTCAGGCGGCCAACGGCGGGCCGCTTTTGGTGCTCTCGCCACCGCAGACGCAAAACCACGGGGCGGCGGCAGCAGCAGCAGCAGCGGGAGGCGGCGGAGGCGGGAACCCGCTGCCGACAGCTGCCCCTGCGGCCTCCTCCTCGGCGCCCTCCGCCGCCGCCTCCGGCCTGCTGGCGCCGCGGGAGCCGGCCTACAACTGGCAGGCGACGAAGCCGACGGTGCAGGAGCGCTTCGCCTTCCTCTTCAAGAACAAGGTGCTCAGCGACATCCACTTCTTGGTGGGCAAAGGTCGGTGCGGGCTATGGGGCGAGGGGGCGCTGGCCACGCAGGGAAGGGGAGAGGGACTCTGGCTTTTTAAATGGGGATCAGGGTCTTTCTTGCAGCTGGGGGCGGGTTGCTATGGGGGCAAGCGGGTTGAAGAGTTGTGGCTGTGGTTGGGGGGCTGTTATTCCGGCGTATAAGATGACTTTTTAACCCAGGAAAATCTTCTCAAAAGTTGGGGGTCGTCTTATACGCCCAGTCGTCTTATACGCCGGAATATACGGTATGTTGCACTGTTTGGGAAGAATATTTTTCATTAGGCAATATTTGCCATAGATTAATGTTCCAGAAGGAATTATGAAAATGTGAGAGTACGAGGATGAGGGGAAAAAATAGTTCAGCTATTGCTTGTATGAACAATCAAGAGAAAGTTTTGACCTTGACCAAGGGTTATTGTTCAGCTGAATTTGTCCCCAGAGTTCTCAAAATCCTTTTCTGCAAACCTTGATGGTAGCTATTGGGTGAGATCCAACATTGCATCAATAGATGCAGTGGGACTTCTTCCTCTCCTCTCCATGTAGCCCCCCAACAGCTCTACACCTGCTCGTGGCTGTATACTACTACTCTTAGTTAAGGGATATGGTTGCAGAACTGTGACCTGTCCCCATGCCTCTTGTATTACCCTCTCTTCAACTAGAACTCAGAGATGGCCCTAATATCCATTTCAGATGGCAGATTAAACTGGGTTTCTGAAATAGTTTAGAAGCATCCTCTAGTTCAAGGATGAGGAACATTTTTCACCCCAAGGTCCACATTCCTTCTTAGTCAACCCTCTGAGGGCCTCATGCCAGAATCAGGCAAGACCAACATAAGAATTGGTGTGGGCACCTACACTCTCATTCCCTAGGATTTTTCAACTCCAGCTGTTGGAATAAGGGGTGATGTTCATAGAGAATGAAGCTGAGGAAGGATGGATAATCCCTTCTCTCTCCAGCTCCATAAAGATCCCTTTCCCACTAGTGTATCAATTAGGCTTGGAAACAGTCTTCCAGTGGCACTAGTAAGAGGATGTTTTGAAGGCAATTATGGTGCAAGAGTAGTTTTTGGAAGCAGGAGTTATAGTGCACAGGGGATTAACCTGTTCCTCCCCAGCTGTGATCCACCTATATTGCAATTAAGCTTGCATAAAGGCCCTTATTGGTACTAATCAAGGTGTGTTTTCCATTTCTTATTGTGAGGTTGAGGTAGAGCATGGAGGGGATGGGGCACAGAGGGGATGCCATGTATCAGAGAAGGGTGGCCCATAGGTTCACCCAACTCATGGGTTGCCTATTCCACCCCCCCACCCCCATAGTTTATTTGAAAAGATTTGGATTCTGATTTCCTTAGGGCAGCGTTTCCCAACTAGAGGGCCACCAGATGTTGTTGGACCACAATTCCCATCTTTCCTGACCATTGGCAATGCTGGCTGAGGCTGATGGGAGTTGTGGTCCAACAACATCTGGTGGCCCATTAGTTGGGAAAGGCTGCCTTAGGGGAAATAGCTTAGTCCAATATCCCTTTTCAAACAACAAGATTTTAAATTAAGGTAAAACTGAAACAGTTTAAAAGCCATTACTTTAATGGCTGGCATAATAACATAAGACAACTCATTGTCTGATGACTAATACCTGATTTGAAGGTATGAATTAAGCACATAAGCAATGTGCCCAATTCTTGGCAATAGAATGTGTGCTGCTGTTCATTCATATCCACATTCAAATGCTTGGTAGTGATATCTTCCAGCAGGATCCCCACTAATTGTAGCAAGAACCTAAAGAGAGAGAGAGCGAGAGGGGGAGAGTTTTATAAAGCATTATGTATTTCCCCAAGCAAAAAACAAAATAGGCTTAACACCTATCTATCCATACTACCGTAGGAAGAAAAAAAATCCTACAAACATACACATTCATGTATGCATGCAATAAATAAATAACTTCTACCTACCTCTGGCAAGATTTTATTGTTGGGTTACTGTGCATCGGTTATCCAGAATTCTAATACATCTGTTTCCTTATCTAAAACATCCACTTCATCCCAAACACATATTAGAAGAAACTTGTACAAAAAAGATACTACCAAGAAATTAATAGTACCTAACCTGGAAAACGTCTCTTCAGGGAGATATTTGTCTTGTTCTTCCACCGTTTGCTCCTGAGTTGAGGTATCAAAGTTTTCACCATTGCGCAGTTTGTTAATTGTTTCCCTTGAGATTAAAGATGGTGAGAAGGAGAGCTCTTGAATACGCGAAAGAACAATGTCTTCTGTTGACTGTGAAATCAAAACGCGAAGAATAGCAAGAATGCCAGATATCCATAATTGGACAGTGCTCACAGAGGCCTATTGATGGGAGAAAAACCCAATATATAAGATATTTAGATATCGCACATTGTGAGATTCCATCATCAGAAATGGTGCTTCCTATTTGAGTCCTACCCTAGGAAGTGACCCAAGAGGGCATGAGAGGAAGGAAGAAGAGAGCGAGGGAAGCTGGCAAAGACAACAACAGGGACTGCCCAAGTTGGACTGTCCCCAATCCCCCACCCCCAAGGGCCAACTTTACATTCATTTAGAATTATAAAACTGTAAATGACCTTGGCAGAAAAGCAGAATATAAATGCAATAAACAAATAAATAAATAGTATGTCAATGAAAAAGGCATCGTGGCAACCTCTGGGAACTGTTTTCACCTTTTTTTTTTACAAGATTGCTTTAGGCTGTCTTAATTGACACTAGCCAAGTAAAAACATTTTGCTTACCAGTGTACTGGGAGTCACAAACATGCTCCTTAAAAGCATGTCCACTGGACGGAGGGCTGACGGTGCCAATATTTCAAATAAAGTATTTAATACACCCAGAGCTTCATGAGAATCGATATGCATCTATTTAAGAAACAAACACAAATCCCATTTCTCATAGCCACTAACATCATGTGAAAATGACCTGCAAAGCCAGTTAAATAACTATAAGAAAAAACGTTAAATTCTGAGCTCATTATTCATTTCTGAGAGTAGCCTAATCAGCCAGAATTATAATATTTAGTCTGTTTCTAACATGAATTTCAGCATGGCATTAAAGCATACCACATTTCTACATTCAACTTTTTCATAAAGAAATATTAAGAGTTGGGAGCATCAGTGAGGTGCTCCTATGATGCATACAATTGTTACTTGAAATTTAGATAACGTTACTGAAATTTACTCAACTTTATGAAATTATGAATTTACATTTAAACATATTTAAACAATTCATGCATTTGGAATTTTCAAGACTTATGAGTTTCATCCAACTGAGTCATATGCAGAGTAGACCCACTGAAATCAATGGACTTAAAAACTAGTCATTACACTGATTTCAGTGGGCTTGCTCTGAGTAGAACTAAGACTGCAATCCAATACAGGTCTACTCAGAAGTAAGCTCTATTGGGTCCAATGGGACTTATTCCCAGGTAAGTGTGTATTGGACTCAGCCTTAGTTGGATACACCCCCATATATCTAAAAGTCCCAAAACTACACAGACAATTCACGCACTGATCAATGTTAAAAATAAAATTGTTGATTCTTTAATAGTTTGTTCAAAGGTACAAAACCTTTTTTGCCACATTAGGGGGGTTCATACTGAAATTGCTGGGAAATTATCTAGGAGAGGTATGATGTAAAGACAATTTGCTAGGACAAAATAGCTGACAAAACATCTTGGGGTACATACAGATTAAATCAAGAGATGTGTCAGTAGGGATGGAGGAGTAATTAATCCAGTTTGCATTTGGTTTAACTTACCGAATTTGAACTTTCTGAACCCATATGCAAACTGAATACAACTCTCCTTGGAATTTGCATTTCTCTGAACTTTGTGATCTGGTTCTCCAATTTATATGAATTTATATGAAAGTGTGTATAATAGTGAAAAATGCACTGAAAAATGTCTATAGTAAAGCAAACAATGCACAAAAATGCATTCTATTACGGAAAAACTGCTCACAAAAGTGCATACTAGGCAAAATTGCATACAAAAATATGCAAATTAGAAGGCCACGGTCCTGGATTCATCTGGGACACGGGGGGGAGGAAGATGAAGCGCGAGGAGTGTGCCATCTTGTGTTGCAGTGTTGTGAAGAAGAACTAAGCAATGCGGGCATGCCAGTGCAAGGAAGAGAGGGGGGGGCAAGATATGTTCATGAGAACCAATCCATGCATGTGTTAGCTCCCATGGAAGGCAGGGCATTTGGGCAGACCTGAGTGGAGTCTGTTTCTCTCAGGTCCGGTCCAGCTGTGGTCTGTTTAAGAAGCCTGCCCCTTGCCTCCTCAGCCAGTGGGGCAAAAACTTTCCTATCCACCCCATCCCTTAGTTTAGACAAATGTTCATGTGGATTTAAAAAGAAAATCACAAGTGTATGCAGAAATGGGAGAAATCAAACATAAGATTAAACCTGTCAGTTCTGCCCCTAACTCAATGTTGTAAGACAGGGGTAGGGAACCTTTTTCAGCCTGAGGATCTCATTTCCAGGGGCAATATGCCAGCTGATGGGTGGGGCCAGAGGCAAAAGTGGGTGTAGCAATGGATGGAATTCCCTTTGTAAAGGAGGCTACATTGCATCCATGGAAAAGTTAGATTTCTACACCACCATCCCAAACATATATTTCCTCTAGTCAGGAAAGCAAGAGGCATTATCACAGTTTAAGGACACATTTCAGCCAGGCAGAAAAGCTTAAGGAGGGTGCAGAGCAGGGCCTATGAGGAGTGTGGCCTAAGAAGAATCGCAGGGGCCAAACAGACAGGTCTAGAGGGCTGCTCTCAATTCTGAGGCTTGAGGTTCTCCATCTCTATGGTAAGTAAAAGCAAGAATGTCTATTGATTGTAGGACAAATGATAGAAGAAGCTTAGCCTTCCTCACCAGGCAAAAAACAAATGTTCTAATTTTTGATAAGTCTGTATACTCTTTTAAGATCAGCTCACATTAACTTGCCAGTGGCTCCACATGAACACTTCTGGAGTATGCACAGCTTAAGTCAGGTTCAAGACCTGTTGATGGCTGCAATTATTTGTGGAATTGTGGCAGACAAGTTGATAGCTTTCTCATACAAGTATCCATTCATGTGAAATGGTGCTTATGTGCAAGTGCTGTACAGCTATGAGCACAGCAGGCTCATGTTCTTGAGTTGGATCCACCAATTCATATCAGTTGGTCCCTGCACTGAAAAGGTACTGAATAGGGGCAAAGACAGGAACCAGATATGCTGGAATAAGTATAAGCCTTGGAGATATGGTAACACAGTGCTATTCAGCACTGGTTAGGCCTCATCGTGAGTACTGCATCCAGGTCTGGATACTACACTTTAAGAAGGATGCAGACAAACTGGAACAGGTTCAGAGGAGGGCCACAAGGATGATCAGGGGAGTGGAAACAAAGTCCTATGAGGAGAGATGGAAAGAACTAGGCATGTTTAGTCTTGAGAAGACTGAGAGGAGATATGATAGCACTCTTCAAGTTCTTGAAAGGCTGTCACCCAGAAGAGGACCAGGATCTCTTCTCGATCATCCCAGGGTGCAGGACATGGAATAATGGGCTCAAGTTAAAATAAGCTAGATTTCACCTGAACATCAGGAAAAACATTATGTTAGACCGGTATGGCAATGGAGCCAATTACTTAGGGAGGTGATGGGCTCTCCAACACTAGAGGCACTCAAGAGGCAGCTGGACAGCCATTTGTCGGGTATGCTTTAAGGTGGATTCCTCCATTAAGCAGAGGGTTGGACTCGATGGCCTTATAGGCTCCTTCCAACTCTACTATTCTATGATTCTACGATAATTACAGACTTGTTAGCTCTATAGAGAAACACAAGTCATTTGCAGAAATCTTTGGCTGTGTGAACACACATGTCTATGTACCTGAAGCTACTTAACCAGGGATAGAGAACCAGATCCTATAAATCCCTGCTGGTTCTGCTGGGTCTGTTATTGGTTTTCAATATCATCTTCTGGACTACCTGCTGGGATGAAACTTGGAAGCACTATTTTATGATTCCAGAAAATGGTGTTGGGGGTTTCCTGCTCATCTCCCTGACTGTTGGTCTTTGGGGTTCTACAAGATTCTATTATGTCCTCCATGCTGTTTAGCATCTACAAATATAAAGGTAATCTAGGGATCTGGAGTTTGGTGTTGCCAATATGCAGATGAGACACAATCATTTCTTGCCATCTTTTCCCCAGAACGCTATGGAAGTTCTGCATCAGTGTATGGAGTCAATCATGGGCTGGATGGGACTGATATAATGAAACTTAATCCAGACAAACCAGAGATGCTCCTGGACAATAGCATATCCAATCCAGAAATAGAGCTTCACAACATAGATTTAGTCTGGGGTCTAGTGTGAGGGTCCCCCTTGGCCCAGCTTTTATTCTGGATGCCCAAATGGCAGCCATGGCCAAGTATGCCTGTGACCAGCTTAAGAAGGTACACCTGCAGCTGCATTCTGTTTTGGGATCTGGCCATGGTGATACCGGCGTTAATTATATTTCATTGGACTATGCAATGTCTTTTAATGTGGAGCTGTCTTTTAAAAATTGTTCAAATTAGTTACCAGGTTGCTGACTGAAGCCAGGTTACCCTACTGTTGAAACAGCTAGATTGGTTCTTTTGGTTTGGAACCAATTCAATGACCTGCCCATTGTCGAAAGTCTCAGTCGCAGATGTGTCTGTGTTTTTTTCTTTTTATTAAAGTTATAGATACATCAAAAGCTTTGCGGCTCATTAATCTCTCTATGCTTTCAAGGAACTTTTGCCCTGTACTAACACTGACTAAGCATGACTTTGTGGCTCTCAGATGTTGACTCAGCAATTAGCCCCTCCCCTGAGTCAACTGAAGTAGGCTTGGCTTTCACACATAAATGCAGGCTCCTCCTCAACTCTGTCCATTGAACCACCTGCCTCTGAAGCCCCCAAGCACTGGGCAATGGGGGATAGATCTCAGCATCCCCCTCCAACCAGTGGGGGTTATCTGTCTGCTCAAGTCTGGGAAGTTGTGGGGCATTCAGCTGGGGAACATCAGGTTGACAAGGGAGTGCCTCTGGGGCATGTCTAATGGAGCAGTCTCTAACAGTTCAGGTTGCGCTTCAGCAGGGGGGGCAGAATCAGGAGGAGTTGAACTGACAATTTCATGGGCCTGGGAGCACTGGGAGCATTCCTCTCTGTTAGTCCCTTCACCCAGATCGTCACCCCAGTCCTCAAAGTCTGTGTCACCCTCGTCAATGCCTCCCCTCCCAAGCTGGGTCACAACATTAATGTACTAGTTATGACCTTTAAAGTCCTGACCTACATGGTCTAGGACTAGGATATCTGAATGCCTGCTATCTCACATATGGTCCTGCCTGCTATTATGATCATTCAGAGAGGTCTGCTCCAAACACATAGTTGGCTTCAGAGTTCCCTGCCAAGGGAGGTCCATCTTGCCCCTTCCTTGTTGGCCTTCCACTGCAGCATCAAGATCTTCCTATTCAGGAAACCTTTTGGCTTTTAAAAGTGACTGGACTATTTGGATTCATTTGACCTAATATACAATACTACTGAAAGAATCACATCTTGAATAAGAAATCAGAAATATCCAGATGATCATAAGACTGGATTAAATTTTTACACAGAACATAGGAAGTTCCCTTATACTGAGTCAACTGGCCCATTTAGCTCAGCATTGCCTACACAGACTGGCAGTAGCTCTCCAGGGCTTCAGATACGGGTCACTCCCAGCCCTACCTAGAGATGTAGGTGATTGAAACCAGGACCTTCTTCATACAAAGCAGATGCTCTATTACTGAGCTACAATGCCCAAGCAGAGATAAAAATCAGGAAACAGCATAATTTAACTCAATCTCAGCTGTACAGATTGCAATGACATCCACACCCTACATCCACACCCTCAGAAAGAATACTGATATTGTCATTACCGATGCTGACAAAGGAAGAGCTGTCGTCAACATGAACAAAGTGGATGTTATACAGGAGGCTGAGAGGAAACTCTCCAACACCACAGGACCCTATTCTAAGATCCCACTAAGGAATAGCAGAAGGAACTACATAACCTGAAGAAATTTCCTCCAGATGTACAGGACCAAATCTGCACACATACACATCTTAGTAGTCTTCCATTTGTTACCCCAAATGCACAAGTCAGGCACCCCTGGGCACCCCATAGTTTCAGCCACCAGTAGCATCACAGTTCAGGTGTATGGGCTCCCATTTTCAGACTATATGCCATCAGCACTCCAAGTTACATACAGGGCCACCACTGACTTCCTGAGGAAATTACCTACTATTGATAATCTCCCAGGAAACACTGTCTTAGCTACTAGAAATCTTGAATCCCTTTACGCTAACATTCCAATAAAGACAGATTACAAGCCATTAGAAATATCATCTCTGACGGGGCCGTTGTCACCAAATTCTGCCCTTTGTACTTGCCCACAATAACTTCAGCAATGGGAAAATTGAACATTGGAGAACTTACTGTGAATGGGCCTTTTCTAATAGAAGCTACAAACCGGCCTACAGCAGGGTAACTTTGACCTCCCATTTGCCCAGGCAGGAAACTATGTAACTAACCTAGTCACCTCCTCCATTTCTTCCCTCTCCTCAGTTTAGTTCCATGTCCGAGCCTAGCAGATAACTCTCCTTTACAGACAAGCATAAATAACACTGTAATTTAAAAACAAGATAGAAAGGCCAACAAGACAGAGAAAAATCCTAATCTAATGTATAACTTTCTGAACATGAATTCCTACTGAATTACATGTGGTGCAGTTCAAATGAATGGCTTGCACACAGAGTGTGGCCTCCAGCTGGCTCACAGTTTCTACTAGGAAAAAACCCATCCAGCATAAGCTGCCCAATGTTCCATTTTCCTAGCAGAATGGAAGACAGCCTAGAGTGGAAATATCAAAGCCTGTATGTGCCTGGGGGGAATGCTGAATGGCCGCTCACTGGTGAGGCACCATGTGCTATATAACACCATCCTGCCAAATGCTGCTTCCATCAAAGCATACAGCTCCATCTTTAAATGTCATGTACATGTGGGTGGAGATGTCCATGTTGCTGTTCTACAAATGTCTAGAATGCTGGCATTTTTAGCTAGTGCAGCCACAGAAGCTGCCACCCTAGTGGAATGTGCTGTAAATTGCTTAGGTGATCTGCAGTGCTGAGCATCATAAGCCATGGTTATGCATGCTCTGATCCATATGGCCACTGTCTCTGCCTGAAATGCTTGGATTTATCAATATAAATATGGAGCCACCTCCTTATGTCTAAAGTGTGTCAGGCTTTCTGTGAGAGTTGAGAAGAAAGGAAACAGAGGGAGGGAAGGGTAAACCCCTGAGCCTTGGGGATGAATACTGGGTCCAGGTGAAGCACTCCACTATCCTTATGAAAGATGTATAGCTCATTACTAACTGAGAGGGCACTAAGTTCAGATATTCCTCTTGCTGATGTGATCAATACTAGGTAGGCTAACTTGAATGAAAGAACGTGAAACGGTGCAAAACAAGACAAAGGACGGCTTGGTTAGTGCCTTGAGAACAATATGCAGGTGCCATGTATTATTATAATTATAATTATTAATTAAATTTATATCCCACCCTTCCTTCCAGAAGGAGCCCAAAAGTGGAAAACAAAACACTAAAAATGCTCTAAACCTTAAGGAACCTATTATTGTTATTGTTATTAGATTAGTTGCTTGATATCCAAAGGTCCCCAAGCAACTTACACAATGTTACACAAAACAAAACACACTATAAAAACATAACAATAAACAACAACAAAACAATAACAATGCCACCCCCAAACAGCTGCCCACCTATACAATACCAGTGAGGAAAGCAGGGCTGTGCTTCTGAGGAATGTCTTAACATGAGGGTGAGAGCTGATTGATCTGGAGCCCGCGGAGGAGATCACAGAAGATAGTGCTGACACCTGTCGTGTTAGACTTAAGGCCTTGCTCAAGGGCTCATTGAAAGAATTGTAGTAGTTCTGGTATTCCCGCTTGGAATTTGTCCCAGGCTATGGTCTGAAGGCACGTAAGGCCAGCTCCCTGCTGAAGCTAAGCAGGGTCAGGTCTGGATGGGAGACCGCCTGGGAACCATATGTAAGCCGCCTTGGGTTTCTATCATGAAAAGAAAGGCGGGGTATAAATGTAATAAATAAAAAATAAATAAATACCTGTTTTCTACAGCACCATCTGGTGAACTCTCTCCAGGTGGCCTCATAAATTTTATTAGTGGACTTTCTGTGAGCTGCTAACCTAGTGCCTATGATTGTTAATAAGTGGAGTAAAAGTGTGTATTATGCTTTTGTCAGCTGGTTCCTTTCAACTTCCATGCAGCTAATTGGAACCAAGCTGGATCCAGGTCTTGTATTGGCTCTTGTGTCAATAAGTGGGGTAAAAACGGCAGGATCAGAGGTGGTCCTGTTGCCAGGTGTAGAATATCTGAAAACCAGGCCCTTCTGGGCCAATAAAAGCACCACCAAGATCAGATGTGCTTCCTCCTGTTGATCTTTGCAGAGTATCCCCGCTCGCTGGGAAAAAGAAGGGAACATGTAAAGCAGCCCTGTGGCCATGCCCTCTTGACAGCATCCATGCCCTCTGCCTTTGCGCACTGCAAGAATTAGTAGAACCTCTTGCAAGGAAAGGGCCAGAGGAGCAAAATTAGAAAGTGAGCTAAGTGAGATAAAAGGTTAATATTTATTACAAACAGAATAAAAATGAAGGGATGAGAGGAAAGCTGTTATAGGAGGAAGAAGTGGATGTAAAAGGGTGAGGGAGAAAAGATGAAACTGGCAGTTTGAGGGCTCAGTGGTCAAGATACAAGTTGCATATGGAAGGAGAATGGGAGAAAAAATTACAGGAGATGGATACAAATACATTTGAGAAACAGATGGGGGTGGGAAGGAAAAATATAAAAGAAAAACTTTCTCCACTTAGAGCCTCTGAATCAGCAAATTCTGCCCAAAGTGTGGAGGCTGACTCACAATACCTCCAGAGCAAATGTCCTATGGAACTCCTTGTAAAAAGGAAAACGCTGTGACAAAGCATGTAGCCATTTCCAAAGATGGATCAGATATGAGTAGAAAGTAGTATCAGGAATTGCCAGCTGATTATGCCACCTGCTGCAATTTTGTGACTGACTCTGCCCCTGCACCACCATTTTATGACTGGTGGGCCTCAGTAATTTTCAGCTGTCTCAACTGGTTCTTGGAGGTAGAAAGTTTGAGAATCCCTTTATTACAGGCCAGACCTAGAAGAGAAAATGACAGACTACCACTTTATTGTCATTTACAAGTCCCAGTTAGCCATCAGTGATGTATAACTCATCCTAGGCAATGACTCTCATCAGTCTTGGATAATAGGCATGCTCTTGCTTACAGATAGCCCCCTACAACCTAAAACAGCTATTGAGTTGCTACAACACATCACATAGCAAGATATTCTGACACAGGGACCAGACCCTGAAGCAGATCCAGATGCCAACTCTGTCCCCATGTCTATTACAGGATCTATTAATATAATCCACAACTTCAACTTCTGATTTCATTCACCTGCTAAACTTCCAATGTGATATAAGCCATCACCTGCCATCAATGCCCTTCTGTAGTCTAAATGGGAAAACTGGTGAGTTTCTACACAAAATAATGGACACAAATCTGATATCAGAAATGACCACATGTAAAAGCCAGAGGAGAAACATTTCAAGTTCTCATTTGACCTTAATTTATTAATTGACCTTAAGGTGACCATCTTTGAACAAAGGAATTTTAAAGACAGCCTGCAACGTAAAACTGCTGAAATAATAATATTTGTTAGTACTTTAAGATGCAACAAATCTGTTTATTGTTTTTGCTAACACAACTACTGCAAATTCAAACCCACATATTGCACACGAATAGTGAACATATACGAATATGTATTTTAGGTAAATATTAATTTAACCTGCTGTTTTGCCAACATTGGGAGAATTATGTCTGCTATCTGTCGTGATAATCTTTTCCACTTGTCTTCATTCTCTCTGTGACACTGTTGCAATACTAGGATGAACATCTCCAGCACCTGAAGACAAATAAAACACATACGTTCATTTGTATCATGAGAAAAATAGTTTCACCAATATTCATCTCCGGCTTGTCTTTCATCTGAAGTTCTAGACTTCCCCCTTTTCCTTTCCTCCTTAACATGTAATACAATTACCTCACGTCATTATGCTGAGCATTTCCACGCCAGCTTTAGTCAACAATGTGGAGCAGGAGTAGGAAAACACATAATATATGGGAGAACATACTTTATTAAAACAGAAAGATAACTCAATGCACGGATGCTTTTTTCATGGCAGCCCCATACCTCTTACAATGTCTAGTGAATACTTCTCCAACCCTGGGCCCCAAAATATTGGATTACAATCATCTCCAGTCAGCATAGCCAGTAGTCAGGGATGATGGGAGCTATAATCCAACAAATTCCAGGGACACAAAATTGGAGAAGGCTGATGTAGTTCCTGGGGATGAATATTTATATTAGTGACTTTGGATGAACAACTATATTAAAAACAAAAAACATTTAACAGCTGACTCTTTGGAAAGAGGTACTTCATTATGCTTGCTGCAAGCAGCACATTGCCACCAAAGGGATGGCAGCAAAGAAAATCATCCCTTTGGGGAACAGCAAAGGTGAAGGCAATACACTGTGTACAAGACACTGGAAGACTGTCACAGAGTTAGGAATGTAACATTACAGAAATGTAACAGTGGTCTTCAATGCTAGTTCCACTCGGAGTACACTTACTGAAGTTAATAGACATGACTAAGGCTGCAATCCAGCACACACTTACCTGGGAGTAAGTCTCATTTAACATGCAAGTCTCATTTAACATGTATTGGATTGCAGTCTAACTTAGGTTCATTAATTTCAATGGGTCTACTTGAAGTAAGACTTAGTTAAATACAACCCTAATACTGTAATGGGCCAAGTTCAAGGTTCTGTTTTCGGTGTACAAAGGCCTATGCAGCTTGAGATCAGGAAGCCTGAAAGATTGCCTTACCCCTTATATACCCAGTTGATCACTGTGCTCTGCAGGTGAGGGCCTCCTGCAGATACCATCTTATCAGGTGGTCCAGTCCGCACAACATAGGAAGCGGATCTTTAGTGATGTGGCACTGACACTTTGGAATTTCCTCCGCTTAAATATTAGACAGGCACCATCTCTGTTATCTTTTTGGTGCCTACTGAAGACCTTCCCCTTTCAACAAGCTTTTTAAGTAGAGACCTTATCCCAGTCTGTGTTGGAATTGCTTTTTAAGATTTTTAAAGCTGTGGGTTTTTAAAAAAAGTTTTTAAAAGAGACTTTTGGTCTTACCGTGAAAATGGTCTTCTCTGTGCATGTCAAAAGATGGTATCAGGTGGGTAGGTAGCTCCACCTAGTGGCTGAAGGCAGAAGAGCACTGTTGATTTTTGCAGGAACTTCCTGTTCTGTGTAGCTCTCAGCTCAGTTCTTGATGACAAACTAACTAATGATGACAGCAGTGATAGGAAGCACAATATACAACGAAAGACAACAGCACTCACACAGTCTTTGCTAGAGGCCTATAATGTACCCATGATTGCAGCCCAGCCCTCCTAAGGAGTGGCCCTCATATGATCTTTTGACATGCACACAGAAGACTATTTTTATGGTAAGACCAAAAGTCTCTTCTGCTGTGCATTGAAAAGATGATATCAGGTGGGACATACCAAAGCTGATCCATGTAG
This sequence comes from Rhineura floridana, assembly GCF_030035675.1. Classification (NCBI taxonomy): domain Eukaryota; kingdom Metazoa; phylum Chordata; class Lepidosauria; order Squamata; family Rhineuridae; genus Rhineura; species Rhineura floridana. The sequence goes on along the minus strand of NC_084488.1, from coordinate 1,131,458 downwards.
GGTGGGAATATTGCTAGGCTGAACTCATTAACAGTAGGGAGATAGGGATGGAAAATGGCGGCGTAGGTGGAGGAGCCTATGTTTGGAGCTCCTGCCGCTTGCCTTTTTAATATCTTTTAACATCTTTTGAACACCACCTACGCTTATTTGGGAGTGTGTGGAGAGTAACTGAATGTGTGAAAGATTTTGGTGCCACCCATTCCCCCCCCCCCGAGAATAATGACTACATTGTGGATGCCGAGGACAGCTGGGCTCGAAGTAGGAGAGGTAAAATCGAAGCCGGGGCTGAGCAAGGCCTCCTACCTTCCCAGCTGGTGTCGGGCCGCGGCGTGGTGCTCCCTGTTGCTGCCGTCGAAGTAGGAGGGGAAAAAATTGAAGCCGGGGCTGAGCAAGGGCTCCTACCTTTCCAGCTGGTGTCGAGCCGCGGCGCGGTGCTTCCTGTTGCTGCCGGCGGTTTCGGCCGCGGCTTGTGGGCTCTGCTTGTGGTTGCCTGCTGTTGCCCTGTCTCCTGCCGCTTGCATCATTGTGCTCTTTGTTGCCGCCGTTGCGGCACTTCCTGCTGTCGTCGCTCGTGCTGTGCCTTTGTCGCTTCCCACTGTTGTCGCTGTCTTCGCTGCCGCGGCTGCTGTATCCACGCTGTCCTTGTTGCCGGGCTTCGTTTTCTGCTTGTGTGGCTTTGGTCGTCCTGCTGCTGTGGGGATTGTGGCCGGGCGTTGCTGGGCGGTGGCTTTGGTTTTCCATCGGGGCATGGCTGTGCCCTTCATCGCTGCTGCTGTTGCTGCGCTCATTCCTATTGTCGCTTGCGCTCCATCATTCCCGTGGCTGGCTGGCGTTCTTTGCTGCTGGTGTGGTTCCATCTCTACCTTTGTGGCTTGCGCTTACCTTAGTGGTCCTTCGCCTTTCGTTGTACTGTCATCTGGACCTTTTGCAGGCGGTGCTTTGCCCGGGAAGAAGAACGGTTTGAGAGCTGCGTTGGTGCACAGGGAGTATGGGACTGTGGTTGTCGTGTAGACCTGAATTGGATGAGTGGATGCTGGTATGACTGTATGTTGTGAGTGTGTGTGTATTTTTATTTTATTTTTATTTTATTTTACTATGTGCCTGGGCGGGAGGATAGGGTATTGGGAGGGGGGACCAGAGGGGGCCCCTGTTAGCGTAGTGACGGGTAATGGGAGGTATGGCGTTGTGAGGAGGACATGCCAGTTGAGGGGAACTCGGCCCAGACAATTGGTGGCTGTACCGTGTTCCGGTCCTCCCCACATCCACAGGATTGCTGGTAGTTCTATCAGCCAACTCTCGGATCTCCAGTTGCTGCTTCTTAATGCCAGATCGGTAAATAATAAAGCTTCCCTCATCCATGATTTAATTGTGGATGAGGCAGCCGATCTGGCGTTTATTACCGAGACCTGGGTGAGCGATCTGGGAGGCATCAATCTCTCCCAGTTGTGCCCACCTGGGTACTCGGTTCAGCATCTGGGTAGATCCGAGGGTCGGGGAGGGGGAATCGCTGTGGTCTATAGAAGTTCCATCCCTCTTGTTAGGCACCCTATCCAGGTAGCTAATGGTCTGGAGTGTCTTCATATTACGTTGGGCCAGCGAGACAGACTGGGAATACTGATGGTGTACCGTCCACCCTGCTGCCCAACAGCCTCCCTAACTGAGCTGACGGAAGTGGTCTCGAGTCTGGTGTTGCGATCCCCCAAATTTTTGGTATTGGGGGATCTCAACATTCATGCCGAGACCACTTTGTCTGGGGCGGCTCAGGACTTCATGGCCTCCATGACAGCCATGGGGCTGTCTCAATTTGTTACTGGCCCTACGCATATTTCGGGACACACTCTAGACTTAATTTTTGCTACTAGAACAGGGGATGGTGATCTGGGAGTAAGGGATTTTACATCTATTCCTCTGTCATGGTCAGATCATCGCCTATTGAGGTGTAGGCTCACAATGTTTTCTCCCCTCTGCAAGGGTGGAGGACCAATTAAGATGGTCCGTCCCCGGAGACTAATGAATCCTGAAGGCTTTCAGAAGGCTCTGGGGAGTTTTCCAGCTGATAAAACTGACGCTCCTGTCGAAACCCTGGTCAATCTCTGGAATACGGAAATGACCCGGGCAGTTGACACGATCGCCCCGGTGCGCCCTCTCCTCTGCAGAACTCAAGTGGCTCCGTGGTTCACCCCGGAGCTAAGAGTGATGAAGCAAGAAAGAAGAAGGCTTGAGTGCAAATGGAGACGAACTCCCGACGGCTGTGGTCTTGCACTTGTGAAGGTCTCTACCAAGCTCTATGTGAAGGCGGTGAGGGCAGCGAAGAAGCAGTACTTTGCTGCCTCCATTCAGTCATCTTCTAACCGCCCAGCAGAACTTTATAAAGTTGTTCGGGGACTTTTACACTCTGTGCCTCAGAACGCAATAATACCATCAATAGCCCGCTGTAATGAGTTTGCGAGACACTTCCAAGATAAGATCACGAACATCCGCCGGGACCTTGACTCCAATATTGTAGCAGTTGAGCCTAATGAGGTGTCCAGAGCACAGTCTTGTCCTGTTTTATTGGATGAGTTTCAGTTGGTACAGCTCGAGGATGTGGACAAGGTGCTTGGACAGGTGCGGGCGACCACTTCTGCTCTGGATCCTTGCCCCTCATGGCTAATAAAAGCTAGCAGGAACGGAACAGCCAGATGGGCCAAGGAGGTGATCAATGCCTCCCTACGAGAGGGAGTGGTACCACCCTGCCTGAAACAGGCGGTGGTGAGACCGCTCCTAATGAAACCCTCCTTGGACCCTGAAAATTTTGACAACTATAGACTGGTAGCAAATGTTCCGTTCTTGGGCAAGGTCTTAGAGCGTGTGGTCGCTCACCAGCTCCAGGCTCTCTTGGATGAAACTGATTATCTGGATCCATGTCAATCGGGCTTTCGGCCGGGGTTTGGTACAGAAACAGCCTTGGTCGCCCTGTATGATGACCTCTGTCGGGAGAAAGACAGAGGGAGTGTAACTCTGTTGGTTCTCCTTGATCTCTCAGCAGCTTTTGATACCATCGACCATGGTATCCTTCTGGGACGTCTTGCGGACTTAGGAGTTGGAGGCACTGCTTGGCAGTGGCTGTGCTCCTACCTCCAGAATCGTCTCCAGAAGTTGGTGCTTGGGGAGCATTACTCGAACCCCTGGATACTCCAATATGGGGTCCCACAGGGTTCAGTTCTGTCCCCCATGCTCTTTAATATCTATATGAAGCCGCTGGGCGAGGTCATTAGGAGATTTGGAGTGCGTTTCCAGCAATATGCTGATGATACGCAGCTCTACTTCTCCTTTTCATCTTCTTCAGGTGAGGCTGTTAATGTACTAAACCGCTGCCTGGCTGCGATAATGGACTGGATGAGAGCTAACAAACTGAGACTCAATCCTGACAAGACTGAGATGCTGTTGGTGGGGGGGCTCTCTGCCCAGATGGACGATGTCCGACCTGCCCTAGATGGGGTTACACTCCTCCTAAAGGAGCAGGTCTGTAGTTTGGGGGTCTTATTAGATCCGCTCCTGTCACTGGAGGCTCAAGTAGCCTCGGTGGCACGGAATGCATTCTATCAGCTTCAGCTGGTAGCCCAACTATGACCCTATCTGGAGAGGGAGAACCTCGCCACAGTTATCCATGCTCTGGTAACCTCTAGATTGGACTACTGTAATGCACTCTATGTAGGGTTACCTCTGAAGACGGTTAGGAAACTTCAGCTGGTGCAGAACGCTGTGGCCAGAGTCCTTACTGGGACTAAAAAATTTGATCATATAACACCTGTTCTGGCCCAGCTGCACTGGCTACCAATATGTTTCCGGGCCAGATTCAAAGTGTTGGTTCTTACCTATAAAGCCCTTAACGGCATCGGACCGCAATACCTGGGGGAACGCCTCTCCCGCTATGTACCTACCCGGTTGCTGCGCTTGATGTCGAAGGCCCTTCTCCGTGTCCCAACGCATAAGGAGGCACGGAGAACGACAATTAGAGCTAGGGCCTTCTCGGTGGTGGCCCCCGAACTATGGAACGCCCTCCCTGACGAGATACGCCTGGCGCCTTCTCTGTTATCTTTTTGGCGCCAGGTAAAGACCTACCTCTTTGCCCAGGCATTTTAAAAAAATTTTAAAAAATTTAAAATTGAATTTAAATTTGGAAATTTTAATTGTTTTATTGTGTACTGTATTGTATTTACATCCGCATGTATTTTAATCTGTTTTATAATGCTGTTCACCGCCCTGGGAGCTTATTGCTATAGGGCGGTCTAAAAATGTAATAAAATAAATAAATAAAATAAATAAACAGTCGGAAAGGACATGCTGCAGCACTCTCCTCCCAAAGCCTGCTTCTACAGATGCATACATGTTAATCTTGTAATGCAATACCTGGTGGAACGCCTCTCCCGATATGAACCTACCCGTACACTACGTGCAACATCGAAGGCCCTCCTCCGGGTACTGACTCATAAAGAGGCCCGGAGGATGACAACAAGAACTAGGGCCTTCTCAGTGGTGGCCCCCGAACTATGGAATAGTCTTTCCGACGAGGTGCGCCTGGCGCCAACTTTGTTATCTTTTTGGTGCCAGGTTAAAACCTTCCTCTTTTCCCAGGCATTTTAACATATTTTAGCATATTTAGCACATTCTGGTATTCTAAATTTAAATTGTGTAACATGTTTTTAGCTCTGGGGAATTTTTGTGGTATGTTTGTATTTACTATGTGATTTTATTATATTACTGTATTTTTATATTTATGTTGTACACCGCCCAGAGAGCCGTTGGCTGTGGGCGGTATAGAAATTGAATAAAATAAAAATAAATAAATAAATAATGTCTAATAAACGTATTGGGAATGGCCCATGTGGCTGCTCTACAGATCTCAGTCAGTGAAGCATTGTGCGAGAATGCTGCCATTGTGGCTGCTGCCCTAGTGGAGTGAGCCACTATCCTGTCTGGTCGCACAAGCCACAGCGAAGCATATGCCAAGGTAATACATACATCCACCTAGCTAGGGTGGAGGTTGAAACTTTGTTACCCAGCGAAGCTGGATGACATGAGACTAAAGGTCTTGTGATAAGGTTTAGTTTTGGAGATATATACTTCTAAGGCTCTTCTCACGTCCAATGAGTGCCACGCCTTTTCTGTGGGGCAAATACGATTAGGGCAGAAGGAAGGAAGCACTAACTTGTTGACTGTGAAAGGCAGAGAGAACCTTAAAATGAAAGGAAGGGACAGTGCAAAGTACTACCCTATCCTTATGAAAAACACATACATCCTTATCTACACAGAAGGCATTCAACTCAGACACTCGACGCGCCGAAGTAATGGCCACAAGGAACAAGAATTTAAAGGATAACAAACGGAGAGATATTTGACTTAAGGGTTCAAGGGAGGTTTTTGCAGGGCCATTAAGACTTTGTGCAGGTCCCAAGTTGGGAAACGATGGACAGTAGGTGGTGCCGATATCGTTGCCCCATGAAGGAAATGCTTCAGAAACGGGTGAGAGCCCAGTAGATTTTCAGGGAACTTAAGATAGGATTGACAACAAAGTCAAAGCCTGGCGTCTCAAAGTGTTTGGTTTGTAAAGCCCTCCTGTAGGAATGAGAGGATCTCTTTAATAGCTGCTTTGCTTAGAGTTATGCCTTGTTTCTGTGTCCAAGACAAACAGGCTTTCCATGTGGCCTCATATATTTGAACGGTAGAAGGGCATCTGGAGGCCACTATTGTCTCCACTACTTGCATCGGAATGCCTCTCTTCAAGAGGCATTGCCGTTCAATTTCCAAACATGAAGAGACAGCCAGCCAGGATCTGGATGGAGAAATCGTCCCTGTGACATCCCTGAGAGGAATTCGCCATGGAGGATTGACCGATAGGTCGATGAGTTCTGGAAACCAAGGTCTCCTTGACCACCAAAGAGCTACTGGCAGAACCGTTGCCCTTTCTGCTCAATTTTCTGGATTACTTTGGGGAGGATCGGAAGAGGCGGAAAGACAAATGTTCTTCTGCCTACTGGAAGATGAGTGAAGCTTCTCTCTGGAGAAGGGGAGAGCGCGTGCCCCCCTGACAGTTCAAATGAGATTTGGCAGACACCACCCCCAATCGTCTGGCACGCGTGAAGTGTGTCAGTACCAGGCAGACACGAAGAGGGGGGAACTATTGATGCTTGCCCTCTAGCCCCCTGAAATGCTTGGTGCTATGTAGCTGTCTCAAGGAAGCCTGTAAAATCCTCGGGAGAGGATGATGAAGAAAAAATCTTGTCTAAGGTGGGCTGGAGCTGGGTGCCTTCCTCCTCAGATAGGGATTCCTGGTCCCTCTGCGACCTGGAAATGGTGCCATGAGCATCCTTCCCTGCAGCTCCTTGTGGATTATTAGGCCACCACAGCACACGCCTCAGCCACCTCGTGCCTGCTGGAAGAGGGGCGGGCTCTGGTTATATTCTGGTAGAATATAAAGGCCGTAGGGCCTGCTCAAATAATGGCGGCAGAACAACATCCATTCTAATCGGAGGCTGGAGTGACTTGGGTTTCTTTAGAGGATTTTCCGATTTGCGTGTTGCTTTCCCCCCTGGGAGCAAACCACGCTGCGGGTCTTACAGAGGCTAAGGGCTGTGATGATAGTCAGGCCAAGTGCTGATGCGCTGCGGGGGGGGGCATGCTTCCATAGCTGGAGTGTCCTGCTGAGGCCTTCCATGGCAAGAAAATGGAGAGGAGGTGTGAGTAACTCGGCTTCCTGGCAGCCTGCTGCCACAGGCGTCCCCACTCACACCAGGAATGGAGGAGGCCCCCAGGCATTTAACAGTAAGGAAGGCACTGGTGCATCTAAGATATGAGGCTAGTGGGGGTGGCGGATCCAACGATGAACAACGAAGCATCCTCGAAGAAAAATAGGGGGGACCGTTTCACGGTCAGCTAACACCACCTCAGGGGGGCCTTAAAACTACAAACCCCCCTTTTTAAAACAAACAAACGAGACACACACAGGGAATACACTAAAGGAAGGAAGGTAAAATACGAACACACAGTAGAAGAATACCAAACTATACAGGCCTGAACACAGAGAAGAGTGAAATCAACCATTCTTGGTGGAAGGCAGAAGAGAACTGAAGTAAGGAGCTGTGCAGAGCAGGAAGTCCTTGTAAAAAAAATCCATTAGCACTCTTCTGCCTTCAGCTACTAGGTGGAGCTAGCTACCCCACCTTAGATCAGCTTTCCCATGGACAGGAGAAATACTATGCAGCCTACAAACATTCCTACACAGTTTACCTGATGGTACTGGATAAGCCTCAACAACATTGAAACGACCACTTCTTTTTGTGTTTCCAATTCTTTGCCAGCATCAGCTTTGTTTGCTCCTCTTAATATAAAGAGATCATGAACAATGGGTTGCAGAGCGGGTATTGCTGAAGGAAAAAAAAATTTTTTAATGTAAGATTAATATTGTAACAGCACAAAAACAGCCTGTAACCCCTTAACCTTTTGAGTATTCTGCTATCAAATCTTAGGACTAACGCATTTTTATATATGCAACACCTTCCTTGCTCCCTCACACATTATAAAATAATTCAGGTCTCTATTGCAGCTTATAGATTCCTCCAAATAGAATAATTTCTTAGCATGAATTCTGGTTCTCAATTACTCTTGGAGGGCATTCTACATCCATTGGAATAGCACCTTCGTACCTAGCTGGGGATAGATGTACTGGGTTCTAATCAAAACCAAAATGTTGTTCTTTGCCTATTCTACAATGGGAAAGGCAATTAAAGAGGAGAAGATTATGGCAGCAAGCAATTAACAGCCTGTGGATAGTTGGTAGATGCCAAAACCTGTGTTTAGGCTCCAGTGACCCAGCTGGGGGCAGGGCCAGCTAGAATGGTGATGGTCCACTACTGTTGATTCCTCCTGGACATGTCAGGAAAAGTGGAGAAAAAGAAAAGCTCTTAGAACCCACTGAAGATCCTGCTTCACTGTAAAGTCAATCTAGAAGTGCAGGGATACACACCTAGAAAGAGATATGAAAGATCTAATTCTTCGTCCAAAGGGGTTACTATTGAAAAAGATATGGGATGCCTCCTGCATGTTAAGGAAGGACTACAGTTTCTGAAGATATGCCATATTAAGCACAGGCTGTACTGGTAGCTTCTAATGTAAGAACAGTAATGTTAACTAACGTGTACAGAGGGTGCGGGAAGATGGGCATCATCCACAGAGACACTGATTTGTCCAACTATAGAAAACATAACACCTGCATATAAAAAAGAAACTATTGCAGGGAGGGATAACTACTGGTTAGAGAGATATGCTTGTATTTGGTTAAACTGATAAAAAAAGTGAGGATCAATAAAAACAACTATCCACAAAATGAGTAGTCCCCTCACTTGTCTTATACTTCCACCAAGAGATAAAAACTTGCTGAGTACAATGGACAAATGAACAGCCGTGAAGAGGAAACAGGTCCACCATATAAAGACGTTAAGCAGATCTAGCTCTAGTAAATAAAGAATAACCAAACACCTGGATAGTAAAGAGCCTACTTAACATAGATGCAGTAATTAAAATATTATCTCCAATATAACAGAATTTCTAGAATATGCCAACTGGTAGGAAAAAGTGTCTTGGATACAGCTTCTCATTAAAAGGAGGGAAAGGCAGGATGTAAGTTGACCAGAAGCAGCTTGCCTTTTGGGGCAGAGCTGCAACACTAGTTTCCTGGCAGATGTGTCACTGCTGCTGACTGAGAGGGGTAGGAATAAGCTGATAGGGAGGTCAGCACAGTGTAGCTAAGGCACTAGGAGGTTGACACTGCAGGAGTGCCAGAATGGCTCTGCAGATGAAGCCACACCAGTGACCTCCCCATCGCATTGCCACTCCTGGTAAGCATCAATGATGCACTTGCCAGGAAGCTAGTATTGTGGCTCCACTCAACTGGGCGGGCCACTATTGAAATAGATGTAGATTAGCAATTGTGAGACTTCTTGAACAACTAACTCTCTATAACTCTTCCTATCAGACTGACTTCCCTTAGAGGAAAACAGAAATTGGTACTTACCGTGAAGTTTGCTGATTATGCTAGGATGCATTAGATTTGTTCGCGAATATATCAAATGTAGCAAAAATATTTTACACACGTAATTACTTTTAAAGAAAAACATCACCTCTCCTACAATTTGTTAGTTTTACAACTTTACTCTAATTACCATGTGTAACAGCTTTCCTTCCACTGGCCATTATCCCATCACATAGCTGAATAATTTTAGGAATTCCAATTATCTGTTTGGAGTGGTAGCGCTCATAAGACAATAAGACAAGGAAGAAAAAGATACTAGGAATAATTGCTTCCGATTCCCTGCAGAAAAAAAAGAAGAGAAATATTGAACTTACGCATGACAGCCATAATAGTTTTTTTCTAGTCACAGGGAGAATATCCTGTAGTGACTCCTCTCAACCACTTCAAGGAACTTCTGGAACCTCCATATGGAGGAGGATCCCTCCTGAGTGCTGGAGGTTCCAACACTAAGAACCAGATTCAACTAATGACAAAGTAATCTTATAGCCTAGTAACTCTATAATTTAAATGTTCCTAAATGAAGACCAACAGGACAAGATCAACCCCAGGATCTAGTTATTTTAACTAAAAAGGAACTTCCAGTGTTTCCTAGTATGAAAGCATGAGCTGGACATCATAATCTCTATAATCTGAAGAACTAGAGTTAAGTCCAACATTTCTTTCTTGGTCGTTGGTTGATGATATCCCATAAAGAAAAGGGGGGAGAACAGCTACCGTTTTTGCTGTTCTTTTGGTGCCATTTTTTTCTCCCATTGCATGATCTCAGCCAATTATGGATCACACAGTGTGATGGCATAATGATGCTACATACCCATATTTGACAACATGTCACTATCACTGAGAGCAAATTAAGCTGTATTGCCCTTACTTGGATGACAAGGAGAACCTGGGCCAATGCTCCCCATTTAGTGACACAACTGCTATAGTGTAGCAAGGACAGTCTTGGTAATGAGAATGGAATTTCACATCCACCCGCAACTGCCATGATAGGGCCATTTCAGAAGCATGAAAATCATTACAAAACTGTCCCTGTTTTGGCTCAAACCAAATTTTTATACATACAGTTCTGAGAATTTTACAAGACTGGATTTGTACCTGAACTGTCCCACTTCAATGTATTCAAATTGCTTTAGTACAAATCCAATGAACACCTATGAACAACAACAAATTCACATTAAATTACAACCCCTCAAAAAAGTCAAATAAATGGTCAAAAAACTTAATATGCATTAGAATTGAACATGTGATGAGGTATTATTTTTTTTAAAAAATGACTGATTGATATCCTATCCCGCCCTTCCTCCTAATAGGAGCCCAGGGCGGTTTACTGCACATATTTATTATTCCACATAACCAATATCACAAAGACAAATATTTAAAAAAGAAAATGTACAATTCCAGTAGCAAGCAATGTTCCAGCTGCAAAACTTACTATAAAATTCCCTTTTTGTATTAGTACAAAGGTCAGTTTCTGGGACAGCACATCATCCTGGTAGGAAGACAGGATTGATCTTTGATCCCACTTAGGGGAAGTAGTTTCCTGCTTTTCCAAACCAAAATTGGCAGAGAAACAGTTTCTCCCATTAGGAGTAAATATGGCTGAGGGGTGGGGTGTATAACCACAATGGAAGAAAACTAAGAAATAACAACTGAAATGGTGTGAGACAGGGCATCCTTGTTTGGCTCTGCCTAGTCCCCCCATATGTCCCTATGAAAACAGACCAGCCAAAACAATTGTTAGAGGAGCACGTTGCCCTCTAGAGTAAGCACATAAGTAAATGTTTCCCTCTCAGGAGTACACAGGGCAGTTTTTATTGATCCTGAACTTATTCAATTAGTAAGTATTTAAATAAAAGTTTCCACCATATCCAATAGGTACAGTGTCCCCAACAGCACAATCCAGGGTACTTAATGTCAAAGGAGGTGGCAGTCAGCCAAATCACGAATGCGAGTTCAATATAGGTTTTATAAAGTGAGGATTTGATTTTTTTTCTTTAACACAAATCAGTACTTCTCACAATTAAATTGTTTTGTCCACTGAAATTATAAGTCAAGTTTATTTGTCTATGATCATGCATCATGTCAATTTGAATAAAAACACAACTGGCCATCCTTCTTTAACCAATTGCATATAAGAAAAACTGAAGGACTCACCTGATCAGAGTCTAGGAGACAATAGTTAACCCGTAGCTGAACCAGTTGTGCAAGAAGGTCCAAAACTTGCCTCTGCAGCTGTACAGATGTTGTTGTGGTATATTGCTTTAAAGCTTTGATGACAAGGGGCTCAAACAAACGAATGTGATTATGAATAATATTCTATTAAAAAGGGGGAAATGTAGGAATTAAATAGGATTTCAATTGGAAAAGATGATATGTAATTGCCTATCTAAAGTGACAGAACTTTTCCTGCCCCACCCAGTCATTACCAGGGGCACAATTCCAATAATTCTGAGCCCCCAAAAAATAATCTGGTCTGGAAACGCTGGCAAAAAGATAGTTCTTAAAAGGAGTGAGCTTTGAAGGTTGTGCAGGGGCCTAAACCCTTTTCTAATTGTAGGAGAAATTTATACCTGTAAATTTACTTCGGTTGCATCAATCCTATTTCAAAAACACTCACAGTAAGAAGCTAGCTATGTCAGAATAGGAAATATAGCTTGCTGAAGCTAAAAGTATGAAAGAGGAACTAGGAACTCTGCATCTGAATGGGGCCTATGTGTTTTATGTGAAGCAAGCACACAGAGAAATGGGAAATAAACATCTAAGGACTCATAAATAGAAGATGCGGAGGACACCTGCATGCATAGATGTGAGGCACTTGGCCAGTAAATGTTATCACTGAAGGAAAAGAGGAAGTATGGAGATACAGTACGTGTCCGTTGGAAGTGTAAGATGTTTATATTCTCTTTGCATGCTTGAGTTTCTACTTTATTTTTTCTTTTAATGCTTGTGTGAAGCTATGTGTGTGGTTTCAATATAGCTTTGTTAAATCATAATCTTATTGTTTTAGCTGCCAATTTAAGCTCAGCAGCTTAAAGAAGGAGCAGGTAAAAATGATAAGGAAGTTTTGTAGGACTTTTCAGATTAAGCTTCTGGTACCTAATTGACTTTCCCCCCTAAAATTAAATTCCTGCATCATGACAACATGCCTCTTATTTGCATAGATTGAAAAAGCTGTCTCAGATATGAGTAAATTACATGTAGCTATAGAGCGGCTAAATCGATTAATGGAATTGTGGGAGAATAAGTAAAATGTTACCTAAAAGGAAATGGCATGTGTCCTGGAGGGTGAAGGAACTGTCTTTTGTGAGAGAGAAGGAAAAGTTTGGGGTGATATATGGGTAATGTCATGGCAAATGAGTTGCTAGCTGGGCTGCAAAATGTATCAAAGTCACAGGATGAGAGTGTATGGGCATGTGATGAAATTTTGGGATGCAATTGGTTGCTGTTGTTTTACAACTCTGATGTTGATTTACTTTTCTAGACTGGGCTGAAAGGTTTCAGAAACACTTAAGTCAAACTAGACTGGATAGTAGCAAATCCATTTCTTTAAATGCAGGCGTTCCCCAGTTTCATATAAAGCAGGGGCTGGCGTAGTTCACAGGTTTGGAATACAAAAAAAAATCCCTTCAGCTGAGCTCTAATAATGGAAGTGAGCCCTGCTGGGAGAAACGCATCCAGGATTTGCAGGGATATAAACCACAGCAAGCAGGTTTATCAATTCTCATCCACGTTCACCTATGTTAGTGACTGGAGCAGGCCTGCATTTAAAGAGCAAGGTCTGCTGCTGTCATGTAAAATTCTGTCTTTATGCCTGCATTTTTGTAATTAATCCTAATCCTTTAGGGCATGAGCGGGAACCCTTTGGCCCACCACATGTTGAAGTCCAGCTCCCATCAGTCCTAGCAAGCTCAGCCAATGGCCAGGAATGATGGGAGTTTTAGTTCTGCAACTTCTGGAGGGCCAAAGGTTCCACACACCTGCTTCAGGAATCCATATAACCAAAAAAAACCAATTCTATGCAATATTTAATAAAATATGACAAGCAGCAGTTTTAGAAATGTATTTTTACTTGTACCTTGTCAGCACGATGCTTCACTGCACTTGACATGCCAGCTTTTAGTTGTGTAGAAACCTTTTGCAATATATCAAACCAACTATTAAAAAAATAATATTTATTATTAGTGCCCATTTATTTTAGAGTATCTGTAATACATCACAGAGTAGTGGAAACTGATCAATCTAACTTCAAGAACCGATGGTTAGACTGAGGCGGTTTATATTACAAGAGAAGCACTACAAGTACATTAAATACATAATTTAACAAGTGGGCTGCTTTGTTTTGGTGACTAACACCTCCTTGTCTTCTTAAAGTATCAGATTGTCTGTTTTATTCATGGGTATCATAAAAAAAGTGAAATGTCCTTACCATGAATTTCTATTTTCAGATGATGCCAAAGGGCACTGCTACTAATGGGATGACACTGCCGAGTGAGAAGTGAACTCTCTTTGGAGCAGGTGTTGCTCCCCCCGCCCCCATTAATTACAGAAAAAACAACAACAAAGTCTTGCAAGCTCTTTAAAAGTACAGTCTAATGCTAACTTAATGCTAACTTCTGAATATATATATAGTCCTGTTCCCAATTATCGGGGATTAAGTGCCTTTGAGCACAGTAGAGCATACTTTTGAGTTAAACATTTGTAGGTCTGCAGTAAAAATGTTGTGCAGTATATTTATATTCTGCTTTTCTTCACCAATGCATTACAAAGACAGAGTATAGATTTTTATAATATATAACAAAACATTATGGAAATAAAAGCATAGAAGTTAGACTCACCCAGAAGTATCATGTTCATGTTCAGTCTGCATCATATTCCTTAAACTAGCATCAGCAAGTGCCTGTGTAAAATGAGTGTAAGGAGCCATGAAACAATAATGATAAAGGCCAGGTCTCAAATTTGAAGAGCCTAAACGCTGGGCTTTGCCTTGAGATCTGCTAGGATTTGAAGACAAGCAATCATATTGTGACGCCAGGTTTGTGCCGAACAACGTCTTCAGCAACTACGGGAAAATGGAAAAACAATTCTGAAATCAGGTAAATTCATACAAATGGGCAAAACTGACTTTTTTTAAAAAAGAGAGAAAGGAAATAATACATGGCATTCTCAATCCCACCTCAGGAAGCTGTTTGAACAAGGATCAAAGGAGCCTAACTTCTCTCATGACAATTTCTTCTACTTCTGTTATGAAGCTTTGAGTCAGCTGTGGAGTAGAGCAGGGTGAGAGATACAGAACACTGTCATCCTGTTTAAGTAAGACTTCACTGATGAGATTTAGGGAACATCCTTTCCAGTGCCAATATTTAATCATTTAGGACCCTCAGAGTCTATGAGGAGATCAGAATGGAGCAGAGTATTCTGAATCTTTTGAGGGCTAATAGAGAGTGGAGTAAGATGTTACCTGTCAATCATAATTCTCACTGTCCATGAAATCCAATGAGGAGTGAGGCATGCAGTATCTACATTTTGTTTGTCCTTCCCCATAACACTTATCAGAACACCACACATCCTCTCATAAAACTCACTGCCTAACTTGCTTACTATTGGGAAACAAGTGGCCATCCGGGAGGAGGAAGACATACTCTGGGGCAGGGTGGGTTTTGCTCAGAAGAAAAAAAACATAGCTCAACCAAGCAACTGGACAAGTAGTGCTGTAATAGCAAGCCTTCATAACTTTGAACTAAGATGAGATTACAGAAAGGAAAAACTACAGCAGAGAAAAGGTTCGTTGCCACACATACTAAGCCTAATAAGAGATACTGTAGTACAGGGCTAATCTTTTTTGGTTCGAGGGTCACACTGAAGGTTAGCTGCCCATCTGAGGGCTGCATGCCAACCCAAGACCATCTCTCTCTCTCTCTCTCTCTCTCTCACACACACACACACACAGAATGCTCACACATTTTTTACTTTTGACAATTTGTCAAGAGCCAAGAGAGAAAGACAACAGGAGGAGAGTAGACTGACAAGACATACACACACTCAGTACATGGTGCCCTAGGAAGAATCAACAGAGTATCTTCGTATCTCTGAAAATGGCTCCTTCTCCCTCTGGTATAGCACCATTGTTAGAAAGTCTTAGACAGGAAATAGGAAGGAATGCTTCCTCCTGTTTCCTAAGCCTCTTTAAGTTCTTCTAACAATTGTGTTGACCTTTTAACTCCCCCATCTCTGGTTACAAGATTAATGGAGACCTTTCTGCCAGTGTGGCATAGTGGTTAGAGCATTGGACTACGACATGGGAGACCAGTGTTAGAATCTCCACATAGCCATGAAACTCATTGGGTAACCTTGGGCCAGTCACTACCTCTCAGCCTCAGAGGAAGGCAATGGTAAACCACCTCTGAATCCCGCTTACCATGAAAACTCTATTCATAGGGTCGCCGTGTCGGAATCAACTTGAAGGCACTCCATTCTGCAATGGTGATGGGGAGCAATACCCATTTTTAAAAAAATATTGGGGGGCTTTGTGAGCTGCCAAAATCAATCACTGGTTGCCAGTTGTATACCGGGCCCAATTCAAGGTGTTGGTTTTAACCTTTAAAACTCTATACGGTTCCGGCCCAGTTTATCTGAAGGAGCGCCTCCAGTATCACCAAATATGCCGCCAAACAAGATCAGCCTCACAGGACCTTCTCTCGGTCCCACCGACTAAGACAGCTAGGTTGGTGCGGACCAGGGAGAGGGCCTTTTCGATCGTGGCCCCCACCCTCTGGAACTTACTTCCCTTGACCTTCGGCATGCCCCCTCCCTGCTGACTTTTCGCCGAGCCTTGAAGACCTGGCTCTTCAGACAGGCCTATGGGATCTCTGGGGTGGGTTAGGTTTTACACTGTATTAATGTAAGATGGTCTTCAGATGAGATGTTATGATATTAATAATGTGATGATTATGTATATGAGCAGATTGTATTTTATATTGTACGTCGCCCAGAGTGTCCGTTCAGTCGGACAGATGGGCGTCTGCTAAATAAAATTTTATTATTATTATTATTATTTGGGGTGACAGATATGGGCCATGGGTTTGCCTGCGATAGTTATCAGGCAAGTGATCATTTTATCTAGTTAGGGACATAGACTTCCGGTCAAAGATAGCGATGCAGGAGGCAGGTTTCTCTGCTCCCCGCAGATTGTTTTAAACACTTTTTACTCTATTTTAGCATCTCAGCAATCTCCTCTGAAATAGGGAAGTAAAGAGAGTTTGCTTTTAAGAGACTTAATTACTGCTGTACTTTCAGCTCAGCCATCTCAGTTGTGAGGGAGTTATCTAGTACACCTAATGGATGCAAGATCTAATGAACGCAGCGAAATGCAGCTGGGAGAAGAGAGTCTAAGAGGTTAAGAATTTGCTCAGAAGTGGAAGAATTTGCTGAAAAGTGGGAGCAACTCCACGTTATGATTCCCCTCAGCTTGGCAGCTAAAACATTTTAATCTTTGCCTGTGTGTTTGCGTATGAACTGAAGAAACTGAGCCCTGGCACAAAGTGAGGCAAAGTGATGGAGTAAACTGGACAATGAAACACATCGGTGTGCCAGCCTGTGAGCTGGGAGGGAGCAGGCATAAACACCTCTGGATTTCTTGGGCTTAGAGATATAGAACCTCAAGCTTGGATCAGCTGTAGCCTGGATTCAAACCCTAAATAAACAGTTTTCATTGACCATAAGCACAACAAGCATATGGAGGCAGTAACAAGGGCAGTTTGCTCAAAGAACTCTTTTCAGGTGCCTGAAAATAACTCAGGGTGGCTGAAAGTACTTGAAAGAACTCTGTTTACTGCTAAGACATGGCATATAAGAGAAAATAAGAACAAGGTGATGCTGATGAACTCTTTTTTCTTACAAGGAAGCAAAGCAGAATAGAAGACTTTGCCACATTCAATCTGCTGCATTTAATGGCAGCCAGATTTTTCTACAAAATCGGTACTCATATTTGAACTCTGATATGCCAGCACCCTCCAATAATGGCAGCAGGAAAGAAAAACTTCTAAGATTGGGAAAGGGAAAGGGGTGAGGTCTGATGGAAAAGACTGTTCTGGTTGGTGAAAAACTTGTACAGCATTGTCTATTAGCGGCTACAACATTACATTCCATCTATGCCACTTTGAGTTCTATAGACCAGAATGTTAAACATCTCTTTCCTACTGTAGAGAGCAAGAAAGGGGTAGAATCCTCATCTAACAGGAAGCTGGTGGATATGTATCAAAAATTACAACTTAAAAAGAATATTGTACTATGCATGGATAGGACCACTAGGATAGGGTAGAGGCAGCAACCAGGAAACCATTTGGTTTTGCAAACAGACCAGTTGGTGCTAACTATTTTACCCTGGAGAGGAAATCTCCCTAATTGAAATACAAAATACAGAGTAACACAGCATCTCAGCCAATTACTGGGGCTAATCCCACATAGAATAAGAACTGAAAGTTTGGAGAGACTGAAAACATACCCAAATCTGACACAGATATTAATAACTTTTGTGCACGATAAGGTACCAACATTGATATTTAACCAAAGAAAGAAATTACAGAGATATGAGGTGATACCCTCCCAATACTACAAGAATGTGTGAATTAGACCTTTGCACGGTAAAGTAAGGAACCTGACTTCTCAAAGAACATTGAGAATGAGAAACCCAGATAAGGGCTCGAGTTTAAAAACTAAGAATGGCACACAGGCTTCAGGGCAGTATAAAAAGAGACAAGATAGCCTCTTAAGCTGGATAGCATCCCAGAATTGGAAGCAGAAAACCTAATGCCATCATTTTCTGTTCTACAGGTTGAGTCACAAAAAACCATCATAGACAGATTAAATAAGCTGAGAGAAACACTTGCAGCTAGGCAAAGAGACGAGAAAGATGAAAAGCAGAAGTCTTGGTGAGTGTAGTTACCACTGAAAATCAAGATTTTCCCTTAATGGAAGTATGCCTTCCTGCTTGGGAAGACCGTAAAGTGATAGCAGATCACCATATTGAGTAAGAGAAATAAGCAAATACCATCTTGCCAAAGAGTAAAGTCTGTCCACAAGGGCGTTAAAACGGCGTATTTGTAATGGATGAGACCATTCGTCGTTGGCCAGCTTAGCAATAGGATCTGGCACAGGAAGGTAGTGATCTGCTGGTGTGGGGGATTTCAAGACCCTGGCCCCTTTAATAGCGGGAGTGGCAGCTGCAGGTTGTGTAGATTGGAGACCAAGGGCGTTCAATACTCTGTGAGCAAGGGGCTGATAATCTAAGGCATCAAACAGGCGATAAGATGTATCCTCCTCATGTTCCAACTGATCACTCCATTCGTCTCCTTCGGCTTGCACAGTAAATGGTGACTCCTCCCCACAAGAAACATCATCAACAAACCTGCCCCTGGCAATGTCAAAAGGAGTTGGAGAGCATGATGGATCTGCCTCATTGCGTACATAGTGGTCCACACTGCGCTGAGGAATGGCGGGGACTTGTGACGGTGACTGTGTTTGAGTGAAGAACGACAGCATGTCTTGTAGTTGTGATATGTACTCATGAGACAGCTGCAGCCCCAGTGAGGTAGATGGTTGCGCTTGTAGAGGCGACGTTATGGACGGCTCAGCAGGCTGTGAAGATGAATATGTTGACCCATTAGGCATTACTGCCACTGGTTGTTTTCCATCAAGTCTGAAAGGCTGAAAGTTTGAAGCTAGCAGGAGCGTTATCAGGAGTTAAGTCTTTGCAGAGCCTGGGAATGGACAGTCAAGGCCGGAACCATGGCAACCAGGGAGATATCGGCTGGGAAAAGGTCCAACAGCCTTCTGTTTGTGTCTGTCTAACTTTTGCTTTCGAAGAGAGATGTTCTACCTAGAAGGGGGGGGAAACTGCTTGTCACTGTTACAAGCCTTAATGTCTAAGTAAACGACTCTTAACAAGATCTATTGCCTCTGTGATGTTTCTTGACCATTCTACTTCTGAAAGTAACGTGTGCTGTCACGCAACACTGCACACACACCAACAGGGTTATGGGCCCAGATCCAGCACGCGTTACACAGGAGTAAGTGGCTGGACTAAACGGCAGTCGGTGTTCCAGAGGGCAGCTTGATTTATTTGTGCCAGAAAGAGGTGAGCAGAGATGGCTGTAAACATGTCGGGAGGCATGCCCATGGAAAGACTTACGGAAAATAATTACGCCAGCTAGAAGATGAGAATGCGGGCTTTCCTGATAAAAGAGGAGTTATTTTCTGTGATTGAAGGAACCCCCCCCAGTTCCACCAACAGCGGCCTGGACGCAGAAAGATGAGAAGGCGCAGGCTTTTATTACTCTGGCTCTATCCGACTCTCAACTGCTACACGTAAGAGATGAACCTACAGCCAGACGTACGTGGGACGTGTTGCAGGCTTTACATGTGCAACAGACAGCTGGGTCTAACCTGTGTTTGGCACGGAAGCTGTACCAGATGCGTTTCACGGGTGAGTGCACTATGAGTGAGCATCTCACTGAATTCAGGCGCTTGTTTGCTGAGTTAGAGGATCGAGGGGTCGACCACAGCATCCTTCAGAAGACCTATATGATCCTGGCTTCACTCGATGGGACTTGGAATAATTTCGTGATGGCAATGGAAGCTATGCCAGATGGGGGCCTCAATGTGGCATATATTGAGGGAAAACTGACCCAGGAGTGGCAGCGGAGACAAGAGGCGAAAAGTGCTGAGCCGAAGGAGGCAGTCAGAAGCAAGCAGGATGGCAAGCAGGAGCAGCAACGGCTTAAATCTTGTTATTTCTGTGGAGCACGTGGACACGTTCAAAGAGACTGTGCAGTCAAGCAAAGAAGCAGGGACGTAGGCTGGAAACAGGGAAGCGTGAACTTCGTCAGTAAAGAAAAGCCTCAGTTTATGGATACAGACTGGATTTTGGACAGCGGAGCGTCCCATAGTCTCGTAAAAGACTTATGTTTATTGCACACTTCAAAGGCGGTGCAAGACTCTGTTCTTTTGGCTGATGGATTGAGACGAACTTGCAAGGCGCGAGGCACTTTGAAACTGAGTAAGATTGGCATAATTTCTGATGTACTGTTTGTCCCTGAATTGTCTCATAATGTTTTGTCAGTGAGAAAATTAACCAGTTGTGGGTTTAAAGTGGAGTTTGAAAGAGACAAATGTTTTGTGAAAAGAGGGGGTGAAATTTGCATGCAAGGGAGCCTGAAAGATGATCGGTTTGTAATAAAGAGCACTCAAGCAGGGTGTGCTGTGTTAAATGCAGTAGCGCAGACACATCAAGGCTGTGTGCATGATTGGCACAGAAGGCTGGGGCATGCAAATTATGACACGATTAAGAAAACCCCGATGCATAGTGAAAACATGCGGTTGAAAGATTGTGGTCAGTTGATTGATTGTGATGCCTGCCATAAAGCTAAAATGACAATTGCACCAATAAACCGGGAGGCTAAAAGCACGACAACAGCTCCCTACCAGCTAGTTCATGTTGATTTATCAGGGCCAATAAACAGTTCACGAGGAGGTGCGAGGTACTTTATGGTATTGGTCGATGATTTCTCCAGATTCACTCATGTTTATTTGCTGAAAAGGAAAGATGAGGCAGAGCAGAAGTTGCGTCTGTTCATCAAGAAGGTTGAAACGCAGCATGGCACCATTGTGAAAGCGATACACTCAGACCAGGGAGGGGAATTCACAAGCAAAGCATTGAGTGACTTCCTCGAGAGTAAGGGAATAAACCAGAATTTCACAGCTCCATTTAGTCCGTTTTCTAATGGGCTTGCGGAGAGAAAAAACAGGGTGCTTCAGGAAGCTTTGAGAGCCATGTTAGAGGATTCTAGTCTTTCACATTCTTTCTGGGGAGAAGCTATTCTGTATGCGGCTTACATTCACAACAGGGTGTTACATAGTGCTATTGGAATGTCACCCTATGAGAAACTCACTGGGAGAAAGCCTAGGGTGCAACACATTGAGAGATTTGGAGCCCGTTGCTGGGTCCACATTCCACAAAATAAAAGATGTGGCAAACTTGCACCTAGAGCACAAGAAGGATTTGTGCTAGGTTTTCAAAATGCATATTACAGAATATGGATACCACAAACACAGCAATTAGTTCTGAGCAGAAGCATTAAAGTCTCAGAAAAGCCTTGGGATCAAAAGCAAACAGTCAGATGACACAACGCCTACATCAGGACCTACACAAGGGGTGACAGGGCCAACGCCTACACAAGGGGTGAAAGTGGAAGGAACAGATATTCCACTGAAGGATGCATTGAATGAACTGATTTGGGGCAAACGTAAAACAAAGAAACGTAAGGCTGATGAGATGACATATCCTGAGCAAGCCATGCCAGGAACAAGTTCAGGAGGGGGTGCAGCAGGAGCCGAAGCTCCAGTTCTTTTAAGGCGCTCTGAGAGAGCGAACATTGGGAAACCTCCTGATAGATTTACTGTGGGGGTAATTACCAGTCCAGGGATGCACAAAGAAGTGCAAATGGATCCAGAGACACTATATCTGACTTGTGTGCAACCTAAGTTTGATTGATAAAGTTTTAAGCTGTGTGAACTGAAAATATAAAACTGGAAATGTATGATGCAATGTATTGGAATGTATTGCCTATGTATAGTAGAAAATGTATTCCTGAAATGCCAGTGTTATTGTTGTAAATGGAAAATGCAGACATGATGAAAAAAGGGGAGCATGTTGACCCATTAGGCATTACTGCCACTGGTTGTTTTCCATCAAGTCTGAAAGGCTGAAAGTTTGAAGCTAGCAGGAGCGTTATCAGGAGTTAAGTCTTTGCAGAGCCTGGGAATGGACAGTCAAGGCCGGAACCATGGCAACCAGGGAGATATCGGCTGGGAAAAGGTCCAACAGCCTTCTGTTTGTGTCTGTCTAACTTTTGCTTTCGAAGAGAGATGTTCTACCTAGAAGGGGGGGGGGAACTGCTTGTCACTGTTACAAGCCTTAATGTCTAAGTAAACGACTCTTAACAAGATCTATTGCCTCTGTGATGTTTCTTGACCATTCTACTTCTGAAAGTAACGTGTGCTATCACGCAACACCGCACACACACCAACAGAATAAGCCCTAGGTGGTAATATGGGAGGAGGGTGGCTGGCTGCTGGTTGGTCAGGAAACCCAGCAAAGTCTTCCTCCTCGGAGGATGCAGTCGGAGAGTGAAATAGATTTGTTAACTGTTCCTGGCCCGCCCCCTCGGAAACCGGAACAGAGACGTAGCGTGGCCGCTTGGTTGTGCTGTGGCTGGATAGATGTTTAGTTTTGGCAACCGCTTTGGCGTGCTTGTGCTTGGCCGCCTTAGATTGTTTCGGCTTGGTTGCCTGAGTTGTCGCTGGCTGTTCCGCCATCATATATTTTCTAGGGGGTTCAGTACACGGCCACGGATGGGGCAGAATGTACAGTATCAAACAGTCTTGGTACACGGTCACGGATGGGGCAGAATGTACAGTATCAAACAGCCTTGGTACACGGCCACGGATGGGGCAGAATGTACAGATCAAACAGCCTTGGTACACGGCCACGGATGGGGCAGAATGTACAGATCAAACAGCCTTAGTACACGGCCACGGATGGGGCAGAATGTATAGATCAAACAGTCTTGGTACACGGCCACGGATGGGGCAGAATGTACAGATCAAACAGCCTTGGTACACGGCCACGGATGGGGCAGAATGTACAGATCAAACAGCCTTGGTACACGGCCACGGATGGGGCAGAATGTACAGATCAAACAGCCTTGGTACACGGCCACGGATGGGGCAGAATGTACAGATCAAACAGCCTTGGTACACGGCCACGGATGGGGCAGAATGTACAGTTCCAGACAACCTGAGTATACGCAGAATGTACAATTTCAAACAGCCTTGGTACACGGCCACGGATGGGGCAGAATGTACAGATCAAACAGCCTTGGTACACAGCCACGGATGGGGCAGAATATACAGCTCCAACTAGGCTGGATACACGAAACAGCTTCAATAGTCTGCTTCAGGCAGCAGTTTGTGTTGAAGAACTTATAGCAGGCTTATAGAGGTTCTGCTCTGCAGCATACACACAGAAACTGACAGAAAAGGCAGAAACTGACAGAAAAGGCCTAGAACAGAATCCTTTACTATGGAAAGGACCAAACAGAAAGGGCGGGAAAAAAGGGGGAGGAACAAAATGGCGCCCGCGAAAAGCGCGGGAAAATTGGCCAATCAGAAAGGCTTGGGGCAATGAAGAAGCAATGGCGGTCACAGGGGAGCACCAGCGAGCTCAAAAAACGGCCTCAAAAAAACGCTCTGCAGCCGCGGGGCTGAGAAGCGCGATCACGGCTTAAAGAGCGAGCCAGATCTCTACAGCCGCGGGTCAGACTCAGCAAGCGAGAGGAATAAGGACCCGCAGCCACAGGCTCCGAAGGCAGTCGTGGCGAGATTTAAAATGCCTCAGAACGAGCCGGGGGAGGCGGGGCAGCCCAACCAGAAAGGGACACTGAAAGTAGAAAGAGCCGCAGCTGCAGGATCTGGAGAAAAAACTAAGGGAGCTGCCGCGAAAATAGGCGGCGAGTTGAAAAAAGAGCGGCGGCGCAAGGCAGAGAGCTGCAGCCACAAGCTCCTGGATTAAGTCTGCATCCGCCGCCTTAGGAAGGGAGAACCGCAGCCGCGGTCTCCCAGTAAATAGCTAGGGACTGAGGGAAAAAAATTGACAAAAAGGGGATCCCCCTTAAGTACAAAGACAAACAAAGTACAGTCAGTCCCACAGACTCTAAAGTAAAAGACAGAGGGAAGGAAATAACGTGGAATACACACACAAAACCTCCACACCCTGTCACACAAATACACAAAAACTTATCTAAACGCTAAGCTATATATCCAACTTGCACGGACGAAGGCAAGAATGAACTGGAGAGTGGGAGGGGCCTGATGCCCCAGTCTTGACTTCAAAAACATTCTTGCCTTCGGACGATAGGTGGAGCTATAACCCGCTTGATGGCAGTCCTCCTATGGAAAATCAAGAATTTCCCTTAATGGAAGTATGCCTTCCTGCTTGGGAAGACCGTAAAGTGATAGCAAATCACCATATTGAGTAAGAGAAATAAGCACATACCATCTTGTCAACCTCTTTAAAAGCATCAAATAATTTTCATGTGGAAAGATTAGACTCTTGGGAGGTCGGTCCAGTAGCAAAACAGACCTAGAGGGCGCCCCAACCTTGTCATTGACACCACAGCCCCCGCAACTCCAGACTCCCCTGTGGGAGCTCATCCTCACCTAACCCATCAGGCACTTCCCAGCCAGGTGCACCCCCACTTCCCATGCCTGAACTGACAGTTACCAGCCCCCTCCATTGAAACGGGTAGATGAGAGTCTGGCAGAGGCTCCACCTCTGTCCCACACTCGAAGGTGCTTGAGGCAAGAAATGCAACAGACCCATCTAAGGAGCCTCCATTTGAATGCATGCTCCCAACCTACTTAAGCAGACTCAAGGGGGGGTTACAGTTGCTGAGTCAATGTCTTGGAGTTGTGAAGTCATGCTTAGCTAGTTCTAGGGAAAAGCTGAGTTCCTAGAAAGAGTAGCTAGTTACATGAAGCACTCTGCACTGCATCTGTCTATTACCTTAATAAAAAGAGGAAACACCACCGTCGGGTCTGAGTCGCTCAACTTCGGGAAGGACACTTGGTGGTATATACACTCCAATTGAGCTAATATTGTGTTTATAAACAACCCTCGCACATTTTGGAGTGATTTGACCCTCTTGACTTTGCATTTCAACTTCCTTTTTACCAATCCCCTCATTTTGGGGCAGTTCCCTCTTTTGAAGTCAAATGTGACCAAGGTGGATTTTCTTGGGAATTGGCCACTTATATATATGTTTAATTTAATAGTACTATGGTCACTGCTCCCAATAGGTTTGACAACACTTACATATTGTACCTAGGTGCCACTTTAGATTAAGTCCAGAGTCACTGCCCCTCTGGTCGGTTCCATGACGGTGTTTTAGGGCTCAGTCATTTAGGGTATCCAGAAATTTTACCTCTTTTTTATGACTGGAACACATATGCAGCCAGACAATGTGAAGGAAGTTGAAATCACCCACTACTACAACATTTCCTCTTGGATGCTTCCTTTATTTCATTCATGATCTTTCTGAGCATTTTGATCAGGGAGCAACAGCACATCGCCAGTACTAAATTACCCTTGGGGCCTGGTATCACCACCCACAATGATGGAGTCTGCCCCCTTTGATGATTTCTAACTTGCTGGACTCAATGCCCTCTTTGATGTACCGAGTGACACCATCTCCAATATGACCTTTCTTGTCATTCCTATAGAGTTTATATCTATAGATAACTGTGCCTCACTGGTTCTCTCCATTTCAACAGGTTTCCATGGCATAAGGTCACAAAGTAGCATGATGCAAGCCCTAACCCAGTGAGGCAAGGAAGAGCTAGGACCTTTCTTCCCTAGAAAAGCCAGATTAAGGGATACAAAAAACATATTCTACTGCTTAGAGGCTTGGTGTAACAAACACACACTTTCAGAGCCCTATGCTCATCCAGAGTGTGCCATATTTTCTCAGACAGGTGTTTAGGTGACAGGCAAAAGGAAGGAAAAACTAACTCTTGTCAACAATGGAACTGACAGTTACATTTAGGAACAAATGAAGGATCTGTGTGTACAACTCTTGATGGAAAATTTAGCCATAGATAATACTTGTAATTCACAAACAAGGTGACAAGGAAGACTACTTTGACTGATAAAATCCTTAAGGACACTTCCTTCAACAGCTTTAAGGGAGGTTTTTGGAGAGCTGTGAGAACCTTGTGGAGGTTCCATGTGAGTAACTGGTGTTGAATAGGACGACTAGTGAGAGCTGCACACCACAAAAGATATTTCAGGAATGGGTGCATCCACAGAGGCTTGTCTGCTAACTTTGACAGGACCAAAGATAAAAGTAATGCCTGATGATGTCAAGTATTGGTTTCAAACCGATCATCAATCCAGATTGCAGAAAAGCTCATAGTCTGGACTCCTGTTTGTGGGTGCCAATGAAGGCCTTCACAGGCGACATGATGCTTCCTGCTATAAATAATTGAAATATCAGCAGCAAGTATCTGCTGTTAATTTACCTATAAAGATTGGGGTAGAGATTTTAATGGCACAGCCACATCTAAGGTGCACTGCAGCAAACACTAGATGAAATTAAAAGCAGCATTGAAATGTCCATTCTGTTCATGCATAAAATTTTGTACTGAATCTGATCCAGATATTTTTTTAACAGATGAGGGAGTTGTAGGTGGGTGGGTTGGGATATTTTGCAGTGCTTTTCATATTTTAGCATTTCATTCTAGTCCTAAGGCAAACTTTTTTTAAAAAATACTCTGTTTTAGTGTTTGCTATTTACCAATGTTCAAAGAGAACAGAAGGCATTTGCATGCCTTCACAATTCTAATTCTTAAATAATGAAGCTTCAAGTGATGTAAATCCTGTCTGGGATTTAATTCAGTAAAGCCAAGGAGAATTTTTTTCTTTCTTTTACTCAAGCAACTAAGAAAGAAAAACTAAGGGCTGCTGGAAGAAGAGTTGCCTATTATATGGGAAATATCCATGCAACTGACTCCACCCACACGACTACCGATCTTTCATAGTTAGAGGGATGTTGTGAAATGAACCACAAAAGATCACTTGAAAAAGTACTCCTATAATGTTTAAAGAGCACTGCAGTGTTGGAACAAGAACTGCCTTTGTTCATTTTACTGAAACAAAAAGGTTAATGTCGAAAGAAAAAGGCATATTTTTTCTTTGTTACCTGCTGCACGCATACAGTTGCCATCATTGGTTCTCTGTTGAAACAGGATTTCAGATAACCCAAAATTTCTTCCACATACTATAAAAAGAGAAATTTTAAATTTCAAAAAGCTGCTATTTAACCAAACTGTCTATATAATGCCAATTTTATTACATTTAATTATTAAATTAGTTTAAGGAATGGCAATATGAGGGCAATAGAAAAAGAAAATATGTTATGATTATAAATATTAACAATGTTATTAGAATACGTCTTAATTATTTATAATTACTTTCTTAAATAAATTATAATTCTGTAAGTTTTCTTTGGCAAGTAGACCAGTGAAAACACATGTAAATATTCCTTGAAAATTGTGTATTTTTAAAGTTTAATTGTGATGACATACCCTGAGTTAAACTTATCTATAATCTAAAGACATGTGGAAGCTTACTGGCAGAACATCTGTTTCGCATGCACAAGGTCCCAGGTTCAATCCCAGACATCTTCAGGTAGGGCTGGGAGAGACCCTCATCTGAAATCTTAGAGAGCTGCTAGTCAATGTAGACAATACTGAGCTATATGGATCAAAGGTCTGACTCAGGATAAAGCAGTGGTGGGGAACCTTTCTGGCCTGGTAGGCCAAATTGTTTTCTAACTCCACCCCTGCAAGCCAACTTTACAGGTGGGTGGGGACAACCTATCAATCAATCACCTAATATCATTATGATGCCAGATGACTGACAGATGGGTTGTCCCACTCAACTGTCAAAGTCCCTTGTGCTATGTTTCCCAAGAGCCTGACAGCCAGCTTGTTGGTGGGTGCTTGGGAACTGCAGCACAAGAGGCTTTACCAGTCCTGTGCTTAGCAGAGCACAGAGCACAGCGATGGCAAAGCTGCTTTCTACAGGGATCAAGTGAGTGGACAAGTTCTCCATGGGGAAACTCAGCTGTGTAGCTGATCCAGCCGCATCTCTACCTGTCCCACTCCGGATGTCACATATGACTCTGTTGTGGGCCAGGTGGGCATGATCTGAGGAAAACAGCCTCATGGGCTAAACTGGGACCCATGCTGGACCAAATGTGGCCCACCTCTGGTATAAACACAGCTTCCTATGTTCCTGTGATTCAGAATTGGAAAGCAGTGCTATTTTTCATTTGCACCTATCCTTTGACAGGAGTTCCTCCTACTGCTCTGGAAACTGCTAGGGAACCTTCCCCAAGGATAGTTTGGCATGCAGTACATAGAGGCTATGTCTGGAAAGAAGGGACACAACGATTCCCAAGTGCACACTCACCACAAAGCCATCTGTACAGATGTCAATGATGAGTAAATCAGAGCTTTATTTACATATACTTTAGTTCATCTGAAATCAACGTGATATAGATGTGCACACAGACACTCACTCACACACACCTGGATTCTGGTCCAACATCATGGCGCACTCAGCTACATGATAGGCTTTGTGTGTGCATTGGGACTTCTGACTTATTTCACTCTCACAAGGGTATGAAGTGCTGCTTGATAAACCACATTTGCAGATTCAAAAGTAGAAAGAAATAAGTCAAAAGCATTACTATGGAGGACAAGCGTGGCTGAAGCGGTTTTCAAGATGGGAATTTAAAACTACATTCTGGTACCAACCATTAGGGACAAATATGCCATGAAATCCAGTCTGAGTATTACTTATAAAATTATTGATATTTATTTCTCTAGTTGATGTAGCATAATTAAAAAGCATTGTAAGTAATTATTAACCCACTTTTCCAATATCTTGAAGTGTTGCAAGCTCTAAAATTTGAGAGAGCACATCCAAAGCAGACCGCAGAAATCCACCAAACTTTTCATTACTGTTCTGGAGATCCAGTGTAACCTTATCCCCCGATCGAAAATAAAAAATAAAAATAATTATAGATTTAGCATCTTGTAAACAGTAACTCAGGCTGCCATTCTATACTCTGTTACCTAAGAATACTCCCCATCAAAATACTTATCAACAGAACTAATAGAAATGCATAAAACTTCCATCAAAAAGCAACCTGCCACAAAAAAGCAAGCAACTGAAGGATTTCCAAGAAAAAAGAAAAAAAAGTAGGAAAACTTTACTTGCTTAATTTCCTTGTATTAGTCAATGTTAAAACAAAACTAGAAAAGGAGGAAGGTGGTGAAGGGGTTTTAGAAGCTGAAAACTGAACGGGAAAGGGTAGCAAGATCCACACATGAGAGCAATTCTACACCTTCAAGAGACACCTTGAAAGACAAATTCTATCTGGAGCAGCTTAATCAATCACTATGGCAAAGCCAGACATGGTAACAGCCACACTGGTGCAAGGACAGGGCTCTCTCAGGCTCTGTACTTGGAATCCCAAAGATGGTAGAGAGGCCCAGGAAGCAGGAAGAAATGTCAAGACTGATTTTAACTAACCGGCTCTATCTATTACAAAAACAGAATAGCAAAGAAATCCCTGTGCAGCTCCAGCAGGCTGCTCCTGTGGTACATGAGACCCCCAGCAGGATAGGTTTTGCTTTGCATTCTTCCTTCTGTCCGTGGCAACAGCCAACTCTCTAATAGTCATAGGTGTCAGTGCTCCTAAGAGTCTCGCAAAGTGAGAAGTCCTTACCAGGGCATTCCTTTTATGTAGGAGTAAATATATAAAATGTTATTTTTTGTTGACTGAATTCTAGGTCTTGAAATGCACAGGAGTTCGATGTTCAATAGAAACGTAGGTAAAGATTGTGGTGGAGTCTTACACATTGGCAGTTTTATCTAATATTGTTACTGAATTCAAGCCAATAAATGCAATGAAGAATTAAATCTAGTATGTACATGCACAGAAAGATAGCAAGAATATATAAATGGTGCCAATGTGGGATTTATGGAGGATCTCTCTATTGCATGTTATAGATATCAGTGCAATGGCTGACTGTGGGGTTTAACCACAAGGAGCCAAGTTTCACATTCTAACAGACAAGCTCTCATGAGCTCTCAAATTCTCTCAGAAGCTCACAGGTTACTTTGAACAAATGGATCCCTCTAGGGATAACCTAGCTGATATGGCTGAAATGAAGAAAAGGTAATAATTACAAGCACACTTGATCTTTTAAAAGTGTTTAAAAATTATTCACAGTAATAATAAAATCTGACAGCTACACCAGATTCATTATAGTAACCTTCAAAGGAGTTGTCCTTTGTTCTATGCTATTACAATGAATATTAACATTACTTGCTGGTTTATTTGCTGAGATCGGACCATTGGACTCACCTGAAAGGTGGTTTTCCCCAGATAGCATGCCATCAGGTGGGGTTATGGCACCACCTGGTGTCCGAAGGCAGGAATGCACAGGAGTCAAGACTTCAGCTGCTCCTTCCATCTTCACCCCAGTCCATTCTGAACAATAACAACATCAGATCTACGCTGTACATTCACAAAACCAAAAATGTTAGCAAAGGAGCAGCAGAGATCAGAGTCTGACTCACATTTGACAAAAAATTCCAGCCTTAGCATCAATAAAGAAAATCTAAGCTCTACAATGTTAACCATTAACCAAGTCTGAGAACTAGAACATAGGCACCCCCCAAAACAGGGAGGGCCCTGATGGCATAATACCTGGGAAAACCACCCTTCAGGTGGGACCCACAGTCCGTTTTCCCCAGATAGCATGCCATCAGTTGAGATGTACCCAAGTGTTCCCAGCGGGGGGGGGGGTGCGAGCATTCAGGCTGCCTAGTGAGGAGACACAACTTGCTGTAGCACACGTCTGCAAAGGAACCATCTGCAGAAGCGTAACGATCCACTTTATAATGTTTAATAAAGAAATTAGGAGTAGACCATACCGCAGCCCTGCAGATGTCCACAATAGGTGCATTCATTGCAAATGTAGCCATAGTGGCCACTGACCTTCCAGAATGAGCAGTAATGCTATGAGGTACCAGGATCTTGAGGGACTTGTAGGTGTAATGCAAGCTATCAGCCAACATCACAGAGTCGAATTTGAGATGCACTTTCCTAAAGTCCTTGGATGAAAGGAAACAAACATTGATTTGAATGTCCCAGGTCCTGGTGATATAAACCTTGAGAACCCTGTGAACATCCAAAGAATGCCAGGCCTTTTCCAGAGGGTGAATTGGATTGGGACAAAAGGAGAGCGAGATAATGTCCTGGCTGCAACCGAAGGAAGCAACCATCTTAGGTCAAAACAAAGGTTCATTGTGCAGAACCACAGAATCCTTATGGAAAACACACAAATGGCGGGTGATGGAGAGCGCTCCCAACTCCAACACCCTCCAGACTGATGTGATAGCCACCAGCAAAAGAATACATCAAAAAAATTTTTTTGTCCCAACAAACTGAAGTATATATAAAAAAGAGAAATTTGGAACCAAATACCCTTACTTAAAACTTCCTATAATGTAACTGGAAACTGAAAAATTAAAAGTGTATGGATAATACATACCCATCTATCATTGAACAAAATGTTGTCCATATGCTTTTATTTTTTCATAGTTTCCACATTCACACCAGGAAAAGAATTCTGAATGAAAGAATACACAGGGGCACAGCTTTGAGAGGCTCGAATAGAGGATGTTGTAATGCCTGCAGGATCTTCTGAAGACTCCAGGTGGGAAAATGATGGATGATGGGTGGTGAAAGAAGTGATGCTCCCTTCAGGAACTACTTGATCAAGGGAAGGCCACCAACAGAAGATTGATCTGGCCTCTCTGACGAAAAGGAAGAAATGGCTGAAGCCTGCCAGCACAAGGTATTCAACTGCCCATGGAGAAAATCAGTAACTTGTTGTACCATGGCTCTGGAAGGGCAAAGATGTCCACCATTTGGAAAACAACATCTATGTGCTTTGGTAGAGTCTGACTGTAGACAGTCACCTAGCGGCCAGAATGGTATCAATGACAGGTTGAGAAAGCACAATATGAATCAGTTGACGCCACTCAACCCCCACGCCGTCAGTCTCAACCATCTGGGATCTGGGGTCTGGGTGCCAGATGGGACCCTACAACAGTAGGTCCAGCCTCGGAGGAAGCACCCACAGATCTGAGACCAATAGGATTAATAGTTCTGAGAACCAAGGACGGCGTGGCCAGTAGTGTGCTAGAAGGACTATCTAGGCCTGTTCCTTATGAAGCTTCCACAGTGTTCATCCTAGGAGAGGAACAGGAGGAAAGGTGTAAAGCAATCCCATCGCCCAAGGGCCAGGAGCACGTGGACTGCTTTGGCACCTGCCTGATATCTTGTGAAGAAGCAGGGCAGCTGGGTGTTCTGACTCAAGGCAAAAAGGTCTACCTCGAAGGGCCCAAATAGGCACTGTAGCTTGTGAAATACATCGGGATGTAGTTTCCAATCTCGACAACATCTGTTGTATGCTGAGCAAGTCTGCTGCTACATTTGACTCTCCACTGAGATGCTCTGCCCACAGGGAATATAGGTGATGTTCAGCCCAGTTGAAGATGACAGTCAACTCTTCTTGAATAGCTCTGGACTTCATACCTCCCTGACAGTTCAAACGTGTCTTCATACTGATGTTGTCAATCCGGGCAAGGACATTGGTCAGGTACAGCTTCTGGTGAAAATAAAGAAGGTCCAGACACATTGCTCGAAACTCTAACCAGTTCATGCTCTGAACTTGTTCAGCTCATGACCAGATTCCTTTGGACAAAGAGAGAGGTGCAGTGGGGGCCCCCATCTGTGGTAATCACAGTCCTCCCGGGGTCCCGGAATGAGGAGCCCTTCTGACCTATGTCCACCTATGTCCACCAGAGGAAAGAATCTCAAAAATGGAGATAGGTGAAGTCTTTTGTGTCTGGAATTGGCGATGTCCAGCTGAAAGGGGAGAAGAGGTCAAGAATGACAACAGAACAAGGAACTATGTGGATGGTTGAGATGAACAGGCCCAGGTCTCTGGAAAGAAACATTATTTCAGCCATTCTGCGCGACAGCAGGTTATATGCCATGTCTACAATGGTTGTGATTCTCTCTGGAGATAGAAAGACCATCACACAAAGTGTTCAAGATGGCTCCCAGATGCTGGAGCCACTGGGTTGAAGATAGATGGCTCTTTTCCAGGTTGACGAGAAACCTGTGGCCCCTCATGGCCGTGAGGGTGTGATCTATGTGAGCAGACACCCTGCTCGGGCTGTTTGCCTATACCAGAAGATTGTACAGGTATGGATAGATATGGATACCGTAGAAGTGAAGACGTGCCACCAGGGTAATCTTTGCAAACATCCTTGGAGCCAAAGAGAGACTGAATGGGAGGGCTCAATACTGGAAGTGAGCTGGGCCATAAGCGAATCTCAGGAACTGTCTTTGAGCCAGCAGGATAGACATGAGGAGATAGACCTCTGTTAGATATATCGAAGCCAGAAAATGCCCTTCCTGGAGGGATTCTATGATCAACACCAGGGATTCCATTTTGAACCACTGATAACTCACAAATGAGTTGAGGAACTTGAGGTCTAAAATAGCCCTCCACTAATGGTCTTCTTTGGGCACAGCGAACAAAATAGAGTAGACACCTAAGTAGCATTTGTCAGCATTCACTTGTTCTATAGCTATGATCTCAAGAAGGTGACATACAGCTTCTGTTATAATTACCCACTTCTCTGGAGAAGTGGACGGAGGAGAGAGAAGGAACCTGTAAGGAGGACACTGTTGGAATTCAATAGAGTAAAATTTGTCAAGAAATATGGAAAACTAAACAATGGCCCACAGACTGGAAGTGTTCAATATATATCCCAATTCCAAAGAAAGATCCCAGGGAATGCAGTAATTATTAAACTATTGCCTTAATATCCCATGCAAGTAAAGTAATGCTCAAGATTCTACAACAAAAGCTCTTACCATATATGGAGCGAGAAATGCCAGACGTTCAAGCTGGATTTAGAAAGGGAAGAGGTACAAGAGATCATATCGCAAACATATGTTGGATAATGGAACGGACCAAGCAATTTCAGAAGAAAATCACCCTGTGCTTTATAGATTACAGCAAAGCCTTTGAATGTGTATATCATGAAAAACTATGGAATGCTTTAAAATAAATGGTTTTGTCCTGATATGCAACCTATACTCTGGACAACAGGCTACTTTAAGACAGAATATGGAGAAATTGATTGGTTCCCCATCAGAAAGAGTGTGAGACAGGGGTGTATTTTATCACACTAATCTATATGCAGAACATATCATATGTAAAGCAGCATTGGACCAAGATGATGGTGGTGTGAAAATTGGAGGGAGAAATATCAATAATTTAAGATAAGCGGACAATACCATACTACTAGCAGAAACCAGTAATGATTTGAAACGAATGCTGATGAAAGTTAAAGAGGAAAGCACAAAGCAAGACTACAGCTGAACGTCAAGAAGACTAAAGTAATGACAACAGAAGATTTATGTAACTTTACAGTTGACGATGAGGACATTGAACTTGTCAAGGATTATCAATACCTTGGCACAGGCATTAACCAAAATGGAGACAATAGTCAAGAAGTTAGAAGATGGCTAGGACTGGGGAGGGCAGCTATGAGAGAACTAGAAAAGGTCCTCAAATGCAAAGATGTATCACTCAACACTAAAGTCAGGATCATTCAGACGATGGTATTCCCAATCTCTATGTATGGATGTGAAAGTTGGACAGTGAAAAAGTGGATAAGAGAAAAATCAACTCATTTGAAATGTGGTGCTGGAGGAGAGCTTTGTGTATACCATGGACTGCAAAACAGACAAATAATTGGGTGTTAGAACAAATCAAAACAGAACTATCACTAGAAGCTAAAATGATGAAACTGAGGTTATCATACTTTAGACACATCATGAGAAGACATGATTCACTAGACAAGACAATAATGCTGGGAAAAACAGAAGGGAGTAGAAAAAGAGGAAGGCCAAACAAGAGATCGATTGATTCCATAAAGGAAGCCACAGACCTGAACTTACAAGACAGATGCTCTTGGAGGTCACTGATTCATAGGGTCGCCATAAGTCGTAATCGACTTGAAGGCACATGACAACAACAACAAATGTTGATCACCAAGTCCTGCACACAAGAATCCATGGTTAACTGGGTCCAAGCCTCTACAAAATAATAGGAGTCTACCTCCCACTGGAATGGTGTCAGTACTGTTGCAGTTGTGGCCTGCCTCTTTCCGTGGCTGCAGACAACCTAGACATCCAGCTGACTGGTTGCAAGAGTAGCCAAAGCAGCACTGCTTGTTCCAGAAGCCTCGTGAAGAAATAAAGTTGTGGCCCCTGCCACAGGAAGCACGAAAGGGTTGAGGGTAAGAGTATGGGACAAAACTGCAAGTGGCCCTGTGCTCATCCCTTTTAGTCATCGCTATCACAGGCTTCCTTTTGTCATTGGGATCAACTGGGATGGCCTTGAGAGCCTCGTTGCCAAATGACATGGTGCCTGTGTAGGGAGCTGTGGAAAGGTTGATGCGGACAATATTGTCAGCATCCCAATGGTGAAGCCACAGGCCTGGCAGGCCACCACACTGGCAGACATGGCCCCAGTTGCAAACTGTGTGGTGTCTAGAGTTGCATCTGCCATGAAGGCTGCAGCCTTGTGGAGCTTCACCAAAGACTCACCAAAGACTTATGCAGCCATACTGGATCAGGCTGAGGGTCCTTGAGCAGCTCATCCAGCCACATCATGGATGCTCCGGAGAGCAGTGCAAGACACTCAATTTATCGAGTGTGCAATGGTGTCATGAGTATTTCAGACAGCAAAGTCGAGCCTCCACTCTGAAGCATCCTTGAAATGAGACCTTCTTCAGGACAGACAGATTTGGAGACGGGACCCATTGGGACCTTCCACAAGTTTATGAACTCAAGATCTAACAAACAATATTTATTTGCGAAGGCCAACACATAGCACTTGTCAAGAGGTCAAGCTCATTCATCCTTTATCATTTTGTCAAGAAGATCTGGAATTGAGAAGGTGAGAAGAGATTATTTGGGTTCCTTCAAAACCTTCCCCACCAGGAGAAGACTCTGAAGTGGACTGTTCCAAGCCCAAGATCTCTAGGGACTTGCAAAACAGAGCAAGAAAATCAAAGGACTGGAAAAGGCACTGAGACAAATCTCCCTCTGTTTCAGATTCTCTGCTCCACTCAGCCTCATCATCTTCAGGCATGATGAAAGGATCAAGTGAATCTAAAACAACCTTCAAATACTGTATAGGCCTTCCCCTGGAAATGTCGAAGGGACTGGGGGAGGACTTCCATCGTTCTTCTCTTGTGTACAGTCTGTTTTGCAACCAAGGCCTGTACACTTGGTTGGACAACTGGTTGTGCAGTTGAGGACAACTGACAGGTAGAACCACAGGGGCCACTGCCAAGAAAGACAATGAAGGCTGGACCAAGAGGCCTTAGTCCTCATCAGAAGATACTTCAGGTGAATAGAAAAGGGTCATCAACCTTTGCTGACCCCATGACTCCTGATCATATACATGCTGCTCAAGTCTCACAACATCCATAGTGTCTCCCTGGAAAGTAGGGGTGATGACATAGCAGGCCAGCCTATAAGCCTGTAGCTTTGCTGATAAGAGGCAGTATGTTTGGATGCTTTGTGCTTGGATGTCTTGGAACTTGATGGGAGCTGAGAGTACAATGTCTGCAAGGCTGGTTGCTGTTGTGAAGCACTGCTGTCTGTGTCTGTAGTCATAGGTGAGGTTGCAGCAGCCACAGTATATATGCACACAGTAGAGAAGTGCAGTACCAAAAAAGTTTTCAATCACACCCACATTAGAGGGGTGCAGAATATTAAAATCAACACGTACAGGTACTGGGGGTGCAGTGGATTCATTCAGAGCAGAACGACATGCACACAGTAGAGGGATCAGGCCTGAAAGCAGCAAGGGTCACAGTAGGCCCAGTAGCCAAAAATGTTTCATAAACATCCACTGCTTAGACAGAGGGCAGAAAACCAGGGGGCACACTTTAAATTCACCCCTCCCACCCCAACAATACAGCTGCAGCCACGAGCTCCAGTAGCGCAAATGCATGAGGGCGCAGTGGCGCAAGAAGCCTAAAGGGCGCGCAATCCGGCTGCCAAGAACAGCTTAAAGCCGCACGTAAGCCGCTATCCAGGAGACAGCAAGCAACACTGCCCAGGTGACTAACGAGCTGCAGACACAAGTGCCACAGGAGACCCACTGGCTGCTAACCACAGGGACCAGCATCAGGTGGGCGGCAGGAAAGAGAGGGAAAACCAGAGGTTGCAACTGCAAACCTCAGAAGAGCCAGTAGTCTGGCGGATGAGCAGGAACAGGAGACAGAGCTGCCGGAAAAGAGCCTCCACGGGGGGGGGGGGGGGGGAGAAGTCTAGCACAGGAGGAAGCAAAAGAGGACACAGCAGCAATCCTCTAGAAAAAAAAACAAAGCCCTTTCTCTGGGGAAGGGAAAAGGGGAACCTTTAAAGGCATCACGAGGAAGGTAATATGAATGATTTTATTTTATTTTTTAGCAAAAGACAAGACAACCACAGGGAAAAATAGAGGACACACACAGAAAAGAAAACCAACCCTCATGAAAAGAGAAACTGAGCTAAGGCTAAAGAAGCTCCACCTCCGACCAAAGTAGGAATGGGCTGGGGTGAAGATGGAAGATGGAGCAGCTGAAGTCTTGACTCCTGTGCATTCCTGCCTTTGGACACCAGGTGGTGTCATAACCCACCTGATGGCATGCTACCTGAGGGGAAAAAATTTACACTTATAATTAGGTTTGGAAATAATGTTGTTTTTCATTTAAATATTAGTTTTTGTGGATTAAAATATGCTTCATTTAAGTATTCTGTGGGTGGTATTTAAAGTGTTCCATCAGCATAAGGATTCCTGCTTGCACAACTAGACTTTTCCCCCTCTTCTTCTCTTATGTGTGCCATGCATCCTTCCCAAATTTGCTCCAAAGGGTTGGGGGAGCCCTAGAACAGATTTAGGGAGAACAAGGGGGGAAGAGAGGGGGAGAATATTCCACTGTGCAATGAGACATCCTTGCGCTAGCAGAGCATTCACGTAGTGCTATGTATAACACCGGATGTCCTTTTTACAAAGTACACAAAATGGGCTCAAGAAATGAAGCATAAAAATACTTATCTAATGTTTGTTAACATAAAACATACAAAACTAAGAAAACACAGTTTACAATATGAATGAACTAGGTAGTGTCACAGCATGCAGACACACAATGTTTTCAAGAAAGATTTAAGAGCAGGAGGAGATAGTACCTTATAGTTAGCATGGGTAGCTTTCAAAACGTCATACAACTTGAGATACGAAGGGAGGTGATAGAAGTTACCCAATGATGATGATTTGCTTGTTGGAACAGGACCTGAAGCATCAGTTTGCCTAGGAGCTATTAATTAAAAAGAAAAAAGTATATTGTAAGTATTATTACTATTATTACCATCATCGATTACACACCCTTCACCCAAAGGTCCTAGGGCAGGTTACAACCGTTTTAAAACACATTTATTGGCCAGTCACTTTATGTTTATTGGCCAGTCTCACAGGGTGAATGGGAAGTAAACAGAAGGAAAAGAAGAACCACGTATAGGATCCTGAGATCCTTGGAGGAAGGCTATAAAAATGTAATTTAAAAAAATCCAAGTGGTCAATAAAAGAGAACTGAGAAGTAATTAAGAAGCAAACAAGTTCTAGCATCTGCAGTATTTGATGTGCTGTGAAAAATATGTAATGTAGCCTTGGAGGAATATCATGCTTTTAAAAAATGGAGAAAGCTATCAAATAAGGCTTCTTCTTCTAAGCCAAGACTTTGCTTTGAAATCTGTCTTCAATTCCAGGGCTCCATTCCTGGCGCATAAAGTAGCAATAACTTAGCAAAATCCTACCTGGGAGGACAAGTGCCTTTCCTTTCCATTGAGTTACCCTAACCATAATTACTTCCCACACACAGAAAGCACAAATCTATCAGTGTTAAACTCTTAGAACTAACCTTCAGAAATTACAGAACTGTCCCTGTGTAATCACTGTGTGGAATAGGTATGCATGTACACAAGTGGGACCTGCATCAAAGTGTTACAGTGTGGAGCGCTTCTGTTCAGGATTCCAGATAATTTATTACACAAACAAGCTTTTCTGTGCCCACTGAGCATGTATAGATGGTGCCATTTTGGCTATATGACCAGCAATTGGAGAATTGAAATTGCTATTAGTATATATGACACAACATGAATCTTTGATGTATTTAATTTAGTCTTTTTCCTGTGCTCTTCTTTTACATATCCCCTAGTAGTCATAGTTTGTGCAAATGTAGATATCAGGAAAGGAGAGATCCAACAAAGTGCAAACAGGTATCTGTTCACACAATGGGGCTTCTCCTTCCTCACTTCTCTTCCCCTCTGAAGCCCCCTCTACACCCCCAAAATCTCCTCTGAAGGAACATGCTGCTTGCTCACATCAAACCACAGTTTGTTTTAAACTATGTTTTATGTGACAGGCCTTTATATTTTGCCATCTTAGAACTGTGTTATGAAAAAAGCAAATAAACGAGCCAGCTTTGTATGTACCCATTACTTCAGCTAAAAAAGCAATTACAGGACTAGAAAGAAAGAGTTTGGTCAGAAAACTCAACAGGAAAAAAAGATGTACCGTTCCCAAATAATAACACACGCGAAAAAGATTAACTGAACGACACAATTCATAAACACGGGTTGGCTTCATAGCTAGACAGGTTCATCCTACCAACCTGGGCTGTTTTCACTGCTCTTTTTAGGGCTCATTGGTACGGATGTCTGTTCAGCAACTTCTTTCTCTTTTCCTCTGCGACGAATTGGACTCAGAGAAGGTGGATTTGTTAGAGATGGTAAAGTTGCCTTCAAATAAGTGTCCATATTAGTAAAAGAAAAAAAAGTAGCTATGCTTAGTTTTAAAAAATGCAACTACGTTCCCAGAAGCAATAAACCATCCACATTGCCATAATGTTACAGGAAAACAAAGAACATACCAATCTGTAGTCTTCCTAGCATTAGCCATTTTAGCATGCAAATGGCATAAACTGTAAATCATTACACTTTAGGAAAGTGTTTAAAAAGCCTAAGTCTTTAAAGCCTTTTCTTAGTAGTACTCTAGCAAATAAAGAACTGATGAAGCACTCTTTCTGCATTTAACTGAAAGGTTTATTTCCACTAGAAAAAAATCAGAAGCATATATATTTTTTAATTAGGACCACGTGAATCATCATAAAGAGGGACTTCTGCTTGCATTATAAGACTTCTCCTTCCTCTCCCTATCCCCCTGCCAGCTCCACACAGACCCCCAAAATCTGCTACGGACAGTTGGGGGACATTACTGGATGTCATCCAAAGTGTTTATTTAATTGCACCACTTTATGACGTTTCAGTTGGTCCTAATAAAAAAAACTTATTACACTACTGTTGCTTTCCCCTCACAGAGCTACAATTGTCAGAGTGATTTAACAGTCAGTCGCTCTTCCCAGAGAACTCTTGAGAACTGAAGCTCTGTCAAGGAAATAGGAGTCTCCTAACAGCTCTCAGCATCCTTCACAAACTACACTTTCCAGGATTCTTTTGGGGAAGTCATGATTGTTTAAAATGGAATAATAGTGGAATAAATGTATGGTGTGAATGTGTCCCAAGTTAGCAATATCATAAAAAGACAAAATTATACCTTTATTGTTGGACCAGGAACAACATCATCCATTACATGAGCACAAATATTAACGATCTTCAGCAAATGAGAAAATATTTGCTCTACTAAAACAACAAGAGTTCTATCTGCTAGAGCTGGCCAAGGCTCCTCCTGTTTAGCAGCACCAATATTAGTTTCCTCCTCAATAATCCAGGGGTTTTTCAAAGATTTTGAAGCACTAGCTGAAATAATAAACAGGAAATTCCTTAAGTTAATTACACATTAAAGGATTCTTGAATATGTATTACGTTCATGTTCCTTTAGATTCATGTTCGCTTTAGATTAAAAGAGACAGGTCCCGGCCCCAATGAGCTCACAATCTAAAATTTGACATAAGGGCAACAACAGAGGAAGGGGATGTAGAGATAAAGAGGAATTTCCACCAATCTAGAAATACAGCAGGCTGTCAGATGAGAGATTTCTCCTCTACCAGCCTTCTCATTCACCAGCATGGAATTCTTTGTCACCTATGGCAACCAGGCAAATTGTCCTGGCTTTCAACCAAAGAAACAGACTCGGGACTCAAAGACTTGGTTTTATGAAGCTTTATTCCAGTAATCAGCACAGGAACACAGCATCACACTCTAGGCTTGAATCAGGATACAGAACTGGAGCAAACGAAGCATATCTCAGGATACAATAAAGGAACTGGCTAGGCATATCTCAGGAACAAAGTACGTATGTAGAGGTGACAACAGAGGACTTGTCGCAATAAATCTAAATAAGCTTCATTACTTTTTACATCAGAGGGAGGCGTGCATTTGCATTCTGGCTGTTTCTAGCCTGCTCTACAAGATAGGCACTTCTTCTAGAAGCAAAGTATTTACTATAACTGAAGCTGGCCATTTCACCAGCTGTTCCATCCTTGAAAGGAATCGCCAGTGTTTTTCTCTTAACTCAGCTTATCAGGCTGGCTAGGGTCATTACCGTCTGTTGATGACTAGTGGGGATGGGTGCCAGTGAAGACTCTTTACTCGCCAGCTCAGGCAAAGGGGGCTTTTCTCAGTAATTCTCTGAGCAGGCCCAGAGACTTCTAGAAGCATATCCACCATGTCTTAACTGGCCCATAACACAAATAGTTATAGTTAAATATAACAGGTCCTGCCACAACATCTCAATGGGGTTTAGGTCTGGACTTTGACTAGGCCATTCCAAAATTTTAAATTTCAGCCATTCTGATGTAGACTTGTGTGTTTCGGACCATTATCTTGCTTCATGACCCAACTGTGCTTCAACTTCAGCTGACAGACAGATGGCCTGACATTCTCCTGTAGAATTCTCTGATACAAAACAGAATTTATGGTTCCTTCAATGATGGCAAGTCGTCCAGGTCCTGATGCAGCAAAGCATCTCCAAACCATGACACTGCCACCACCATGCTTGACCGTTGGGATGAGATTCATGAGGAATGCAGTGCTTGGTTTTCACCAGACATAATAGGGCCCATGTTGCCCAAAAAGTTCCATCTTTGACTCATCTGTTCATAGAACATTGATGCAGAACTCCTGAGGATGATCCAGGTGCTTGAGACAAGCATCCACGTTCTTCTTAGTTAGCAGTGATTTT
This sequence comes from Rhineura floridana, assembly GCF_030035675.1. Classification (NCBI taxonomy): domain Eukaryota; kingdom Metazoa; phylum Chordata; class Lepidosauria; order Squamata; family Rhineuridae; genus Rhineura; species Rhineura floridana. The sequence goes on along the minus strand of NC_084488.1, from coordinate 1,089,352 downwards.
CACCTTGCTACTATGCCATGAATCCCATGTTTGCACAGTGTCTTTCTGATAGTAGAGTCATGAAGACTGACCTTTCCTGAGGCGAGAGAGGCCTGCAGATCCCTGGATATTGTTCTAGGATCCTTCGTGACTTTTTGCATGATTTTATGCCTTGCTCTTGGAGGGATTTTGGCAGCACGACCACTCCTGGGAAGATTCACTACTGCCCCAAACCTTCTCCATTTGGTCAATATGGCTCTGACTGTGGTTCAGTGGAGCCCCCGAGCCTTAGAAATGGCTTTTTAACCATTTCCAGACTGATATGCATCAACAACTATTTTCCAGAGGTGTTCAGGAATTTCTTTGGATCGTGGCATGATGTGGCTCTGGACCCTGTGTGCTGGCAACTTCAATCTGATGGCAAGGGTCAAACTTAGATTTATATTGGGCAGGGCTGGCTCAAATCAGGCCTGATTGTCTGCCAAGGTATTCAAACACCTAGTGCTAACAATCTCTTTCATTGGGTTGAGTTAACTAGGGGGGCAATTACTTTTTCACACTGGCACACTGGGTGTTGATTGACTTTTTCTAATAAATAAATGAAATAAGTATCAAAATTTTGTGTACTTTGTTCACTCAGGTTCCCTTTTCTCTAATGTTAGGTTTTGGTTCAAGATCTGATAACATTCAGTGCCAGAAATATGCAACCATGCAGAAAATCAGACAGGGGGAAAATACTTTTTCAAGGCACTGTACTTTGATTGTGTCAGCACGGGGCGTCATGGCCTCCATTACAACAATGGGGCTATCCCAAGTTGTCATCAGCCTAATGCATAGGGTAGAACATATCTTTGCTTTTTACCTCAGTGTGTGTGTGCGTGGGGGGGGAGTCTGGACATTACGAGGGTTGAACTAATCCCACTGTCATGGTCAGACCACTATCTGGTGAATTTTAGACTTGCAGCACCAATCCTCTTGCAGGGCAGGGGATCCATTGTGACTGCCTCCCCCATAGACTTATGGAAATCAAGGGATTCCTGAATGCTTTGCGGGGTTTTCTAGAAGCCAGAGCCAGTGATCTTGTCGAAACCTTGGTCTTGCTATGGAATGGCAAGACATGCAAAGCTGTTGACACAGTTGCTCCTGAGTGCCCCTGTACAACACTGTGGATCCTGGCTTTCCAAGGAGTTCCAAACTATGAAATAGGTGAGCTAAAGGTAGCACGGAAGTGGCATAAAATTCAATGTAAAGCTGCAGCCCCACATGCAGTGCATTGCAATAATCCAATCTAGAGATTTCCAATGCATGGACAACAGCAGTCAGGCTATTCTGATCCAGAAATGGTCATAGATGTCTTACCAGCTATAGCTGGTAGGCAATCAGAGCCACCAAGGTCACCTGGAACTCTAGCGACAGAGATAGATCCAGAAGTACCCCCAGACTACAAACCTGCTCCTTCAGAGGGTGTATGACCCCACCCAAAGCAGGCAATTGACCAATTATCTGGACTTGGGAACCACCCACCCACAGTACCTCTGTCTTGCCAGGATTTATATTTAGTTTGCTTACCCTCATCCAGCCCACCATAAAGTCCAGGCATCAGTCCAGGGCTTGCACGACTCTTCCTAATCCAGATGTTACAGAGAAACAGAGCTGAGTATCATCAGTGTACTTATAATATCTTGCCCCAAATCACTTCTAATGGCTTCATATAGATTTTAAACAGCATTGGAAACAGGACTGGGAGAAAATCACCCAATCCTATTTTCTGAAGCTGACCCTGGAGATAGGACCAGAACTACGGTGAAACAGCGCCCCCAGTGCCCATCTGACAGAGCAGGTTCAGGAGGATACTATGGTCAATCGCATCAAAAGCTACTGAGAGATCAAGCAAGAAGAATTGCTGTTAATATTGTAACTTGCTGTATGTATATGCTTTTACATTGTATTTATATTGTGTACGTCGCCCAGAGTGTCCGCTTAGGCGGACAGATGGGCGACTCATTAAATAAAATTTTATTATTATTTATTATTCACTCCCCACACCCGCAGGTTTGTTGGTTGCCCTGTCAGCCAGCTCTCAGGCCTCCGGATGCTGCTCCTAAATGCCAGATTGGTGCATAATCAGATCTCCCTCATTCGCGTTTTAATTGTGGATGAGGCAGCCAATCTGGCATCTATAACCGAGACCTGGGTGGGTGAGCAGGGAGGAGTCAGTCTCTCCCAACTATGCCCGCCAGGGTACCTAGTCCTGCATCAGGGTAGACCTGAGGGTCGGGGAGGGGGGGTTGCTGTGATCTATAGGAGCTCCACCATCCTCTGCAGGCACCCTGTCCATGTGACTACTGGGCTGGAGTGTTTGCACCTTATGTTGGGTCAGCGGGACAGACTGGGAATTCTGTTGGCGTACCGCCCACCCTGCTGCCCAACAGACTCCCTAGCCGAGCTGACGGAGGTGGTCTCGGGTGTACTGTTGAGATCCCCCAGACTGTTGGTTCTGAGGAATGTCAACATCCATGCCGAGGCCACCTTATCCGGGGCGGCTCAGGATTTCATGGTCTCCATGACAACCATGGGACTGTCCCAATATATCATTGGCCCAACACATGTAGCAGGGCATACTCTAGATTCGGTTTTTGCAACTGGACATGGAGTTGGTGATCTGAATGTGGGGGACCTTACAGCAGTCCCTCTGTCATGGACAGATCACTGCTTGCTGAAGTTTAGACTTACAGTGGCTTTTCCCCTCTGCAAGGGTGGGGGACCTATTAAGTTGGTCCACCCCCAGAGACTAATGGATCCGGATGGTTTCCACAGGGCTCTGGGGAGTTTTCCGGCTCATAGGGCTGGCGCTCCTGTTGAAACCCTGGTTGAACTGTGGAATACAGAAATGACCTGGGCGGTTGACATGATTGCTCGTGAGCGCCCTCTCCTGTATAAAGCTCGTACGGCTCCATGGTATACCCCAGAGCTGAGAGCGATGAAACAATATCAGAGACGGCTTGAGTGCAGATGGAGACGAAATCCTAGTGGATGCAATTATACATTGGTAAGTGCCTATGGTAAGCTGCATTTAGGAGCAGTAAGGGCAGCAAAAAAACAATATTTTGCTGCCACTATCAAATCATCAATCTGCTGCCCAGCGGAGGTCTTCAGAATTGTCCAGGATCTATTACACTCTGGTCCCAGGGACATGGTAGAACCATCTGAGGCCCTCTGTAATGAATTTGCTAGGCACTTCCAGGATAAAATCTTTAGCATCCGCCAGGACTTAGATTCCAGTGTTATAGCAGGTGAATCAAGCGACGTATCCAGAGCACAGCCTTGTCCCGATTTCTTGGATGAGTTTCAGTTGGTGCAGCTTGAGGAGGTTGACAAGGTGCTTGGACAGGTTCGTGGAACCACTTCTGTGCTGGATCCTTGCCCTTCTTGGCTAATAAAAGCTAGCAGGGATGGAACAGCCGGCTGGGCCAGAGAGATGATTAATGACTCTATGCGAGAGGGGGTGGTCCCTGGTGGCCTGAAAGAGGCAGTAGTGAGACCACTCCTGAAGAAACCCTACCTGGACCCAGAAAATCTTAATAACTATAGGCTGGTAGCAAATGTTCCATTCCTGGGCAAGGTCCTTGAATGTGTGGTTGCAGGCCAGCTCCAGACACTCTTGCATGAGACCGATTATCTGGATCCATTTCAGTCGGGTTTCAGGCCTGGTTTTGGCACGGAAACAGCCTTGGTCGTCCTGTATGATGACCTTTGTTGGGAGAGAGACAGGGGGAGTGTGACTGTTGATTCTCCTTGATCTCTCAGCGGCTTTCGATACCATCGACCATGGTATCCTTCTGGGGAGACTGGCTGAGTTGGGAGTGGGAGGTACTGCATGGCGGTGGTTCCACTCCTACTTGGCAGGTCGCCTCCAGAAGGTGATGCTTGGGGAACATTGCTCGGCACCCTGGACTCTCCAGTATGGGGTTCCGCAGGGGTCAGTTCTGTCCCCCATGCTGTTCAACATCTACATGAAACTGTTGGGTGCGGTCATCCGGAGCTTTGGAGTGCGTTGCCATCAGTATGCTGATGACACGCAGCTCTATTTCTCCTTTTCACCTTCTTCAGGTGAGGCTGTCAATATGCTGAACTGGTGCCTGGCTGCGACAATGGACTGGATGAGGGCTAATAAACTGAGGCTCAATCCAGACAAGACTGAGATGCTGCTAGTGGGTGGTTCTTCTGACCGGATGGTGGATGTCCAACCTGTCCTGGATGGGCTTGCACTCCCCCTGAAGGAGCAGGTTCGTAGTTTGGGGGTTCTCCTAGAACCATCTCTGTCACTTGAGGCTCAGGTAGCCTCAGTGGCACAGAGTGCCTTCTACCAACTTTGGTTGGTGGCCCAACTACGTCCCTATCTGGACAGGGATAACCTGGCTTCAGTTGTCCATGCTCTGGTAACTTCTAAATTAGATTACTGCAATGCACTCTACGTGGGGCTGCCTTTGAAGACGGTTCGGAAACTGCAGCTTGTGCAAAATGCAGCTGCCAGACTGGTAACGGGGACCAGATGGTCCGAACATATAAAACCGATTCTGGCCCGCTTGCATTGGATGCCTTTATGTTTCCGAGCTCGATTCAAGGTGCTGGTTTTGACCTATAAAGCCTTACACGGCTTGGGATCACAATACCTCATGGAATGCCTCTCCCGATACGAACCCACCCGTACACTACGTTCAAGATCAAAGGCCCTCCTCCGGGTGCCTACTCCAAGGGAAGCTCGGAGAATGGCAACAAGGGAGAGGGCCTTCTCAGTGGTGGCCCCCAAATTATGGAATGATGTGTTTGACGAGGTGCGCCTGGCACCAACACTGTTATCTTTTTGGCGCCAGGTCAAGACTTTCCTCTTCTCCCAGGCATTTTAGCATGTGTTCTATATTGTTTTAAATTTTTAAATTGTGTTTTAAATTGTTTTTTAAAAGATATATTTTAAACTGTATTTGTTTTTAGTTATTGTAAACCGCCCAGGGAGCTTCGGCTATGGGGCGGTATACAAGTTTAATAAATAAATAAAATAAATAAATTATGCATCAATCTGGTTTTAAGCAACAGCTCACATAGGCTACTGGGCACAGCAGATGAGCAACCAGAAACCCAGCCATTGGAGAGGTGGGGTGGAAGCTAGGAACAAGGTGTAAATAGTCTCATCTTAATCTTCCATTATGACTTACCTCCCTATGGCCATGTTTCTCCCTACCCATCAACTCTAGAATTGGGGCAGCAGCATCAGTGATCCTTCCTCCCCAAAGACCTCTCAAGCACATGATATACATGATGTTATCTGAAGGTTTTATTTATATATATCTAAACACGTATTTTTTTAAAAAAGTACTTTGAATTGTACATGGAAATGGACCTGTAACCAGTGTAACCATTGTAAAATGAGTGGCTTTCCTATGTCTGCTCTCAAGTTTATAATCATGCTACTGTATTCTGGACTCACTGTAGTTTCCAAACAGTCTTCAAGGCAGTTTCATACACAACACACTGAAACAATATAAGTAAGATGTTACAACTTCATAGAATAAGGAGAGATAAAACTCAAGTGATAGCAGTAAAACTTTTGATTGGGATTATATGGCTGAACTTTTTTCCTACCTGCAAGCAAGTTTCCTGCCAATATTAAAGCATCTTGATGTGCAGAGAGATCTAGTGGGAACCAAGCCGATGAAATAAGGGACAGAACCAAACCAGCCATACCAACAGTGCTACTCTTTTGACATTCTTCTGTAGAACCCAGCAGGGAAAAACTGGAAGTTGAATTATGAACCATTAATTTCTACAAAAGGCAACACAAAATATAACATTTATAAAAGGTAGTACATAAATGTCATAAATAAATAAAATACTGGGGATGCCCCTGCTTCGCATCCTGGAATTTCAGCAAAAGCTTCCATATAGTCATCTGCACAAGAGGTGCAACACAATATAAAATTAAAAAGTGAAACATCTAGCAGCCTTGCTTTTTAGCATTCTTTTGGGGTAAGTCATAATTACCTCTATATGACAAGTCCCTTTGACCATTATAGTTACTTCCAACAAGTACTATGTATTAATGCTCTCTTGCCCTGCACTGTCCAGTGTTAAGCAAGGCAGTGCTATGACAGCAGCATGTTCAGCTTATATAAAGCTGCCTGAATCCATACAGAGACGAACATCTGAGATAATTTCACAACAGTAGCTCATATACCCACACTGACCACAGTCTGCTGAGAACTCTGTCACATGCTGTGCTGTGATGGGAGCAGGTTCATCAACCATCATTCACCTAATCATGATCTAAAATATTATGATCTGGCCCCTCCTATCAACTTGATGTACATTTTATTAGCTTGAAGCTGCTCACCGAGGGATGGAGGACAATTTCATCTGGTCCACATTTTAAAGTGAACTGAACTAATTCATACCTCCCAGACTAATACACAGATTGGAATATAATTTTGTTCAGAATTTGAACTTCTCCAAATTTGTGATACATTTATCAGGTCAAAAAGATGCACCAAAATGCATTAAAATGTATACTTTAGGTTAAATAAGTTCATGCATACACAATGATAAAATACAAATTTAAATATGTATTTGTGATCAAGTACATTTTTCAATAAGTATCAGATATTATAAAGGCATGGGACAGACTTCTGAAAAAATATGTGCAAAATTGGCATGAACCTGAAATAGACTGATCTGTCTATCCATACTGTGCCCATAGATTCCAATAGCAGAGGAATTAGAATATAAATGCCACTCAGACAGAACTGCCCCCTTTGCTTTCCTCTCTAGAAAACAGGCAAAGTATCTTTCTCTTTGAGTTGCAAACAGGTCTTGCATCAATTGACTCATCTTCAAAATCAGCTGCTGGAGCACTTTTTTTTGCAAAGAAACTGTCTGATCTGAGCCAATTTGCCATTGTACTGAACATGTATTCCACCTTCAATGATAGCAAATTCTGTTCTGCCCAAGACATATGAAAGTGGAATTATATAGCTCAATTATTGATATATACCTTTACCATGGAACTGAACTAAAGACTACAGAGGCGAAATACTGATATACATGTCTTCAACTAGGTCCAAGAAGTCCAACAATACCAGGGGGATAGCGCAAAGTTCCAACCAGGTTATGTTCCTTTCTGTGTGATTCCTTAGTTCTTAATCTAGGGCAGGAATGGGGAACTTCAGGGCAAGTGCCAAATGTGGCCCTCCAGGCCTCTCTATCAGGCCCTTGAGACTCTCCCCTTGCCACACAACCTCCTAAGCCACACCCCTCACCAACCCTTCTTTGCAATCCTTGAGTGTTGCTATCTGTCTTTGAACTCTGATAATGCTTCTTGATTGCCTGGGTGAAGGACAGAGAGGGATGTGTAAGTGTGAAGAAACTATTCTATTGTTCAAAGGTAACATTTACATTTAATGCTCTGTTCACTTTTGCCTCTGGCCCTGCCCACTGCTGGCATGTGCCCCCCCAGAAGGTTGTCTAGAAGGGATTGTTGCCCTCGGACTAAAAGAGGTTCCCAACCTCCAATCTAGGGCTTCCAGGCAAGGCCACCCATTTTGAAAGACTGGATTCAATCAACTATCTTCCAACGTTCTCTCAGGAGCTTGCCTTTGAGGAACATGTTCTGGCGGATCCAACAGAGATGGAAAGGATCAGACTGTATTCTGAATTGCTGTTCTAGTTTGGTGACTCGGGAACAGTAAGAAGCACATGCTCCTCCCTCATCAGCCTATGTAGGACTAATTATGATTTGGCTTTCCCACTCCCCCAGAACTGTCTTATGGAATGACCTTTCCACTAGTTCACTAAATAACTTCATGACATTAACAGCATGAAAAAACTAGTACCTGAACTTCCTTTCTTCTTCCCTCTTCATTCCTATTTTTCCCTTTCGTATGATGACTCGTAGAATATAAACCCTTATTTTTAACTGTAAACCATCCTGGGTGGCAGAAATGTAATACAGTATATAAATGTAGTGAATAAATAAAATACTGGGGATGCCTCTGCCTCACATAATAGAATTTCAGCAAAAATTTTTGTAGTGGACTGCAGTGTTCTCTCCCCAATTTCATGCATCCAAGCAAGACACCATAATCTCCAGCAACTGAACCAAGTTGATTAATTGATCCTGGGTATGGGTCCCTCAGTCCTTTGGAAGTTAGTTTGGTTAATCTGTCCTTCCATCTATCTAAACAGAATGACCAATTTCTGTTGCTGTATAAGGATTCCCAGGGTGCTTGACAGTGTGATACAGCTCTTTCCTGTTTATTAGGAAATGATGGTTGCTGAGAAACTCTGAAACTGGGATTCCCAGGCAGGCAGGCAGGCGTGTGTGCATGTGTGTGTGCACACCCCCCCCTTGGAACCTGCTAAAGCCCTGCCCCTCCCATTTTTAAACTGAGGGGGGGTTGGCTGTTTGGTTGGGACAGTTGCAAGTTTTTGTTGTCCATGTTTTATTAGCTTGGGGGGGTTGTAGGTTCTACTGTCTTTTGGGGGTACGGGTTCTGAGAATCTCCAGTGTTTATATGAAATGGAGATTTCATAACAACAACAGTACCTTAGATTTCCTAATGTACTCCCAGACCCAACGTCCCGTCCAAAGTCGGACCCAAGAGGCTGAGACGTTGGTGCAAGTAAATCTTGTTTTATTAGAGTAATGGATACATCAAAAGCAGTGCGCTTCATAGAGTTCCTACAATAACTCACTATAATTCCCTAACAACACTTTAGACATGCTCTGCAACGTAAAAGAGAGTTGACGCAACACCCCCCTCCCAACTCAGCAGACTTATATAGGGGAAGTTTGGAGCGCAATCTCTCACTCCTTCGTACCCCCGCCCTCTGACCAGTACGCTTTTCCCGCCGTCGAGAGCGAGGTGAAGGGGGGCGAACTTCCAAGGGCTCGTCTGACAAAACAGGGTCCTTATCAACAGACAGGGAAGTAGAAGGCGGGGAAGCCTCAGACATCTCTAAGTTACGGGTGGACAAAGGGGGTGTTACGGCTCTTTCACCGCTTGGCAAAGGAGGAGTGCCTGCTCTTTCGGAATCCTCCCCTAACGGCTCCGAGAGGGCGTTTGGCGGCTGAGCACTATCCTGAAAGGGGGAGGGTTCCCCCGTGGGCATTGGCGGAGCATCTAACACACTCCCTTCCTCCAAGGCTGGAAAAGACGCAACAGCTGGACCTTCCGCGCCTTCTGGCCGTGGAGGCGCCTGCAATTCATGCCTTCCCTCTCCCTGCTCATCGAGAGAGAGCGGAGGCTCGACACCCAAAAAAGCTGAGGACCCTTGATCCAAATTCATTCCACATCCATTTATCCCTACAAACAGCATGGTATTAAGATGTCACCCATAAGACAATCACTCTCTGAACTCTGAAATGGGCCACAATGCTATCAGTTCAGAAGCACTGAATACCCTGTAGGGCCAAGAAGAGAGGAAAGGTCGGGTTCTGCCTTGGTACTGAAAGATGTCACAAGAGAAGTCAGAAAATGCCTACGCAGCCTGGCATGGCAGATTCGTGGATCACAGCCGTAGCTGTTGAGAAGAAAACTTCTGTTTCTGGACATTAAGGGCGTTTTCCCCTTGAATTTTCCCAATTGTTCTTTCTCACTAGCGTTACATGCTTGTCAGACTCTATTTCTCAGAAAAGATAGTGAATTTACATCTGTATTTCCTCTTGGGTGTGTTGTTGAGCTGCTTTCCTTTTGGATCTATTTAAAAGAAGACCATCCAAAACCATCTTGTTGATCAGTTACTTTTCCATTATGGAAGTAGCATTTCAAATTATTATTATTTTATAGAGTGACACACGAGAAGACAGTTATTTTCAACCAAGAAAACCATAATGACTTTGTTCTTGGGAGGATAGTAAACAAGCCTTTTCTCATTTTTAGAGTTTGCAATGATTCCTTTTCCTGCCTGACTATTCAATATTCAGAGTTCCATGGATTCACATGCCTGCTGGCTAGTGCCAAGAAGCTACCCTGCCCTTCCAGCAGGTGCTACCCTCTACCCTGCCCTTCTGTGCTTCTAGAACAAAATCTGCTTTGTAGAAGAACAACTACTTGTTGTAAACCGCCCAGAGAGCTTCAGCAATCAATCAATCAATAGGGATATGCCTTTATGAGATTAATGGAATACAGGAAGCCCCATCTGCTTATACTTTTGCAATGCTTTCTTCCTGAGAAAGTAGTTTAGCTACTTGAGCTTCAGGATGGTATTCCATCTTAGAATAGCAAAGACAAAAAAAAAACCCTGTGAAGTTTTCAGATATTAGGGGGCACAGTCCCTTCGCCAAGGCAAAGTGAAAAAGCTGCCAGGATACTTCATTGTTTCTTCCCATCCTGCACTTCAGAGAATGCTATAAATTTGTCCCTTGATACCATAAAAACTCTAGCACATATCTGTCCAAAACTTTTTCCTGGACCCATGAAAACCATCTGCTGCAGTGGCTCCTAAGTACAAGAGGTAGCCTGCTTCTGGGAGAATGGGAACCATCCTCCCATCATGTTTGGTGGAACCTCTGTCTTCTATCAGTGTGACTTGGGGGAAGACTGAGTGGTGCTCTCAAATTAGAACATCCCTTTCTGGGAACATTTTTTCAGAGGTCTTGTTTTGAGTGCTGAATCAAAGACAAAGGAGACCATTCTTTGGGATCTCCTGTGTTGAAAGTCCACTGTGACATTCAGCTCCCCCTTGATGTGTTTTGCTCCCAGTGAAAAGATCAGATGCCTGTTGATGGAAGAAATGTGGATCTGGTCCCTTGTTGCTTTAGGCATGCCGTGATTGTAGTGTTGCCACTGTGCACTGATCGGTGGGCACAAAAGAGGTGGCATCAAAAGGCCCGCAGGGTTAGATGGACTACTCAAGAGCTTGAGCCAACTGATGTGGCAAGATTCAGCTGTTGCCGAGGTGCCCAGAGTAATCAAACAATAGCACTGAAGCCCCCAGCCATGGAGATTGTTTGTTAGGATTTTATAAGACTGTTGAGATCCAGTCCATCCTTCTTCTTTAGGACTACAAAGAAGACTGAATAGATGCCACAAGACCTATTTGCTGGAGGAACTGGCTTTATTGTTCCTATGACCAGCAGATGAAAAAGAGCTGCATGGATTATTTGATTCTTCTTCAGGGATCTGGAGGGTGTCTGTGATGGCAGAACCAGTCTTGAGGAAGTCTGATCATATGTGTAGCCATATTTGACAATTTGGAAGGCCCAGCTATCAGTGGTAGCGTCTTCCTAGATGGCAGAGAAGATCTGGAGCCTCCTTCCCATTTAAGGGGCACTGGTGTCATAACGAGGGTTTGCCACATCTACACTGGGAGGAATCTAACTTGAAGGCAGCATAATGGCTGGGTCCTGGAGAATATGGTCCTAGTCCAGACATGCTTGTTTGCTGGGGTCTGTCGTGAACCAAAAGAAGAGAAAGGTTTTTCAGATTGACTTTGATCCTCCTTCTTGGTGGTTGCAGACATTGCTTTGTGCTTTTCCTTAGTTTCCACTAGTATCTACTTGAGAACCTCTTCCCTAAAAAAACAGGAGTCCCTGAAAGAAAAAGTCAGGTTGCCTCTAGAGGTAGAATCTACAGTGCAGTGTTTCAACCAGATTGGGCATCTGGCCACTACACTGGTCAAAACAGGGCAGGCAGTAGAAACAGTAGTGTCCAAAATGGCATTGGCTAGAAATTCCTGGGCTTTAGATAATTTGGAAAGAGTTCTATGTAGTTTCCTAGCATCTAGATCTTGAGCCACTGGAGGCTAGTCCTAGCAACCAATGCTGAAGTAGAGACAGCTCTGAGAGCAAAGGTTGTAGTCTTGTTCACCCATTTAAGAGCACGGTCTGTTTTCTCTCTCCCCCGTCACAACTCCTTCAAAATACAGCCCATCTTTGGGGAGGATCACCTCTAAAAGAAGAAATGCTATGGGAGCACAGGGGTCCATTACAGGTTGGTCAGGGGCATAGTGTCTCTTGACATAGCTGATGGACTTTTTGCTATCAAGAGGGGAAGCCTATTCTGAATGTTCCATGTCTTAAGGCATCAGGAAAAGATACTGCTTTGTGGAGAACCATTGGGCAGGCAAGTCCCTTAGGGAGCACCCTAAGAAGAATCTTCATCAGAGGCACTTAAATCCTAGGTGGAAATAACTTTAGTAATCACAGGTAAATAATCAGTATCCTTAAGGAGTCTAGAGGCCTGAGATTCCTCCTGAGAAGTCACTCAACTCCCCTTTTTCATTCTCTGAATCATGCAGGTAGAGTGCAGGGGGGCGCACTACAGTGTCAGAAGACAGAGGGATGGCAGGCAAACACACAGTAGAAGCGTCCTTTCCTTGAGCACTAGCCTTAGGGCCTGTTGAGTCCTAATCAAGAAATCTCACAGAAGCGTGATTGGATGAGCTTTGCCAGATTTCTTGCCCTTTGATTTGTGGGCCGGGGGGTGTGTGTCTGAGGAGTACCTTCAATGCTTCTCATGTCTGGATGTTTGGTTCATTTTTACTTCCTCTGTCAGTAGAGCTTCCTTTAGGCTTCGTAAGAACAAGCCAGGGGAAATGATCCAGTCCCAAAGTGAGAATCTTTGGTAGCTCCACCTCAGAAGTGAAGTGTGGAAAAGTTTTATTTAAAAAAATACTTTTCCCCCTTCCTGGGGCTTGCTGTATCGCTCAAGTCAATCTTCTGGAAACTAGGAAGAATGTTGTGTCTGCCACAAAAAATGGTGGTGTGCCTTTTGCAGACAGCCAAGAACAGGTCACTCTGACACTGTAATTCTGAGCTGAAAAGGTGGAGGTCTCAGACTGATTCACCTTCTTGACAAAGCCAGGAGAAATAGGGAAAGGTACTGCTGCTTACTGCTTTGATTGGAGGAATGAAGTTTGAGATGTTGGTGGTGTGGCTTTCGGACAAATCAACTTTTACAGCTTGGATTACTCTAATGTCATCCAACATTGCTGGCTTGGGAGCTGGCCTAGAAGGAGGGACTATCCCACAGGGGCAATGGAGAAAGGGAAGGGAAAAGGGGAGAGAAAAAGTAGGCAAGAAAAAAAATGGGGCTTTTCTTTTAATAATAACAACAAAGCAAGAAACAGAGGAGACAACACAGAGAAAAGAAAGACTAAGGAACAAAAAGAAACCTGGGCACAAAGGCAGATGGACAGGGAGAGAAATCACATCTGCTAAAGGCAAAAGCAGGGAATGAAATGAAGAAGGAATCAAAGGAAGAGAGCTCTAGCAGATCAGTTTAGCTACATGTCCCTGCCTTGGACAAATCACAGAACACAACCGTAATGTGGATGTATCCCAAGCTAACCAGAGAACTACATCCTAAAGCTGAAGCAATAAATTGTCTCACTACCATGCTGAAGGTCAACATTCTGGAAAATCTACAAAAGGATTGTAGTGATAGACAACTTGGATAAGATGTCAGTGAGGAGCTTCAGGTTGATCAGAGATACAAGGTCCTCTGCCCACAGAAATAGAGCCTAGGTAAATAGAATTAGTAGGAAGGTTAAGGAAGACGCCTTAAAACTTCAGAATGCTGTCTACTCTCATCGGCAAGTTTGAGAAAACATTTTAAAATGGGGGAAGAAAAAGAGCATACATAAGTGGGCCTTTCAGCATGTCCAAGATTTTTTAATAAATGAGGAGAGGAGAGCCTTTTTCCCTTGCTGGTTCTAACCAAAGTACTAGATTATATATATACCAGTAAAATAAATGTGAACACCACCAAGAAAATGGGAGAATAGAAAAAAGGATCTAAAGACAAAAGCTTTAGAGGAGCTTTCAGGCAGCTTGATGTCTCTGAGTTTTAAAACTTGGTATTGGAGATCATCGTGGAGAAGTATTGTCCTTCTGCCTCTTGCCTTTTCTGTTGAGAGCTTACTCTCCTGTTCATAAGAGAAATCCTCAGATATTACCAAGCAACTTGATTATGACTGATTGAGAAGATACTATTTTACAGATTATGCTGGAGGATATTTCTTAGGATTGGATGGCAGCATCAACTGGTGGATCAAGTAGGGTAAATAAATGTCAGTCTTTTGCCTCCTCTCCAGGGGGAGGAGCCATCCCACCTCCACACCAAGCCTGCCTGAGGTCAGATTAGGTTTGGTTACACCTCTGCTCTTCACAACTTAGTCTTTATTTTGGGGAGCTGGACAAGTGTTTTTCTTTATTTGTTCCTGTTATCCCTCTTTAGCCTAGCTATCACCTCCTATCCCTAGTTTGTTGCTTTTCGTTTGTTTTTTTCCCCTCACAGGGTTTTCTCCTTCATTGTCAGAATCTCATTTTCACTAATGGCTAGCTATACATTTATTTGTTTGTTTATTAAAATATTTCTTTCCCACCCTTCTATCCTAAAATAGGGCAGTCAGAGTGGTTCACAATAAAAACACACAAAAATTTAAAAAAATTAAAATACTTTAAAAATACACAAAATACAGTTAAGAAATCTAGGGGAGAATTATTAAAAGGAGACTTTCCCTCTTCCCATGCATTGTAGTTCTGACCTGCTCCTCCTCCCCAGCTGTTGAAAGTATGTTTAAAAAATCTATGCACATTTATTTATTTATTTATTTAAACTACATTTAGATTCATGAAGTGTTCTGGGAGGCTGCAAGCCTGTTTTGACGGGTCTCATGTGTGTACTGTGACCTCTCTGGGAGCATATTTTTTACTCTTGCAGCGCCTTGTTAGCATCCTAAGGTGTGCAGCATGATTTCCTGTCCTGTAGCAACCCTGTATGAATTGGGTGAGATTGTTTATTGCTTTAGTGTCTTCGCTGGTCATATCTGAATGATCTTTTTGCTTTCAGGTGCAGCAGCACAGGCAAATCTCACTGCTCACAGTTTGGGTGGGATCACCTCAGCACCTTGAGTTTTGGCCTCATCGCTCTGAGCCTTTGACGTGTTCCAGGTGTTGGTTTGTCGCCACCTGTTATTGTAGTAAATGCTCTGGAGGATTTATTTTTTCTAGCAGTGCATACGCCTCCTGTATCTGCAGTGTCTTTGTTCCTGCCCCAGACCACAGTGAGGGATGGGCATTTTTCGGAGTATGGGGCTTGTGCTTCTGGCCATTGCTTTGTGCACCCATGCATGACTGCAGCCCAAGTTGCCTGCTCACCATGATGGCGGGTCCAATGCACAGTCTGTGGGTTATCATGATCAGTATCTTCCCTTCCATTCTAAGGGCAAAATCACTAGATTTATGCAACAGATTAGGGGACCTGTTATGCATGAGGTGAAGGCTCACATCCCACAATGAGAGGCATCTGGTCTGGTCTGCTAGAATCCTTTTGGGAACAGCTAGATAACCTCAGAAGTTGCTGACTCTCCTGACAGAAAAAAAGGAACTCTGCAATGTACACTTTTCTTGGATCTTCCAGCCCCCCTAGAAAGAGATGAAGAAGGATCAGAGCCTTGGGCCCTCACTATAAGAGAGGTTAAGGGTGCCAGAGCTGTGTCCAAAGAAACTCAAGTATAGTAGGGAAGGCAATGAGGCAACATCGTGTGATCTAAGAATCAGTGGAGACTCTTCCTCCCTTACTTCACTGTTTCAGCCCAGTGTGGAGGAAGGAATGCAGGAATGAGTGCAAGGATCAAAGGGAAGGTGGGATCAAGCAGACTGGGATCAAGGTTGTCGCGGCAGAGAGAACACTCCCAACTCCACACCATAGAAGCCAAAGTTCTCCAAGGACTAGGCCCAAAATGCAGCCCATCCATCCCTACCCCTTACTAGTACATGTTGCAAAGGGAAAGAAGTCAAAATAAAAATAAACATAGAGGCATAATGGAGAAAAAATAACCAGAATCAGCACAGTCCTAATATGAGACCTTGCTTCCCACCTGTCAGGCAGGGCCACCATAAAGGTCATGGGAGACCTCTTACTCATCTTCATTAGAAAATGTTTTGGTTCTTCCACTTTTGTACACTGTTAAATGAAACATTTTTTTTTAAATCAGACTTTCTAGACTTTGATTTGACAGCCTATCCCACTAATTTTGAAATTTCCTTCTCAGTAGGTTCAATGGCAAACAAGCTAAAGCAGAACTTTTGGATACCTGAATGACTGTCCTCTTTTTTTATAAACATGAAGTTTAGCAGGTTGTATACTGGAGGAAGAAACATACCCACAGTGCCATCCTCCATTCCAAGTGCAAGCTGGAAACGATGAGGACAGAAGACATAAAGCTTCACAGCAGCCAAACTGAAAACCCCAAACAGAAAATACATTACTATCAACAACATGGGGAAATATGGAACATGACACAGCATTCCCACCTTGATATATTCTTGATATATAAATGTGATATACATAGAAGGAGTAAAAATGATCTTAATACGTTTAGAAACACAACTGGTGTATCTCTCAAATCATGACTACATTGGACAAACTCACTGTTAGAGATCTTGATGTTGATGTTGTCAAGGCATGGGAAACTGCAGAAATAACTCTAGAAAGGTTATTTTCCATTGTGACATCTGTTGAATTTAACAGCATACTATATCCTCTGTATGTTCTAAAAAACAAGCAAACGATAAATATGCATTATCTTTTCTAAAAAAAAGTTGAATAGTACCTTGTTTAATGAGGCAAAAATTAAATATAGTTTATGATCTTCACCAATTTGCATTATATCAGCATTTTTCTTATCCTTAATGTATATTCCCCGGTTTGTTCGTTAGCTATACCCAGAAGGGTTTTTCAAAGTGACTATCTTACTCTACAGCAGCTTTTCTCAAGCTTGAGCCCTCCAAATATTTTGAATTACAACATCCAATAGTCCCAGACAGAACAGCCAATGTGCAAGGATGATGAGGGTTGCAACCTAACAACATCTGGAAGACATCAGATTGGGAAAGGCTTTTAGAGAGGAATGGACCTAACAAGGATTCTGGACCGACACTGTGGACCCACCATAAGAAATATCATCAACTACAAAGTATGAAAAAAATAACATACAGAAGATGGCATTCAGTGTTGTCCATGCACTGGTAAACCTTCAGGCTGGATTACTGTAAAGCACTCTACATGGAGCTGCCCTTGAGGTTGGCCCACAAGCTGCAGCTGGTGCAATATGCAGTGGTTCAACTGCTCAGGCACGATGTCACCAACATGTTGTGCTGCTGCTAAAAGAATTACACTGGCTGGCAATTACATACCAGGCTAAATTCAAGGTGCTAGTTTTGGCGTATAAAACCCTATATAACACCAGTTACCCGAAGCATTGTCTCGCCACTTAAAAACCCTGTTGCTCACTGCATTCTGCAGCTGAGGACTTCCTGCAGATACCATCTTATCAGGAGGTCTGTTGTGCACAGTTTAGTATTGTAGCATCTACCTTTAGCATTCCCTCCCCTTAAAAATGACAGAGGTGCCATCTGCGTTGTCTTTTTGGCACCTATGGAATACCTTTCTCTTCCACCAAGCCTTTGAAGTAGAGACCTTTATCTGAGTCTGCAACAGTACCGGAATAGTTTTTAAGCTGTTTTTATTGTTTTATCACTTGTTATTTGCTGACCTGGGCTCCTTTTGGGAAGAAGGGTGGGATATAAATATAATAAAAATAAATAAATGTATGCCATATTTTTATTTGTTTCTTTGCTCAGATGCTATATATGTAGCTGGTGGCTTCTTGCCCATGCAACTACTTACAAAAACAGTTATGTTTTTGTCTCGTGTCCTCCGTATTCTCACTGCTCAGATGCCCAGCTACCTATGTTGTAGCTCTTTGTTACCCTTTTGTATGCTATCCTAACCAAACCATGTGTGATAACATCTGGAATGCAATGGAAAAGAATATTCTTTCGAACATAATTTTTGTCCCGCCTTGCTCAGCTCCCAGAAATTGTATCTCTGCCCCGGATAATTAAGGGTCACCAGCTGGGAGGTTAAGCTTCCAAGAGAGATGAATCTATAATTCCTTATCCATCCTGGTATCAGTAGTCAAATGTTTTTTCTAAGATAAAGAACAAGAAAAAGGTTTCCTCATTCACATCTGTTAACTTAGAGACCCCAGCCTGTGTTCTTGCAAAAGATAACTAAGACCACATATCTAACTATGACACAGGAACTGTTCATTAAGTATTAATTTGATTTCATTGTAAGCCACCTTGTGAATCTAATCTAGACTGAAAGAGAAGATAAAAATTGATAAAATGTAATACAAAATATTGTTTTAAAAAACATGACATCTTTTTAGAATTGGGTCAAGCAGTGAACCATAATAGCATCTCAAATAAACTCCAGGAGTTGGTTCAAACTACATCACATCAAACTTCAAACACAGCACTTTAAGATGTTAACCAATGCAGAAAAAAATTAGGATGACACAACTATGCCTTAAAGCAGAGGTCGCCAATCTTTTTGGACCACTGGGCACATCTGAAATTTTGAGAAAGTGTTGTGGGCACCAGTCACAAAATGGCTGCCATGGGAGCACACCATAACACAAAATGGTTGTTGTGGGGGGCATGGTATAACACAAAATTAGAGATAGTACAATCATTGCTGCTTTCGTACCCCAGACAACCTCATGCTTCTCGTGGGAAGTCACTTATGTCCTACTGGTCATAACTGTGGAGATCACACAATTTTCATTTACACACACACAAAATGCTGTTGTTGTCTAATAATAGGGAACATTCCTAAGTGCCAGAAAAAATATACAAGGTAGCCATACTACACTCACAGCACACGCACACTCTCAGTGTACACATATAGACTATGGACACACATGCATCTCTCTCATACCCATATATTTCACATTTACCCAGCCATTCATCTCTCTCTCTCTCTCTCTGGCAGACTACACAGTCCACACACACAAAAACATACTTTCCCCTTCTCTCTCTTTATCTCACACACACACTCACGGACACACACACCCTCTCACTAACCAAATATATATATCTCCTTCCCTCCCTCCCTCCTTCAAATACACACACAGAAAAATACCCCACACATACATTTCTCCCCCACTCTCTGCCTTAGTGCATCTCTTTCAATCAAACACATATATACCAAGCATACGTGAGCACCCTATAGACAGACATTCAGAAATGTCCCTCTACAGATGGACATGCCTGCCATTTTAAACAAAGATATCCCCCCCAAAATCCCAAACAATTTTTCACCCCAACCCCCCCCCCAAAAAAACCAATAAAGGCCACCAACCTGGCATCCACAGGTGCCAGGTTGGCAATTCCACTCTTAAAGATAATCATCACAGGGAAAGAATACAATCAGAAAAATTACTATAAGCTATGAAGGTTACTCGATTAGAAAATGGTTGATTTAACTTGTCAAAATCACAGAAACTGAAAAATTAATGTTGTATGAGGGAGAAATTGACTAATTTCTGCGGTTTTGTTTTTATTTTGTATTTATTATTGGAAAACAATGTACTTTTATTGTGTTGGAATTTGTTTTTGTAACTTTGTTTTGGTAATTAAAAGTTTTTATTCCTGCAAGTTAGCCATGAAGAAAGCCCCGCATCCATAAAACAGTAACTTAATTTAATCTGTAGTGCACTGTGGGCAAATGCTGCACATATGTCTGTTTATGATTGTGTTTTAAAGAAAAAATATTCTCTGACTGCAAAAGTTAGAGGCCTTATACTGTTACTACATTACATGCTTGTTTAGCAGTAGATGCTTGGTGACAGGTTCTGACAGAGAAAAGAGGGAGACGATCACGAAAGAGGGAGAATTTATTAGGCAAGGCCTGGATCAGGAAAAGTCATTCTGATTGGTGTGGGTGACAGCAGACTATAGTTGGAGGTTCTAGATAGCGGGCGTTAACTGTCAGAAAAAGGTAGGGGAGTTTTGACAGTGGGGAGTTGGGAGATAGGGAGTTGATGAGGAAGCTGACGAACTGTTGTGCCCTAGGCACAAGAGCAGTTAGCTCAGGGAGAGGAGTCAGATGAGGATGAGGTCCCTGGGAGCTTTGAAGGAAGGGGAAACGCAGTCAGCCCACAGACTCCCTCAGTCAGCCCCTCCGTCAAAGCAGTTTCCGCTTTGCCTGAGAGTCCCACGCTTGAGCTATTGGGAAGCAACCCCTTGTGTGTGCCAACCATGCCCCTGCCAGAATCCCTGCCTAGCACTTCAAACACTTCCCTGCCAACCAGCTTCCCGCTCCCTGAAGTCGAGCTGTCACCTAGCAAAGCCCCGTTGTCAGATGAGCCATTGGAGGCTCGCCCTACCCCCACCCCATGCGAGATGGCACGAGAAAAAGGACCTTCAGAAGGTGGAACTTCAGAGGACCCGCCGTTTACGAGCAAAGACCTTCCCTACTTAAGCAGGTGCCCACCTAGGCTTCAGTGCTGATTCAGCTCTCCGCTCATGCTGCAGAGACTGTTTAGGTAGCTTAGCTAGGGAAAGTAGTGTCAGCTTCGGGGCTGGGAGCTGGGCTGTAACTAAGGACCGGCAGCTAGCTAGGTCACAAATCTGCCAAGGCCAGCAGGTAACAGGAGCCGGCTGGAGAAAGGAATGCCTCTAGCAACTGTACCAGTAGCAGTGTCTGTAAGCGTCGTTGAGGTGGGGAAGCCAGGGGTTCAGTCCAAAGGGTCTGGAGACTGCGAACTACGTTTCATGTGGAGGTCACGCCCGACGTTGTAGTCAGCAACATGCTGAAGTCAGGGTCTGTCTTTTAAAGAACACCTCTGCAGACAGGTGGGAACAATCATCCCTCTGGCTTCTGCAAGCGTGCCAGCCTTAAATGGACAGGCCGGCCCCTCTGCTGCCTGACTTTCTGTCGCCTCCGCTCTGCAGGTGGGAGGAGAGCCTCCTGGCCACTACCTGATTCGGGCTGAAGAGCTTCAGCTGTATCTTGGACGCTCTCCAGCTGAGGTGGAGTAGAAGCTGCATTTTCAGGAGTTTCCTCAGTTTCCCCTTCTGGGTCTGTGGCTGTTACTCCTGAGTCGTCCTCGTCTGAAGAGTCCTCCGAAGGGGCCATGACAGTAGCGTGCTAGAGTAGACAGGTTTATGAAGTGCACTGCCTTGGATTAACCATCACAATAATAAAAAGAGAATTAAATCAAGCCTCACCTCCGTCTCGTGTCTCGGGCTCTGGGCAGGACAGCTTGAATCAACCATCACCTCCCTTCACCAACGCTCCCATGACCAACACCATGGAGGCTAGCACCGCTGCCAAAGGGGGACTTTAAGGAACCATAGAAGCCCTGTACGCCGAAGTCTAGAATCTCCAGGCAGTAACACAGAAACTCCAACTCAAGAATCAAAACCTTCGAGCCCTGAACCCCAAGGAGGCATGGTACCGGCACCTGCACCACCCATCCGAGTCAAAGTGCCAGTGGGACTACCTCCTCGCTATGGTGGCCAGAGTGACCAGTCCGCCACGTTCCTTGCCCTATGGTAGCATTCAAAAGAACAAGAAATCTTAAGGAATGGTTGATCCACACAGAGCATGCAAGGAGCGGTGTTAACAAGCATCAACCAATGATTTTTTACACATCTAATCCAACAGGACACCATCCATGTGGCCACTGTTCATACTGCAGATTTACTCAAAGAAAAAATTCTTTGCCAATCCCAACACTGGAAAGCACATTTATATCCAAGATTTCTTGACCTGTAACTCTGCAGGAGTCATTTACCTCATTTCCTGCCCCTGCAATCGGATTTATGTTGGGAAGACATTGAGACCATTAAAACTTAGAATTGGGGGACATCTGTGCAATTTAAGACATCAAAGAATGGGTGCTCTGTTGGTTAGACATTTTGTTGAGAAACAACACAAGGCAAACAATATAACATTTTGGGCCATTGAAAGAGTTGTGGGTTATAACAGACTACTCAGCAGGAGGGAGTTATTTTGGATCATCTCCTTGAAAAGTCTGGTACCTTTAGGGTTAAATGAGGAGTTGGATTTCTCTGAGTTTAAATAATATCAAAACCAAGGGTCTTTATGAAACTTGGCTGACTCTCTGTAACCATTGTGCTTGCCAGTCAGTCACTGTAAGTATCAGCCGGACCAGTACAATCTGCAAGCACAGTGATTGCACAGCTGAGCTGATTTACACATACCCTATGGATACTATCAGCATTTGAGTTCAGTTTGTGTTTAGTTTGGGCCTGTTCACAGAATGTGCATTGCTTGACAGAGTAAAGAGAAAAACATAACTGCACAGGTCAGTACAGGGCCATTCCCTTCTGTTTTTTGGGGGAGGGGTTGAGAGTGTTATGTTGAAGCTGTTTTGCCACGGCTAGCACAAGATTCTGTCCCTTTTGAGTCACGCAGTACATTTTTTTAAGGTGTCAGTGTTATGTCAAAGTTTAAGGATATAATATAATGACAACATTTTAAATTTTTTATTATGTCTTCTAAATGTTTGTAAAATGAGTCATATGGAGTGTGGTCTCTAAAATATTATATTCTGTTTATGTTTAAGACCACAGTGTTGTCTCCACTATATTGATTTGAGTCTGTTTTAATGTTTGTAGCTCCTGAAGAAGGACAAGTTCCGAAACGCGTCGAGCTCACAATAAATTTCATGTAGCACCAGAGCTTCTCTCTCTTTCCTGCCCTTTGTTTGGTGCTGTTCCCTTTTGTTTCTGCCAGAGTGACCAGTCCACCACGTTCCTTGCCCAGTGTGAACTATACATACGTGTATGTTAGGATGAGTTTCCGAATGATGATGTGAAGGTGGCATTTATCATCAGCCTCTTGGAAGGAGAAGCAACCAAGTGGGCTACCTCGTATCTTGTAAGAAACTACCCTGTCCTGGGTCAATATACCGCCTTCATCGCAGCCAGGACCGAGATGTTTCATGACCCTCAGTGTAAGGAAACAGTCACCTGCCAGCTAGGAACCTTGAAGCAGGGGAAGGGCTCCATGGCAACCTATACTAACGTTTTGCTTCTTTAGACCAGGAGGTGGAATACAATGACCTGGCTTTGATGTACTTCTACAGCAATGGGCTTAGTGCGGAGGTGCTGGACAATTGGCACGCACCTCCCCACCCGGCAGCCTGGCAGGGCTGATCCAGTTATGATTGCAGATAGACAGTCAGACGGAAGGTCGCTGCCTGGAGCACAGGGAGGAATTTCCACGCTCTCAGGCTCCCACATCTCTCCCTCGCATCCGTTTCCCACCTAGCATGGGAACATCGACTTGGCCAGGGGTGGAGCCCATGCAAATCAGAGGGGCTACACCACGTCTGTCAGAGGAGAAGAGCAGGAGGGAGGGGTTATGTCTACACTGCAGGAAAGGGGAGCACCTGGCCCGAGGATGACCCTCCAAGCAAGAAAAAGCTCTGGTGCAGGAAAACTTCAAATCCCAGCTCTCCTAGAGGCCAAAGAGTTGGGAGCGAAGCAGACGCTGCAGCCTTGACAGCAATGCCTCCCATAACAGCCCACCCTTCACCTGCTGGTTCGACTGACTCTTCCTTTGGGGTGAAGTATCCAGGTCAACGCCATGATTGACAGTGGAGTTTATAAAGTTTCAGGGATTGGGATTTCGCTCAGGAGCATGGCATGCCCACCCAAATGCTTGAGCAGCCCTTGTCCGTCGAGACCAGTCAGGAACTGTCACCAGGGCAATGGAGACGCTAGAAATGGAAATCCTGGGTCATTCTACGTAGCTTCCCTGCCTCGCTTCCCAGTGGTATTGGGGATGCCCTGGTTGGTTCAGCACAACCCTACAATTTTCTGGGATGAAGAAGTGGTGGTGTTTACCTCGAGATATTGCCATCAGCACTGCCAACTATGGAAGAAGCCCCCCCCCTGATGTTGTGGCTGGAGTCATACTACAGGAGGAAGTCATCCTTCCGGACAAGTATGAGGAATACTGGGATGTGTTTGACAAAAAGGAAGCCAACCAGTTGAACCCCCCCCCAACCATACCACTGCGCCATAAATCTGATGCCAGGGACACGCATCCCTGTAGGGCGGATTTACTCCTTGTCGGAACAAGAGCTGGCAGTTCTAAGGGAATTCCTGGAAACTAACCTAAAGAGGGGCTTCATTCGACCCTCCCAGTCTCCAGCTTTGCTGTGTGTTAAGAAGAACGGAGAGCTATGCCCGTGTAATGACTACTGAGAGTTGAATAAGATAACCATTCCCAACAGCTACCCCCTGCCGCTCATCACAGAGATGCTGGAGCGACTGCGGTTGGCCAAGATTTATACCAAGCTGGATTTGAGGGGAGCTTACAGTCTGGTATGAATAAAGGAGGGGGAAGACTGGAAGACAGTGTTAAAGGCAGATTATAGACAGTTTGAGTACCTGGTCATGCCTTTTGGACTATGTCAGTCACCAGGAGTCTTCCAGCTTCATGAATGACATATTTAGAGACTATTTGGACCAGTTCATGATTGTGTATCTGGATGATATCCTCATCTATTCGGACTCCCCAGGGGAACATGAGGAACACGTACGTGCAGTGCTACGTCTCAGGGAGCATCGTTCTTTATGCCAAGCTGGAGAAGTGCGGCTTTGACCTGACCATGCTGGACTTTTTGGGGTATTGCATTTCCCCCACCGGGGTGGAGATGGACCCAGGAAAGGTTCACCGCATCCTCACATGGCAGCCACCCAAAACTAAGAAAGACACTCAGCAGTTCCTGGGATTGCCAACTACTACCATCGGTCCATTGCTAATTATTCTTACAAAACTGCGCCCCCATGGACTGCCTGAAAAGACTGGGTCCCTTCCACTAGACTGACGCCGCACAAGCAGCCTTCAAAGAGCTGAAGGTGCACTTCGCCTCGGAGTCTATACTGCAACATGCGAACCCAGCACGCCCCTTTGTGGTGGAGACAGATGTGTCAAACATGGCCATCGGAGTGGTGTTTTTACCAGCAGCACAGGAGGGGGGGTCTGAGACCATGTGCTTACTTTCCGTGAAAGTTGACAAGTTCAGAGAAAAACTACACCGTGTGGGAAAAGGAGTTGCTGGCCATTCGGGATGTGTTCAAAACTAGGAGAAACCTTTTGGAAGGAGCACAGCACAAGACTGAGGTGAGCACTGACTATTGGAACCTGAAGAGCCTCCACACTGCCCGTAAGCTGAACCAGAGGCAGGTGCACTGAGTGCAGTTCTTCGCTTGCTTCCATTTCAAGATCCATTACATTACTCAGGTACAGAATAAGCGGGCAGATGCCCTGTCCCGCAAACCGGAATACCTGGAGAATCCGACTCCGAGACCGCCACAACTGATCATACCCCTTGAGAAGATGGTGGCAGGGGTATGCCAGGACTCCTGGGTGGAGGATCTGAGGTTGGTGCAAGAACAAGATCCGTTTGTCCAGGAGAAGCACTCAGTTAGAAGAGCAGCCTACTGGGAGTGCGGAGTGCTACATGACGCTATGTACGTGCCCCCTAGGGAAGTGAGAGCCAAGGTCCTGCATCAGTGCCATGACTCCCCCATGTCGAGCCCCAGCTCTCTCTGGAAGGGCAGGGAGGGGGAAGGCAGGAGTTGCAGACGCCTCAACTGCCAGAAGGCGCAGAAGATCCAGTTGTTGTGTCTATTCCAGACATTCGGGAAAGGAGTGTTAGATGCTCCGCCAATTCCCACGGGTGACCCAGCCCCCCTTGGGGACAGCGCTCAGCCTTCAACCATCCCAACGGATCACTTAGGGGAGGATTCCGAAAGAACAGTAACTCCTCCTTCACTAAGCCGTGAATTAGCAGTAACCCTACCCCCTTCGTCCTGCAGTAACTTAGAGACGCCTGACACTTCTCAGCCCTGGACTTCCCGGACCCTGTTTCGTCTGATGAGCCCATGGAGGCTTGCCCCCCCCTCACCTTGCTCTTGGTGGCGGGAAAAGCCCGGGCAGGGGGCGGGTGTGCAAAGGAGTGAGAGACTGCGCTCAAAAACGTTCCCTATATAAGTCTGCTGAGTATGGAGGGGGGTGTTGAGTCAACTTTCTTCTTACGTCACAGAGCATGCCAAGAGTGTAGTTAGGGATTCCTAGTGAGTTAATATAGGGTTTTCTATGAAGCGCATTGCTTTTGATGTATCCACTACTCTAATAAAACGACATTTACTTGCACCAGCGTCTCAGTCTCCTGGTATCGACTCTGGATAGGACACCCCACTGCTGGGCACTTTTCAGTTGCGAGGGAGTTTTGGTGGTCTCGGATCAAGGGGGAAGTGGAGCACTACGTTCAGTTCTGCCCCACGTGTGTCAGACCTAAACACGTCATGGGGCAGCCAGCAGGACTCTTAGAGCCACTTCCTACCCCCCAGGGTCCTTGGCAGATGGTAACTATGGACTTCTTCACTCACCTTCCCTCCTTACAGGGGAAGACAACGGTGTTTTTGTTGTTGGTGGATACTTTTACTAAAATGGCTCCTTTCATTCCATGCATGGGACTCCCAAAAGCACAAGACACGGCTCGAGTGTATGTGCAGCAGGTGTACAGGTTGCACGGCCTCCCAGACAGTTTAGTTTCGGACACAGTTTACGGCTTGGTTTTGGCACACCTTGTGGCAACTGCTGCACAGCGAACTGAGACTGTTGTCAACTCATCACCCACAGACAGACGGTGCGACTGAGAGAGTGAATGTCACGTTAGAGCAATATATCTGCTGTTATGTCAACTACCAGCAGAACAACTGGGTGTCCTTTTTGCCCTTAGCGGAGTTTGCTTACAACAACGCAGTGCGTACTACCACACAACAGACTCCATTCTTCACCAACCTGGGATACCACCCAGAACATTAGCCACCCCACATGGCAGCCCCTCTGTTCCAGCAGCTGAGGACTTTGTGCAAGAGCTCCAGGCAATGCAGCAGCTGTTAAAGGAACAGTTAGAGAGGGCGAAGGCAAACTATAAGAGAGTTACAGATCAACATCAACAGGAGGGGCCCGTAATGAGTGTGGGAGACAGGGTGTGGCTATCCACACGTTACCTGGCTACATGGGGGCGCTGCCGTAAGTTAGAAGATCATAAGGTGGGCCCCTTTGAGGTGGAGGCTCAGATCAATCCAGTGGCTTTTCGTCTGAGGCTGCCTCCTTCCTTCAAAATACACCCAGTGTTTCATTGTTCCCTGCTTACTCTTGAACATGCTCCAGATCCCCACAGAATGCCAGAGGTGCCTCCACCCCCCATTGTGGCGAATGGGCAAGAGGAATATGAAGTGGAGCAGATTTTGGACTCGCAGGAGTGTCGAGGGCAGCTTCAACACTTGATTCACTGAAAAGACGGCGAGTTCGTGGGAATCAGCCAACAATGTTCATGTGCCGGACTTGGTGAGGGAGTTCCATGACACTTACCCGGACAAGCCCAAGCCCAGGGGGTGGAGGGAGATAGCGCATGGAGGGGGGCAAGAGGAGTTAGCTCAGGAAGGAGTCAGATGAGGATGAGGTCCCAAGGAGCATTGAAGGAAGGGGACGCGCAGTCAGCCCGCAGACTGCCTCCGCCAGCCTCTCCATTGAGGCAGTTCCCGTTCCATCTGTAAGCCCCCAAATATCCTTGGTTAAAAGTAAAAGGAGCTACTCTCAAAATTAACACTGTGTTTAATGCTTTAAAGAAATGGGGCCCAGATTATTATTTACAAATTTGACTCAGATGGTTTTCTTGCCAAACGTGGAGACAATAAAGCATAACTCTACCTGGTAATAGCGCTTACTGCAAAATGAGAAGCAGGTTGAGTTTCATGCATTAGCAGTTTTAGATAGACACTGCTTTGCTCCCTTGCCACTGCTACTATCGGATCAGCTTGCCCTTGATCACAATTATAGAACAGCCTTGGAACCAGTCTGAAATAAAGAGAAAGGAAGGCTACATTGTAGGTTGTCTTAAGAGAGAAAACAGTGAAATTCAGACCATATGCAAGCTTCTTAGTCTTCAAGGTCAGTGTGATCTTCATTTAAAGTAACAGGCAAATGCTACTTTTTTTAGCCTTGACTAACATGAAGAACCTTAAATGCTTCAAATCTTATCCCTCGTTACAAAGCTTACTATGGTCAACATTTTTCTTTCCTTAAGGCATTCAGGTTATGTCGGTTATATTTGCTGAGCTCACAATATATTTTTCCTAAAAGTGTGCTTAGATTAGTATATCACTTCCTCCTAAGCTCCAACACAATCTTTTTGGTACAAAGAAGCTTTTCTAATAGCGATATCTCTGTCTTTTCCTACACGGTTACTTTTGTAGGAATGCATGCTTTACATGGCATAATGTGCCATCCCAGGTTTGGAAACTATCCATTAAAGAAATATGATTCATCAGCTTTTCAGTCCTCAGAGACGTGCAGTTTCTTTTCCAAGACAAGCACTGCCAAACTATAACGAGCTAGAGGGAGCCCCAGCTGATGAAACGTCAAGGCCCCAGCTGACAAAGCATCAAGGTGAGTTAAGCAGCAGAGCGAAAAGAGGGTAAGTAGCTCCCATTTATTCCATTATTTAATTGAATTAAAACAGCTCAGAGCAACAAGTAATAAGGGCAGCCTAAGGTCACCCTGAGCTAGGAGCCAAATCCTGAAAGAACCTATATCTTAGGAGACAGATCCTAGGAGAAGGAAGCCTATAGAAAGCTAGTTTGCAACACCACCTTAGCAGGAAAGCTTCAGGGGACACTGCAAACAAGGCTAAACTACAGTCGGAGAGAAGGGGAAAAAGCATCAAGGCCCCAGCTGACAAAGTGTCAAGGCGAGTTAAGCAGCAGAGCGAGTTCGGCAGCAGGGCGAGGAGGCCAGGGCCCCCCACTCTGCCTGTCTGTTCCCTGACCTCAACTAAACCACAGTTTCTAACCCATTGACGTAATAAACCTTAAACAAAACTATGCAGGTAAGAAGCCAGCAGGGGTGTAGGGGCTTTCCAGTGTTTTGCACCGCTTGCAGCATGTACGACTATCTGCTTGTTGGACAGAAGTCGTGGGTGTGCTCTCGGTGCAATGAGCTCCTGGCTCTCCAGGAACAACTTCATTTCCTTGAGGCCAAGGTGGTGGACCTGGAAAAGCTGAGAGAGGCAAAGAGGTGTGTGGAGGAGGCCTTCAGGGACGTAATAGCTGTGTCCCACTCCAACGATGATAGTTCTCCTGCTATCATGGAGAAGGATGGTCTCGGGGAAGGAGAGCATCCAGCTGAGGAAGAGGGAAACGATCCCTTAGAAGGGACCCATTCCTTGGGGGATGAGCAGCTATCCTCTCGTGCCAAGGACATATCTCCAGGGGGTGGAGGAATCTTTGTAGTGGGTGATTCGATCATTAGGAACATAGACAGTGGGGTGTGTGATGGGCGTGTAGACCGCAAGGTGTTTTGCCTGCCTGGTGCGAAGGTTGCAGATATCGCCCGTCATTTAGATAGTTTGGTAAACAGTGCTGGGGAGGAGTCAGTGGTCGTGGTGCATGTTGGCACCAACAACATGAGGAAATGCAGCTGTGAGGTCCTGGAAGCAAAATTTAGGTTGCTAGGTAGGATGCTGAAAGCCAGGACCTCCAAGGTGGCTTTCTCTGAAATGCTACCGGTTCCACACGCAGGACCAGCCAGACAGGCACAGCTTTGCAGTCTCAATGCGTGGATGAGACGATGGTGTTGGGTGGAAGGGTTTGTATTTGTTAGGCACTGGGGAACATTTTGGGACAAGCCGGGCCTGTACAAAAGGGACGGGCTCCACTTGAACCAGAATGGAACCAGACTGCTGGCACTTAAAATTAAAAAGGTGGCAGAGCAGCTTTTAAACTGACTGAGGGGGGAAACCCGACAGGAGCTGAGGAAGGTCCGGTTCGGAGTAAACCTCCCCCCTGGGATAAAGACCAAAAAATGATGAAATTTTAAAATGGGTAGGCCTAGAAGTAGGCATTGTGAGAGCAGGGGCACAGGATATAAATTCAGAAGAGCAAAATTACCACAGGCCAAACCACAAGTGCCAAAGACACTTGAAGAGAGACACTGCTTACAAGTGCCTGTACGCTAACGCTAGGAACCTCCGAACCAAGATGGGAGAAATGGAGTGCTTGGTCTTAGAGAAGAGCATTGATATAGTGAGCATAACGGAGACCTGGTGGAATGGAGAAAACCAGTGGGATACGGTTATCCCTGGATATAAACTATATCGGAAGGACAGGGAAGGACGTATTGGTGGCAGAGTCGCTCTATACGTGAAAGAAGGCATTGAATCCAGCAACCTTGAAACCCCAAAAGAGGCAGACTCCTCCACAGAATTGTTGTGGGTGGTGATACCATGCCCCAGGAGGGATTTAATACTGGGAACGATCTATCGTCCACATGATCAAAATGCTCAGGGAGACCTGGAGATGAGATATGAAATTGAGGAAGCATCCAAATTAGGAAATGTGGTAGTAATGGGTGACTTCAACTACCCGGACATAGACTGGCCGCATATGTGTTCCAGTCATGACAAAGAAGCAAAATTTCTAGATATTCTAAATGATTATTCCCTAGACCAGTTGGTCATGGAACCGACCAGAGGGATGGCAACTCTGGACTTAATCCTCAGTGGAGACCGGGACCTGGTGTGAGATGTAAGTGTTGTCGAACCGATTGGGAGCAGTGACCATAGTGCTATTAAATTAAACATACATGTAACTGGCCAATTGCCAAGAAAATCCAACACGGTCACATTTGACTTCAAAAGAGGAAACTTCACAAAAATGAGGGGATTGGTAAAAAGAAAGCTGAAAAACAAAGTCCAGAGGGTCACATCACTCGAAAATGCTTGGAACTTGCTTAAAAACACTGTATTAGAAGCTCAACTGAAGTGCATACCGCAGATCAGAAAAGGTACCGCCAGGGCCAAGAAGATGCCAGCATGGTTAACGAGCAAAGTCAAGGAAGAGGCAAAAAGTCTTCCTTCAGAATATGGAAATCTTGTCCGAATGAAGAAAATAAAAAAGAACACAAACTCTGGCAAAAGAAAGGCAAGAAGACAATAAGGGATGCTAAAAAAGAATTTGAGGAGCACATTGCTAAGAACATAAAAACCAACAACAACAAAAATCTATAAATACATTCAAAGCAGGAGACCATCTAGGGAGGCGATTGGACCCTTGGATGATAAGGGAGTCAAAGGTGTACTAAAGAACGATAAGGAGATTGCAGAGAAGCTAAATGAATTCTTTGCATCTGTCTTCACAGTGGAAGATATAGGGCAGATCCCTGAACCTGAACTAACATTTGCAGGAAGGGATTCTGAGGAACTGAGACAAATAGTGGTAACGAGAGAGGAAGTTCTAAGCTTAATGGACAATATAAAAACTGACAAATCACCAGGCCCGGATGGCATCCACCCGAGAGTTCTCAAAGAACTCAAATGTGAAATTGCTGATCTGCTAACTAAAATATGTAACTTGTCCCTCGGGTCCTCCTCCGTGCCTGAGGACTGGAAAGTGGCAAATGTAACGCCAATCTTCAAAAAGGGATCCAGAGGGGATCCTGGAAATTACAGGCCAGTTAGCTTAACTTCTGTCCCTGGAAAACTGGTAGAAAGTATTATTTCTGCCGCGGCCCTTCAGCTGCCGCCGATCGATTGCCTCTTGAGGGAGGGCGGCGTCTGCTTTGGGACGGCTTGCGCCTCCTGTCGCGGCCTTCCAGCTGCCGCCGCTCGTTTGCCTCTTGAGGGAGGTGAGGCGTGTGCTTTGGGGCGCCTCCTGTTCGAGTGGAGGAGCCAGCTGGCTGAAGGCGTGGAGCGGCGAGCCTGGACCGCACCTCAGGTACGGCAACGCCGCCCGCGTCACACACCTTATTTTCTGCGGCCCTCATGGCCTTGCCCGCAGCGAAGAAGCAGGGAAAGGCCGCAGCACTATCAGCGTGGCACAGCGCACCCTCCGCCGGTTGTTCCGGAGGAGGAGTGGAATACAGGAGAAGGACGACGTGGCGCTTCCTCAATAAGGAAAAGGAGACTCTGGTGGAGGGGGCAGAGTGTTGCTGTGTGGGCCAGGAAAGAGTCGTGGTGGAGGCCCGGGAGCGGCGGGAGACAAGAGGCTCACCGGCTGCAGGCGAGCCAACCCCGCCTTGTGGAGTAGGAGAGGGCTGCTCTCGCGGGATCCGCCGCTCAGGCCCAACCTGAGATCTGCGAGTAGGAGCTGCAGCTGGACTGGTAGCACCCTGCCACCTGCCGCCGGCTTCTCTGCTTGCCCTACGCTGTGCATGAAGACAGCGCCTGGGCTGTTTTAACATCTTAAAAAAGCAGCAGAGAATTAGATTGTCGGTTGGATTTGAGGCATTTTGGGGTTGTTTTAAGGGTGGGGGGCCTGCCTGATTGGCGGACAAGGAGTGGGGCATGTGCAGACCGGAGGGGGGTACCGTGGGGAGGGTGGGGAGCCATGATATTAAAAGGCTAGGCAGCAGATCCTGGAAAGGTGCGGTTGGCAGGCCATTCCAGTTTAGGGAAACAAGGGATAGATGCATAATATCCATCCCCTGTTCTGGGCCTGTCCAAAACCAGAAGACAACTGGGGGACGCAGGACTCCATCCGACCTTCGACTGCTGTTGTGTAACGCCAGGTCTGTGGCGCACAAGACAACGCTCATTCATGATATGATCTTGGATGAAGGCGCAGACCTGGTATGTATTACGGAGACCTGGTTGGATGAAGCTTCAGCTCCTACGCTTGAGGCCATGTGTCCAGCCGGTTTCCAATACGCACAGCAGCCGAGGGTGGGTAGGCGGAGAGGGGGAGTGGCAGTCATCTATCGGGGGTCCTTGGTTTTCAGCATACCCCCCTCCACGAGACCAAGTTTGTTGACTGCATGTACTGGAGGTTGGGCCCAAAGGGCAGTTTAGGGATTCTACTTGTGTACCGCCCACCCCGCTGCACGGCAGACTCTCTGACCGAGGTGCTGGAGGTGGTCTCGGGTGTACGGATGCTCTCCCCCAACCTGTTGGTTTTGGGAGACTTCAATGTGCACGCTGATACCATCCTCATTGGAGCCCCTCGGGATTTCATGGAAACCATGACTTCCTGGGAACAGTACCTTAGTAATATAGGACCCACCCATGTAGCCGGTCATGCTTGTGACCTGGTGTTTGTCTCGGGAGGGGAGGGAAGTGCTCTGAAAATGGGGGCTGTTTCTTCTAACCCCGTGTCATGGTCAGATCACTATCTGGTGAATATGGACCTCTTAATGCCACACACCCTCCGCAGGGGACATGGACCTATTAGGATGGTCCACCCCAGACGTCTGATGGATCCTGAAGGATTCCTGAATGCGCTGGGAGATTTGGAGCCTGCTGAAGGTCGCCCAGTTGAAACCCTGGTGTTGGAGTGGAATAGGGAGATCACTACGGCAGTTGACCGGGTGGCTCCGAAACGTCCTCTCCCCCTGAATAGGAGTCAGATAGCACCCTGGTATACACCGCGGTTGCGGGGTCTGAGATAGGAGGTGAGACGACTAGAGCGCCGGTGGCGGAAATCTCACTCCGAAGACGATCGGACACTGGTTAGAGCAGCAATAGCCGCCTACCAAGTGGCAACAAAGGCAGCAAAGAGGGATTTCTTTGCTGCCTCTATTGCGTCTGCAGAGTATTGTCCCAGGAGGTTGTTCCAAGTGGTCCGAAGCCTGGTCGGTCCAGTTGCTCAGGAACCCATGGAGCACTCTAAAGCCTCCTGTGACATATTTCCTAAACACTTTGCCGATAAAATCGAGCGCCTGAAGAGCACGATTCCGTATGCCGTGGATACAGGAAGTGAACCAGAGTCGGCCAGTTGCATTCCGGTCCGGTGGGATCGGTTTCAGCCTCTCCTCGCTGAGGAAGTGGACAAGGTGCTCTCTACTGTGAAGCCAACCACCTGTCTATTGGATCCTTGCCTATCATGGCTCATTATGAGCTGCAAAGAGAGGCTGAACGATAGGATCAAGGCAGTGGTGAATGCTTCCTTGGAAGAGGGTGCTTTGCCATCAGCCCTCAAGGAGGCAGTAATAAAGCCCATCTTGAAAAAGTCCTCCTTGGATCCCCAAGAGTTAAACAACTTTCGCCCAGTCTCTAATTTACCATTCTTGGGCAAGGTGATTGAGCGAGTGGTGGCCAAACAGTTATAGACACACTTGGATGAAGCAGATTATTTAGATCCATTCCAATCGGGTTTCAGGACTGGACATGGAACTGAAACAGCCTTGGTCGCCCGGGTGGATGATATGAGGAGGGCGTTGGATAGGGGTGAATACACCCTCCTCGTCCTCCTGGATCTCTCAGCGGCTTTCGATACCGTCGACCACGGTATCCTTTTAGACCGCCTGGAGGGATTAGGAATAGGGGGCACTATTTTATGATGGCTCCGTTCCTACCTCTCCGACAGGCAGCAACGGGTGGCATTGGGGGATGAGGTTTCAGACCCTTGGCCTCTCACTTGTGGAGTGCCACAGGGTTCTATCCTCTCCCCCATGCTATTCAACATCTATGTAAAGCCGCTGGGGGCCATCGTCAGGAGATTTGGGCTGCAGTGTCACCAATATGCGGATGATACTCAGCTCTATCTCTCGTTTAAGTCCTCACCAGAGTTGGCTGTGGATACCATGTCCAAGTGCCTGGAATCCGTAAGTGGATGGATGGGAAGGAATAGGCTGAAACTAAATCCCGACAAGACCGAGGTGTTGCTCGTGGGAGATAAGAGAAGGTTGGGAGATATAGACCTGGTATTTAATGGGGTAAGATTACCCCTGAAGGACCAGGTCTGCAGCCTGGGGGTCGTTCTTGACTCCCAGCTGTCCATCGAGGCTCAAGTCTCAGCAGTGAGCTGGGCAGCCTGGTATCAACTCCATCTGATACGGAAGCTGCAACCCTACCTTCCTGCCCATCTTCTCCCACGGGTGATACATGCCCTGGTCTCCTCCTGCTTAGACTACTGTAATGCGCTCTATGTGGGGTTGCCCTTGAAAACGGTCCAGAAATTACAGCTGATACAGAATGCGGCGGCACGTTTGATTAAGAACAGCAGTCGCCGTGATCATATCACTCCGGTGTTAGTGGATCTACACTGGTTACCAGTTGTTTACCGTGCCCAATTCAAGGTGCTGTTGTTGACCTTTAAAGCCCTATACAATTTCGGCCCAGTTTATCTGAAGGAGCGCCTCCAGCATCACCAATCATGCCGCCTTACAAGATCAGCCACAGAAGACCTTCTCTTGGTCCCACCAGTTAAAACAGCTAGACTGGTGCGGACCAGAGAGAGGGCATTTTCGATTGTGGGCCCCACCCTCTGGAATTCCCTTCCTTTCGATCTTCGCCATGCCCCCTCCCTGACAGGTTTCCGCTGGGCCTTGAAGACCTGGCTGTTCAGGCCAGATAGGCGACTCAAAAATAAAATTTATTTTATTATTATTATTATTATTATTATTATTATTAAAGCTAGATTAACTAAGCATATAGAAGAACAAGACTTGCTGAAGCAGAGCCAGCATGGCTTCTGCAAGGGAAAGTCCTGTCTCAGTAACCTACTAGAATTCTTTGAGAGTGTCAACAAGCATATAGATAGAGGTGATCCAGTGGACATAGTGTACTTAGACTTTCAAAAAGCGTTTGACAAGGTACCTCACCAAAGACTTCTGAGGAAGCTTAGCAGTCATGGAATAAGAGGAGAGGTCCTCTTGTGGATAAGGAATTGGTTAAGAAGCAGAAAGCAGAGAGTAGGAATAAACGGACAGTTCTCCCAATGGAGGGCTGTAGAAAGTGGAGTCCCTCAAGGATCGGTATTGGGACCTGTACTTTTCACCTTGTTCATTAACGACCTAGAATTAGGAGTGAGCAGTGAAGTGGCCAAGTTTGCTGACGACACTAAATTGTTCAGGGTTGTTAAAACAAAAAGGGATTGCGAAGAGCTCCTAAAAGACCTCTCCAAACTGAGTGAATGGCGGAAAAATGGCAAATGCAATTCAATATAAACAAGTGTAAAATTATGCATATTGGAGCAAAAAATCTTAATTTCACATATACGCTCATGGGGTCTGAACTGGCGGTGACCGACCAGGAGAGAGACCTCGGGGTTGTAGTGGACAGCACGATGAAAATGTTGACCCAGTGTGTGGCAGCTGTGAAAAAGGCAAATTCCATGCTAGGGATAATTAGGAAAGGTATTGAAGATAAAACAGCCGATATCATCATGCCGTTGTATAAATCTATGGTGCGGCCGCATTTGGAATACTGTGTACAGTTCTGGTCGCCTCATCTCAAAAAGGATATTCTAGAGTTGGAAAAGGTTCAGAAGAGGGCAACCAGAATGATCAAGGGGATGGAGCGACTCCCTTACGAGGAAAGGTTGCAGCATTTGGGGCTTTTTAGTTTAGGAAAAAAGGCGGGTCAGAGGAGACATGATAGAAGTGTATAAAATTATGCATGGCATTGAGAAAGTGGATAGAGAAAAGTTCTTCTCCCTCTCTCACAATACTAGAACTCGTGGACATTCAAAGAAGCTGAATGTTGGAAGATTCAGGACAGACAAAAGAAAGTACTTCTTGACTCAGCGCATAGTTAAACTATGGAATTTGCTCTCACAAGATGCAGTAATGGCCACCAGCTTGGATGGCTTTAAAAGAAGATTAGACCAATTCATGGAGGACAGGGCTATCAATGGCTACTTGCTGTGATGGCTGTGCTCTGCCACCCTAGTCAGAGGCAGCGTGCTTCTGAAAACCAGTTGCCGGAAGCCTCAGGAGGGGAGAGTGTTCTACCACTCGGGTCCTGTTTGCGGGCTTCCCCCAGGCACTTGGTTGGCCACTGTGAGAACAGGATGCTGGACTAGATGGGCCACTGGCCTGATCCAGCAGGCTCTTCTTATGTTCTTATGACATGCCAGCCTCAAAACTCAAGAAACAGTCTTGCAGCCTGCCAAACCTTGACTGACTCTCAGCTGTATAGTGGTATATTTTGATACTCTCTATCTGGTAATTCCTTATTGCATACAGATGGCACACTTTCATTTATGTTAATTCATGAGTGCATAAAAAATAACAACCTGAATGTTTTTATAAGTTATATTAAGCAAGTTTGTTATAACTATTTAGTCTAACCAATACCTTATTAAAGCCGCAGCAGCAACATGCCTCACTCTGGGGTCTTCATCTCCAAGCAGAGAAATAACTACATTATTGAGAATGCGATCCTGAAGTTTTAATAGCTGTGGCAATAAGGTAGCACAGAAGATGGATTAGCAAATTACATTTATGTTTTACTAGTTTACAGCTGTTAAAAACAATGTAACTGCAACTTCCACATTGAAAAAGGTAAGAAAATTGGTTGTATGATAACTGGAAACCACAACACGACACATCCAAGACCCAACTTCTAATTTCCTCTTCAAAAATATTTTATTCACAGATAACCTTTTACATGAAAAGTGCACTAGGAATGCTATGCAAAAATGGAAGAGGGCTTCTCTTTAAAATGTATTAAAATCCATCTGTTTCGAACGAGAATTAAATGCCTACTTTATGTTAAGTAAACCCTCATTTCCCAGCAACCACAAAAGTGAAGACAATTACTCACTCCAGTATAATGATGTGCTCCTCTATGCAAGTTGTTGGCCCTTCCTTCCAAAAAATTGATAAGCCTTAATTGAAAGATGGATAAAGACCATAGCTTGTTAAAAGTTGAGCAAAGTATAACATTATGTGGCAGCAAGTAAAAAAACTTTAAAAGAAAAAACACAACTAAAACTAAAAACAAATTCTGAAATAAGAACACTTACCGAAAATCAATCTCAGCAAGAGTTTCCAGCAGCTCAGTCCTGACCAGCCAATAGGAACTATTTTTCAGTGTAAGGAGGTCAATCATTAATTTTAATCCTAAGGCACTACAGCTGCTACTACACAAACTCATGATGCAATGCTAAAAAAAAGTAACACGATTTTAAAAATTATTTTAAATAATATGATTAAGCACTTAGTTGCAGATAACATTTAAACTCTGTAAAGGCTTATTAATTTAATATTTGCACAATATTTTTAATTTGACAGTTTTTCTATTATGATAAATGTATCAATAAAGCAAAATATAATGAAATCAAAGCTAAACTATTAGATTAGACAAACTAAGAAGCCCCTCTCCACCAAATCACTAGTGCACTAAAGCAATCAAGCAGATGTGTCTACTGCACTAAAGAGGAGAAAGACTGGTCTGCTGTCCCAGAGAACAGGACTAGATGTAATGGTCTTAAATTATAGAAGAGTAAAATATTGAACATTAGGAGAAATATCTTGACAGGAACAGTTACAGGACAGCAAGGCCCCTTCCAGCTCTATGATTCTTTAATCTCCTTTTGTACAACTAATGACCATCACTATGAAGAAAGCACGTGTGCTCACACACAACTTAAAACAGCAGGAGTCCTAATAACCTTTCAGATCAACTGACAGCTCAGCAAATAAACTTGACAATTAATCATGTTTGCTTATAGGCATCAGTTTCTGTGGATCAGCAAATTTGGCCACTTCTGTAAGGATGGTGCCTGCAGGCAGCAGTGGAGCTGGGCAGGGAAAATAGAAGACACAGGGCATAATGCAGGCCACAATTATTATTGGATAGGGCCTCACAGTGGCAAAGAATGACATATAGGCATGGATGCTGTTTCTGGCAATCCACATGCTGTTAAAATTGCCTGACTCAGCTCACCTGCTGGGTCACATTGGTAGGTGAAAGCTGATAGCTTAAATTGTTCTTGCACTTGTTGCCCATCCACTCAAGGAGTGGTGGTGGTGTCACACTCTGAAGAGGGCTGGCCCGTGTTGCATAGCCCCAAGGTCTGTAAAAGGGGGTCCTTCATTGTGTGAGGGAGTGGGAGGCCCACTCCCTCTTAACTAGGAGCCCAGCACAAAGTCTCAGAGCAATAGCAGCACTGTGAAGGGTATGCCTTTTAAATAATCACTGAGCAGACCAGAGGGAAGATGTTCTTCCTCTAGACTGCCCGGGCTAAACAGAGCTCCCTCCCCACATTACTTCTTACTAGGCTAGTACTATTAGATATGGGGCAAGCTCTATGGCAGAGTGTGGCAGTCGGAGTTCCCTAAGGACTCCTTGAAGGTGGCCTTCATCATTAGCCTCCTGGAGGGAGAGGCTTGCCAAGTGGGCCACCCCGCTGTTGCTCTGGAACGACCCAGTGTTGACCCAGTATGCTAATTTCACTGAAGCCATGGTGGAGATCTTTCAAGACTCCCAACGGAAGGCCACCGTGTCTTGCCAACTGGGAACCCTGCAGCAGGGAAAAAACTCTGTGAGAACTTACACTAGCACCTTTTGTATCCTGGCCCAGGAGATGGATTTCAACGAGTCCACATTGATGTATTTATACCATAATGGCCTCAGCAGCGAGATCCTAGACAAATTAGCGCGCACCCTGCAACCAACCACCTTCCCAGAGCTTGTCTAGCTGTGCCTGCAGATAAACAGACTTGAAGGTCACCACCAGGAGCGTAAGGCTGAGTAGGCCCAAACCCTGCCTACCATCCCACTCCCCCGCATGTGCTTCTCACCCAGTGTGGGAACCTCAACCCCACTGGGGGTGGAGCCCATACAGATAGGGAGAGCAGTGGCACCTGACGGAGGCAGAGAAAGAGAAGAGATGCAGAGAGGAGTTGTGTCTGTACTGTCGGAAGGCGGGGCACCTTGCTAAGACTTGCCCCTCCAATTCGGAGAAGGCACTGGTGCAGGAAAACTCCAAATCCCAGTTCTCATAGAGATCCATGAGCTGGGATCCACTGTACGCTGTGGACCTCAGGGCAGACCTATCCCACCAAAGTCAGCACTGCATCTCCCCAACATCTGCCTGCGCTTGCCCTCGGGCCCAAAAATCCACATATATGCCATGGTCGATTCAGGGGCATCCAGTAACTTCATGGACTTGGACTTTGCTAAACACCACAGGACACCTGTTACCAAGCTTAAGGCCCCCCTCTCTGTGGAAACCATAGACAGGCAGCCCCTGATGTCAGGAGCGGTCTCCCAGACAACAGAGTCATTGAGGGTGGAGCTAACAGGCCATGTAGAGCACCTAGCCACCCTGCCCTGTTTCCCAGTGGTGCTCGGGATGACCTGGTTGACACAACAGAACTCCCTTATTTTGGGGGGGAAGGCCACTGTGACATTCCAGTCAGATTATTGCCAATAACACTGCCTGTTTAATAAAAACCCCATGGCGGCAGTGGCAGTGACCCAGCCTGAGGGAGAAGCACTGCCCATTAAATACTTGCACTACTGAGACATCTTCAACAAGGAGGCATCAGACCAGCTGCCCCCCCCCATAGGCAATATGACTGTGCCATAGACTTGTTCCCTGGGGCCTGAGTCCCCTCTGGACATATATACTCCTTGTCAAAACCAGAGCTGGCAACATGATGAGACTTCTTGGATGTCAACCTGCAGCAGGGGTTTATACGGCCCTCAAAACCTCCTGCCAGGGCCCCTCTAATATTTGTCAAAAAGAAGAGCAGGGCGCTCCACCCCTGCCACGATTACCACGAGTTGAACAAGATCACAATCCTCAATAGGCATCTGCTCCCCCTTATCAATGAGATGTGGAATGACTGCGCATGGCCAAGTTCTCCATATTCACTCTTGCTCTACTAGCCTGAGAGCCAAGCACACCCCGAGGTGCCCGGCCGGGTTACTGGAGCCACTCCCCACACCTAGAGGTCCTTTGTAAGTAGTCACCTTGAACTTTATCACAGACCTACCTTCCTCTCATGGGAAACCCACTCTCATGGTGGTGGATGCCTTTAGCAAGATGGCGCACTTTGTTCCTTATGCCAGCATGCCAACCACCACAGAAACTCATTAACTGCTGGTGAGGGTACCTTGCCATAAACTTGAAGCAAGGGAGGGCTCTTCAAAGTGGGGGCTCAGATCAATCCGGCAGCATACCAGCTTCACTTGCCTGTATCCATTAAGATCCACTCTGTATTTCACTGGTCATTGCTAACCTTAGAAAAGCCTCCAAGTCCCTACCGGGTGACCGATGCCCCACCATCACTAATCATCGTCAATGGAGAAGAGGAATACAAGGTGAAACAGATCCTCGGCTGCCATTGGTGTCAAGGGAAATTACAGTACTTCAGCCACTGCAAAGGTTTTGGACTGGAGGAGCAATCCTGGGAACAGGTGTCTGATGTCCATGCACCGGACTTGGTGAGAAAATTCCATGACGAATACCCTGACAGGCCCAAGCCTCTGGGTTGGAAGGCAGCTTCGGGAGGGGGATGATGTCGTGAGCCGTGCTAGCAGAAGGTGGACCGACACACAGGAGGGGGGGAGGAAGATTTGGACTGAGACACTCCCATCGGGGAAGGGCCCAGCAAAGGGAGAGACATGATGGGTCACCACCAGCCATTCCAGACAACCCCCAGGACAGACCCTCAAACCAACTGCCCTCTCCTCCTCCTGATGCAGTGCCTCTCCCCACACCTGTGTCAGACAGCTCTCCCCCTGCAGAGGGAGACAACGGGATGGAAGCTGAGGCCCCGCCTTCGCCCAGGTCCAGGAGGTGGATCTCCTGCCACAGGAGATTCAACAAACTCAGCTCAGGAGAAGTCAGCGCATTCACACATGCCTCCAACTCTGGTTCAGGGTACATGCAAAAGAAGGGGGGTCCCGCCCAGCCCTACTTAAGCTGGGCGAGGGGGAAGGGCTAGTTGTTGAGTCAACGTCTTATTGCCTCCAAGTTGTCCCTAGTTAGGGAAGGATGCTGAGTTCTGAGTAAGCCATAGGAGATTCATGAAGCACTCTGAACTGAAATTTTCTATTACTTCAATGAAAGAAAAAATTATAGCTGTGTCTGAGTTCCTGAAATTCAGGCCGGACACCACCACCACATTTAGCTGGTGTCAGTTGGGTCTTCTCCTGACTGACCATACAACCATGGTCCCTCAGAGCTGCAAAACTGATCTGAAAAAGGGTGGAAGTCTGGACAAAACTGTTGGTCCACACTAGCAAATCATCCAGCTACAGG
Organism: Rhineura floridana; assembly: GCF_030035675.1. NCBI lineage: Eukaryota > Metazoa > Chordata > Lepidosauria > Squamata > Rhineuridae > Rhineura > Rhineura floridana. The sequence goes on along the minus strand of NC_084488.1, from coordinate 1,047,477 downwards.
TAAATGTAGATACCCTGTAGGTGCAAATGTACCACCAGATAACCATGATCTTTGTGAACACTCTCAGACTTGAAGAGCAACCAAATAGCAGGTTGCAGTACTGAAAATGAGTAGGGCCATTCATGAACCTCAGGTACTATCTGTGGACTGGAAGAATGGCTGTGTGAAGATGCCCTCAATCGATCTAAAGGAGGTCTAAAGAAATATCTGGTCTGAAGAGCCTCCTTGATATTTCACAAACATGTTGAGAAATTTCAGGTCCAAGATGGCACACCACATTACATCTTTCTTGGGAATCAATAACAAGATGTAGTGAACTCCTGTGTAATATTCTTCAGGATTCATTGGCTCTTCTGCAGAAATGTCTAGCAAATGTTGGATAGGACAGAAAAGGCTAGTATGGAGAAAATCGATGGTATTGTTTCCTCTGATCCTTCTTGACTGTGGCTAGCACCAGGTTGCACTTTTCTCTCATTTAAATGAGCACACCTTTGAGAGTGTTGTCATCAAATAATTTGGTCCCTATATAAGGAGCATAGATGAATTGTCTGCTTCCTAATGGCGAAGCAGGCAGAAAATTGCATAGCATCAAGTGTACCATCTGCCACTAAGGCTGCCGCCCTACAAAGCTTCAGTAAGGTTTTCCACAACCTATCAAGATCCTGGTGCTGCCTGTCTAGCAGGTCATCAAGCCACAGCACAGATGCCCTCGTGAACACGGAGGCTGCGCAGGAAGCTCTGCTGGAGTAGGTGCTTGCATCATGGGCTTTTCTCAAGGCAAAGCCCGGTCTCCTTTCAGTGGATCTTTAAGCTGTGCATTCCTTAGGAAGCTGAGATTTGGAAACCAAACTAGAAATAGGTCTGGCTACTCCTCAGGACCTGGAGCAGAGCCATGAATACAGGATCCAGCGAATAACATTTGTTAGCCAGGATGGAAACTCAACATGCATGCAAAGGTCAATCCCACTCTTTCCTAGCCAACTTTTGCAATAACCCAGGAACAGGAACAGAATGAACAGAGCATTTAGGTTCCTTCAGAAATGCAACCCCTTTTGAGGGGGCAGGATTTGGATCAGCAGGGGCCTCAGGCAGCCCTGGATATTAAGGGTCTTCTGCAGCAGAAGCAGAAAGTGTGCTGAATGAAGCAGACAATGCGCCCCCTCCTATGTAGAGCTCATACAGCTCCATGGTATACCGTGGAGCTGAGAGTGATGAAGCAAGAGAGGAGGAGGCTTGAGTGCAGATGGAGGCGAACTCCTGACGAATGCAATTATGCTTTGGTAAGTGCTTCTTCTAAGTGGTATATAGTAGCGGTGAGGGCAGCAAAAAAGAGATATTTTGCTGCCACAATTAAGGCATCTCTCTCCCGCCCGGCGGAGCTCTTTAAAATTGTACGAGGGCTTTTACATTCTGGCCCTCGGGATATTATGGATTCATCTGTAGCCCGCTGTGATGAGTTCGCAAGGCACTTCCAGGATAAGATCGCATGCATTCGCCAGGACTTAGACTCCAATGTTATGACAGTGAGTTCCAACGAAGCATCCAGAACACGGTCTTGTCCTTATTTATTGGATGAGTTTCAGTCTGTACAGCTTGAGGATGTTGACAAGATCCTTGGACTGGTGCGGGCGACCACATCTGTTCTGGACCCTTGCCCCTCTTGGCTGGTGAAAGCTGGCAGGACCGGAACCGCTGGCTGGGCCAAGGAGATAATAAACGCCTCTTTGAGAGAGGGAGTGGTCCCTGACTGCCTAAAAGAGGCGGTAGTGAGACCACTCCTGAAGAAATCCTCTTTGGACCCAGATAACCTGAACAACTATAGACCTGTGGCGAATGTTCCGTTCTTGGGCAAGGTACTGGAACGGGTGGTTGCCGGCCAGCTCCAGGGGCTCTTGGATGACACTGATTATCTTGATCCATTTCAATCCGGTTTTAGGCCCGGTTTTGGCACCGAAACAGCCTTGGTCGCCCTGTACGATGACCTTTGTCGGGAGAGGGACAGGGGGAGTGTGACTCTGTTGATTCTCCTTGATCTCTCAGCTGCTTTTGATACCATCGACCATGGTATCCTTCTGGGAAGACTCACAGAGTTGGGAGTTGGGGGTACTGCTTGGCAGTGGCTCCGCTCCTACTTGGTGGGTCGCGACCAGAAGGTAGTGCTTGGGGAACATTGCTCGATACCCTGGACTCTCCATTGTGGAGTCCCGCAGGGATCGGTACTGTCCCCCATGCTTTTCAACATCTACATGAAGCCGCTGGGTGCAGTCATCAGGAGTTTTGGGGTGTGTTGCCATCAGTACGCTGATGACACGCAGCTCTATTTCTCCTTTTCATCCTCCTCAGGTGAGGCTGTTAACGTGCTAAACCGTTGCCTGACCGCGATAATGGACTGGATGGGAGCTAACAGACTGAAGCTCAATCCAGACAAGACTGAGACGCTGTTGGTGAGTGCCTTCTCTGCTCAGATGGAGGATGTTCATCCTGTTCTTGATGGGGTTACACTCCCCTTGAAGGAACAGGTTCGTAGCTTGGGAGTTCTTTTCGATCCTTCCCTGTCTCTTGAGGCCCAGGTGGCCTCGGTGGCACGGAATGCTTTTTACCATCTTCGATTGGTAGCCCAGCTACGTCCCTATCTGGACAGTGACGACCTCGCTTCAGTTGTTCATGCTCTGGTAACTTCTAGATTGGACTACTGCAACGCGCTCTATGTGGGGCTGCCCTTGAAGGCTGTTCGGAAACTACAGCTAGTCCAGAATGCAGCGGCCAGATTGTTGACGCGGACCAGAAGGTCCGCTCATATAACACCTGTTCTGGCCCGTCTGCACTGGCTTCCTATTTGTTTCCGGGCTAGATTCAAAGTGCTGGTTTTGACCTATAAAGCCCTACACGGCATGGGACCGCAATACCTGGTGGAACGCCTCTCCCAATATGAACCTACCCGTACACTATGCTCAACATCTAAGGCCCTCCTCCGAGTACCATCCCATCAAGAGGCTCGGAGGGTGATGACTAGAACCAGGGCCTTTTCAGTAGTGGCCCCCGAACTGTGGAACAGTCTCGCTGATGAGGTGCGCCGGGCGCCGACGCTACTATCTTTTCGGCGCCAGGTGAAAACCTTTTTATACTCCCAGGCATTTTAAAGTGTATTTTAAACAGCATTTCCGTATTTTGGATGTTGTTTGGTTCGTTATTGTTTGATTGTTTCTTATTATTATTTATTGTATTTATTGTGCTTGTTTTTATCTTTTTATACACCGCCCAGAGAGCCTTCGGGCTTAGGGCGGTATATAAATTAAACTAAATAAAATAAAATAAAATAAAACAATGAGAAGAACCCTCTTCTACCTCAGAATCTTCACTCCTCCTCATCACACTCTGGTGCGAGGAAAGGGTCCAAAGGATCCACCTCATGTGACACTGACTTCAGATTATCATGACTCAGATCCAGAACTCTTAACCCCTTGGACATTCCCAGGAAAAAAGAAGAGATGTCCTCCTCAGACAGGTACTGGGGATGGGAGACATTCAGCCAGGGCCCTGGTAACGCTGAGGCAAAATGGGAGCAAGACCCCTCAACATGGATTCTAGAGATTCCAATGATGCTTCCATCATTTGGGAAAGGACCTAGAGAGTCAGATGGAAGCGCTGAGACAGAGATGGAGCTGGAACTGAGGAATGAAGGTACACGGTGAGAGGATGGAGCAGGCACACCAGTAGACACAGGAACTAGGAGAGCTACTAAAGGTTGTAAAGCCTGTTCAGCTGGGTGGTCAGAAAAAAACCCAATGTCCTCATCAGAAGAAATCAGAGAGTAGAAGAAAGCTGCCACCTTTTTCCGTCAACATCCTCTTCCAACATGGCTGTAGCAGAAACAAAAGCTGAAGTCAGTCAGTCACATGATGCTACTGTGCTCATGTAACATGGTCACCTCGCTACAGTCTGAGATTCTGTACAGGAAGCAGCTCTTACGTTTAGATGGAGCATGCTTAGAAGCTTTGTACTTTGGTGCCTTGTGATGAGCACCTTTCTTAAGCACTTGAGTGTGCATGCATAGAAGCAGATGATGTTGAGGTGGACTGTTCTGAAGATGCTTGGGAAAAGGCGTACTCTGCCACTGTTCTGAAAAACTGTGACCAGTCCTAGAAGATGCCATCATTGGCACTTGTAATTACCACATGCGGACAGATGGTAGATGCAGAGGCAATCAATGTATGCAGGCAGATGGGGAATGCAATGGATAAGCAGAAGGCACAAGCACTCTGAGGAGTATGGTGACACACCAAGGCAGCTGAGAACAGAGCAGAAAAGGCAGGCCAGTAAGGCACTCCACAATAGAACTAACTGTCTGAGATAAGGGGAAGGGAGACAAGAAGATTGAATACAATACAAAATGCAATTGAAAATAACCAAGAAAAAGAGCACATGAAAATGGCACTTGCAACGAAAAAGGCAGGAAAAATCTAAAGAAAATGGAGTCTGGGATAAAAAGGGCGGCAAAAGACCAGCAAAAGGGTGGGGAGTAATACCAGAACTGAAGGAAACATGGGTAGGCAAGGGAGAAACCTCCAAGCGGCAGGATCCAAGTAACAGTGGCGCAAGCATTGGGGAAGGCGAACCAGCAAACCTAAAATGCTAGTCTGAGAATTGGCTACAGCGCTAAAGAGAAACAAATGCTGCTAGAGCAGCAGCGCAGCCAGCAGCAGGAGGAGAGAAAATGCACAGTCACCAAAAAAAGGAAGAGGGGAAAAGGGGACAGTCATGCAAATGGCGGGTGGGCAGAAGCGAGGGAAAACAGCCGCCAAACAAGAAAAACTGAACAGAAAAAAGAGAAAGGATTCAAAATAAACAGCTGCCAAAAACAACAAGGGAGAAACAAACAGCCACCAAAGCAACAAGGGAGAAGGCGGCTGGTGGACAAAGAAATGATGGGCAGATGCAAAGGAAACAGCTTCCGAAGACAGAAAAGGCTGAGCAGAAAAAAGGCAAGGTTTTTTTTTTTAAGGCAACAGCTAGAGAAACGAGAAGCAAGATAGAATGATAGTCAAGGTAGAAGTAAGGAGAGGGAATTCAGGATGCACTCACAGACCAGATACAGAAGCTAAGGCTGAGGAGGGTGCAGAGATCAGCCTCAGACAAAGAAAGGAAATGGACTGGAGGAAATATCGAAATGAACGGTATAATCATCAATGCTAGTGCATTTCCTGCCTTTTAACACAAGGTGGCACTGCTACCCACCTGATGGCCTGCCACCCAAGAAACAAGCAGCTCTGTCAGCCCTATGCTCAGCCTTTTGCCAAGAGTAGGGCTGGTAAAGCCCTTTGCATAGCAGTTCCCAAAGATCCAATAACCAGTTGGCAGTTGGAAAGCGCTGCATAAGGAACTTTGACACATGGGTGGAACTACTCATCTATCAACCATCTGATTTCATTGAGGTGGGGACAGATAGCAATCTAGCCCATCAGGTCAAAAAAATCCCCCACCTCTGATTTACACCAACTGAAGTGGCTCTCCAAGGTCTCAGGCATAGGCCTTTTACATCACCCACTACCTTTCAGAACAACAGGGAAAGAGGAGGTGTTTCTACAACTTTTTCTGGAGCTACCTTTTCTCACTGCTCCCTCCGTACAAGATAGGAATAATGTTACAAGGTTCCTGTCCCAGGCTGGCTAGAATCCTGGGCAGGAGGATAGAAGTGCTCCCCTTAGGACCTTGAGATATACTGCAACTGCCACTTTAGGAGCTGCTGAAGAGACAGGATTGGGTGTCATCAGCATATTAATGAGTCTTCAAGGTAAGGTCTCCCTATAATTTTATTTAGCACTTTTATGTAGATGTTGAAAGGCATGGGCGACAAATTACAGGAAGCCAGATTTCAGCTGAACATCAGGAAAAACTTGCTAACTGTTAGAGTGGTATAACAATGGAACCAATTACCTAGGGAGATGGTGGGCTCTCCAACACTGGAAGCATTCAGTAGGAAGCTGGACAGCCACCTGTTGGGTATGCTTTCAGTTGGATTCCTGCATTGAGCAGGGGTTGGACTCAAAAGGCCTGATAGGCTCTACTCTTCTATGATTCTGTGGAGCCCTGTAGCACCCCATAGGAGAATGAGGTGAGCAGTAGTCCAGGGAGGGGCAAGGGTCTATCACTTTGTGCTGACTCTTCTTTTCAAATATTATATTTTAGAGATGTTTCTGCTTACCCTCACAGCTGTACAAGCCAGTTTGCACGTGACTGAAGACTCATCTTTCAGAGTCCTTTGTAATAGGGGTATGCAATCTACCAGTGAAAAATTGTTCCCTGAGAATAAATTAAAAAAAGACAATGAATGAAACAACTGAAAGCATATTACGGCACAAAACACCAATTATACAAATTCACCCAATTATTACCTGTTGAAGCTCTTATGCTTGCTAGCCAGTTTTCCACATCAAAGCGAGATTTACTGAGGATGGAAAAAACTATTGTTCCACATAAAATGGCAGTTGCACCTCGAATCTGGGGATCTCCATGATCAATATAATTCACAATATCACTTATATACTGTTCTTCTAGAAAAAAAATAGGTACAGATAATAAAGAAATGTGTCCTTCCATCTCTTGCCATTTTCCAGCTTTAAATCTTTTCTAAAGAAAGGCTGAAGTCACATATCTAATATCAAATGCACTACAACAATTATAATAAACACAAAGGAAAACCCACTTTTTAATTACAGTAAAATATGTCTGTAGTTAAAACATTTTAATATCATTAATTAACAGGTTCAATACTTCAGTCTCTAGTGAAATTCTACAGAATTTGGAAAAAGGCTGAACATTTATGGTGTGTAATTCCAAACATTATGTTCAGACTGAGCATGAAGCAGCAATTCTCCCACCTACCTGGGAACAGCCACACTGTCAGGTACTAGAAGGTAAGAAAGGAATTCCCATGTTGCCACTGCAAAAAACATATCACAGCTTCCTAATATATACTAGATGTAGCAAGAGTTTATAAAAATATTCATTTTTTGCCGCCCTGGGCTCCTGCTGGGAGGAAGGACGGGATATAAATCAAATAATAAATAAATAATTTTGATTTAGAGCCTAACAGGAATCCTTATCATTCCTCAAGGTATGACACTGAGGTGGTTCCTAGTTTACACAAGAGGAAAAAGTTCTTATAATATATACTTCTGGAAACTAAATAAGGTGGTTTATTACATTCTGTTAATAATTAATTAATTAATTACTTCTTTATTTGTTCCTTTCCTGCTGCCAGGTGACAGCAACTGACAAACACTGTTGGCTCTGCTCCAACTATGAACTATGGATGTTTCACTACCAGCAATATATCTAGTAATTCAGAAGCAGTCAAAAACAAAAGCAGGAATGTGATTCTTTGAAAAAAATACTAATGAAACAATATAAAACTCAACATACCACACTCTTCTTTGGTGGTTTCAAAAGGTGTTTTATACAGTTTGCTGAAGAAAGCTTCAGGATGGAGAGCAACAGCTGCTCCGACACAGCTCACTGCTAAAGCTTTTACACTGACTCTTACATCTTTATCAGGAACCAGTGCTAAGTAAAGATAATTGAACATGACTATAAATTTAATGAAATACAGTTAATTTAATTGTAAAACACATACACATCCAAACCTTTAATCTGTAATACTTTTACATGGATAATAAATAATGTGGTAATCAAGCAAGTATACAGAGAATGGGAAATAATATTTAAAATAAGCTTTTATTATGTAGTTAAATAGAAAAACGTGTACAAAAAAGTAGCCATGTCAGAACTAGATATGGTCAAAATCAGCAATTCCGCTCCAGAAAATGATCTATTGAAATGGAAACATTTTTAGGCCATTTCACTGACATTACAGGTATCCTAGAGGCTTCTGTCCAGTTCCTGACCACTTGGTGAGCTGAAGCCCGCATCAAGCCTTTCCTAAGACCTCTATGTCTCTGAATACACCCATCACATTATCAGTATATGCCACATTCTGCAGGCCTTAGCGAAGGATACAGCATGTATCCTGGTTTCTCAGTTGACCTACATCCTGTCCAAGGCCTTTAGGATCCAGATTTCCCAATGATTTTATCTCTATATGGCACAACTTTAAAACTTAAGCAGAGACCCAGTATAGCGGTGCATGACCTACTGAACCTGACAGATTCCTGTATGTCCCTATCACACCAATTTACTAAACATTCCTTCCCCGTTGTAACCTCAAAATCAGAGCCATATCCCAGCTGTGGTGGAATTTTGGACCAATCCTAGTTGAAACAGTATTTAACAGTACAGTCCAATCCATGTCTACTCATAAGAATATAAGAAGAGCCTGCTGGATCAGGCCAGTGGCCCATCTAGTCCAGCATCCTGTTCTCACAGCGGCCAACCAGGTGCCTGGGGGAAGCCAGCAAGCAGGACCCGAGTGCAAGAACACTCTCCCCTCCTGAGGCTTCCGGCAACTGGTTTTCAGAAGCATGCTGCCTCTGACTACGGTGGCACAGCACAGCCATCATGGCTAGTAGCCATTGATAGCCCTGTCCTCCATGAATTGGTCTAATCTTCTTTTAAAGCCATCCAAGCTGGTGGCCATTACTGCATCTTGTGGGAGCAAATTCCATAGTTTAACTATGCGCTGAGTCAAGAAGTACTTCCTTTTGTCTGTCCTGAATCTTCCAACATTCAGCTTCTTTGAATGTCCACGAGTTCTAGTATTATGAGAGAGGGAGAAGAACTTTTCTCTGTCCACTTTCTCAATGCCATGCATAATTTTATACACTTCTATCATGTCTCCTCTGACCCGCCTTTTCTCTAAACTAAAAAGCCCCAAATGCTGCAACCTTTCCTCGTAAGGGAGTCGCTCCATCCCCTTGATCATTCTGGTTGCCCTCTTCTGAACCTTTTCCAACTCTAGAATATCCTTTTTGAGATGAGGTGACCAGAACTGTACACAGTATTCCAAATGCGGCCGCACCATAGATTTATACAACGGCATTATGATATCGGCTGTTTTATTTTCAATACCTTTCCTAATTATCGCTAGCATGGAATTTGCCTTTTTCACAGCTGCCGCACACTGGGTCAACATTTTCATCGTGCTGTCCACTACAACCCCGAGGTCTCTCTCCTGGTCAGTCACCGCCAGCTCAGACCCCATGAGCGTATATGTGAAATTAAGGTTTTTTGCTCCAATATGCATAATTTTACACTTGTTTATATTGAATTGCATTTGCCATTTTTCCGCCATTCACTCAGTTTGGAGAGGTCTTTTTGGAGCTCTTCGCAATCCCTTTTTGTTTTAACAACCCTGAACAATTTAGTGTCGTCAGCAAACTTGGCCACTTCACTGCTCACTCCTAATTCTAGGTCATTAATGAACAAGTTGAAAAGTACAGGTCCCAATACCGATCCTTGAGGGACTCCACTTTCTACAGCCCTCCATTGGGAGAACTGTCCGTTTATTCCTACTCTCTGCTTTCTGCTTCTTAACCAATTCCTTATCCACAAGAGGACCTCTCCTCTTATTCCATGACTGCTAAGCTTCCTCAGAAGTCTTTGGTGAGGTACCTTGTCAAACGCTTTTTGAAAGTCTAAGTACACTATGTCCACTGGATCACCTCTATCTATATGCTTGTTGACACTCTCAAAGAATTCTAGTAGGTTACTGAGACAGGACTTTCCCTTGCAGAAGCCATGCTGGCTCTGCTTTCAGTAAAGCTTGTTCTTCTATGTGCTTAGTTAATCTAGCTTTAATAATACTTTCTACCAGTTTTCCAGGGACAGAAGTTAAGCTAACTGGCCTGTAATTTCCGGGATCCCCTCTGGATCCCTTTTTGAAGATTGGCGTTACATTTGCCACTTTCCAGTCCTCAGGCACGGAGGAGGACCCGAGGGACACGTTACATATTTTAGTTAGCAGATCAGCAATTTCACATTTGAGTTCTTTGAGAACTCTCGGGTGGATGCCATCCGGGCCCGGTGATTTGTCAGTTTTTATATTGTCCATTAAGCCTAGAACTTCCTCTCTAGTTACCACTATTTGTCTCAGTTCCTCAGAATCCCTTCCTGCAAATGTTAGTTCAGGTTCAGGGATCTGCCCTATATCTTCCACTGTGAAGACAGATGCAAAGAATTCATTTAGCTTCTCTGCAATCTCCTTATCGTTCTTTAGTACACCTTTGACTCCCTTATCATCCAAGGGTCCAATCGCCTCCCTAGATGGTCTCCTGCTTTGAATGTATTTATAGAATTTTTTGTTGTTGGTTTTTATGTTCTTAGCAATGTGCTCCTCAAATTCTTTTTTAGCATCCTTTATTGTCTTCTTGCATTTCTTTTGCCAGAGTTTGTGTTTTTTTATTTTCTTCATTCGGACAAGATTTCTGTTTTCTGAAGGAAGACTTTTTGCCTCTAAGAGCTTCCTTGACTTTGCTCGTTAACCATGCTGGCATCTTCTTGGCCCTGGCGGTACCTTTTCTGATCTGTGGTATGCACTCCAGTTGAGCTTCTAATATAGTGTTTTTAAGCAACTTCCAAGCATTTTCGAGTGATGTGACCCTCTGGACTTTGTTTTTCAGCTTTCTTTTTACCAATCCCCTCATTTTTGTGAAGTTTCCTCTTTTGAACTCAAATGTGACCGTGTTGGATTTTCTTGGCAATTGGCCATTTACATGTATGTTTAATTTAATAGCACTATGGTCACTGCTCCCAATCGGTTCGACAACACTTACATCTCGCACCAGGTCCCGGTCCCCACTGAGGACTAAGTCCAGAGTTGCCATCCCTCTGGTCGGTTCCATGACCAACTGGTCTAGGGAATAATCATTTAGAATATCTAGAAACTTTGCTTCTTTGTCATGACTGGAACACATATGCGGCCAGTCTGAATTTATATCCTGTGCCCCTGCTCTCACAATGCCTACTTCTAGGCCTACCCCTTTTAAAATTTCATCATTTTTTGGTCTTTATCCCAGGGGGGACGTTTATTCCGAACCGGACCTTCCTCAGCTCCTGTCGGGCTTCCCCCCTCAGTCAGTTTAAAAGCTGCTCTGCCACCTTTTTAATTTTAAGTGCCAGCAGTCTGGTTCCATTCTGGTTCAAGTGGAGCCCGTCCCTTTTGTACAGGCCCGGCTTGTCCCATAATGTTCCTCAGTGCCTAACAAATCCAAACCCTTCCACCCAACACCATCGTCTCACCCACGCATTGAGACTGCATAGCTGTCTCGCTGGTCCTGCGCATGGAACCGGTAGCATTTCAGAGAAAGCCACCTTGGAGGTCCTGGCTTTCAGCATCCTACCTAGCAACCTAAATTTTGCTTCCATGACCTCACGGCTGCAATTCCCCATGTTGTTGGTGCCAACATGCACCACGACCACTGACTCCTCCCCAGCACTGTCTACCAAACTATCTAAACGACGGGCGATATCTGCAACCTTCGCACCAGGCAGGCAAAACACCTTGCGGTCTACACGCCCATCACACACCCCACTGTCTATGTTCCTAATGATTGAATCACCCACTACAAGGATCCCTCCACCCCCTGGAGATATATCCTCGGCACGAGAGGATAGCTGCTCATCCCCCAAGGAATGGGTCCCTTCTCAGGGATCGTTTCCCTCTTCCTCGGCTGGATGCTCTCCTTCCCCGAGACCATCGTTGTCCATGATAGCAGAAGAGCTATCATCCTTGGAGTGGGACACAGCTATAACGTTCCTGAAGGCCTTCTCCACACACCTCTCTGCCTCTCTCAGCTTTTCCAGGTCAGCCACCTTGGCCTCAAGGAAATGAAGTCGTTCCCAGAGAGCCAGGAGCTCATTGCACCGAGAGCACACCCACGACTTCTGTCCAACAGGCAGATAGTCGTACATGCTGCAGGCAGTGCAAAACACTGGAAAGCCCCCACACCCCTGCTGCAGAGCGAGTTTGAATACCTGCATAGGTAAGAATACCTGGATAGTTTTGTTTAAGGTTTATTATGTCAATGGGTTGGAAACTGCGGTTTAGTTGAGGTCACGGAACAGACGGGCAGAGTGGAGGGCCCTGGCCTCCTCGCCCTGCTGCCAAACTCGCTCTGCTGCTTAACTCGCCTTGACGCTTTGTCAGCTGGGGCTCCCTCTAGCTCGTCAGCTGGGGCTCCCTCTAGCTCGTAATTCAAGTTCCACTGAATTCAGCAGGGCTTACTCCCCCCAATTAATTGGGTATAGGATTGTACCTATTCAACTATGAATTATACACATCAGCAATGAGAAAGCTTTAAATAATTCCAAATTGCACTCCCATTTCATATAATTATGATTAGTAAAAAGGAAGCAAAATCTTTTAAACTGGTCTTGACTTTGCCTTCTTTCTTATAGTTGTATCACTTCAGTAAGTTGACATCATGGCAACAAACTATGCTTTATGAAGCCTAAATTACGTCTTCAAATGCATTATTAATTTCAAATTCTTTGTTATTGAGAGTTTAAACAACATCACAAAATGAACCAGTCAGATATTTAACTAGATTAAGTGGGAAAGCAGAAAGAGGTTGCTTGTATTAATTTTTACACTACTTACCACCTTTCTCCCCCGTAAGAAGAAAAGAGGCTGACAGGAGACGGACACAGTGAACTAATGGAGCAGCATTTCCATCCGTATAATATCCTATATCTCCTTTAATTCTGGAAAGCTGTTTAAAAAAAAGAAATTATTTTTGTAACAAAGATTAAGATAAACTCATATAGCTTTAAAACAGAGTTGGTAACCCAAAAATAACTGATTGCTTTAAGACTAAGTGGGGCTGGAAATAAAACTAACTGATATAGAGAGTTTTAAAATGGTGCATGAAAAATCATAGACTTTTGGAGACTATTATGCTTTCTAGTAACAAATACTATTATAGGCACTACATAACAAAGGAAAAATGGAAGGAGTCTGAAGGACATTTGTTATCAGTAGAGGAACAGAATTCTGCAATAGTTTCTCTAGAACTATTTTGACTGAGGGAACATGTATAGTGGTAGAGGACAATTTTTACAGATGTATGTAAGCCTTATACTAAATCTATAAGGACAAAAAGGTGACCAGAGCATTTCAATAAAATGGTAGCCTAACCTGGTTTCTAGTATGTTTTTCAGCCCAGTTCACTCATAACTCTAAGCCAAACCACAGCTAAGCGTGAATGTGCAGGTACTCAAAGCAAAACTCACAGCCACTTTGCTCTTTCCCCAGTCTTGCTGCTACTATGCTACCCGGAGCTAAGTCATGGTTTGTCTTAGGATTACTTCCAAACCTGGACTCAGACAAAACATGAGCCAAGGTTTGTTTTTGGTTTACTGCTCATGGTATGTCCAGGTGAGACAAATGATGAGCTCAAGTTCAAATGCAATCAAATGCCAACCCATGGCTTAGCTCCATGCATTAGCAGGACAGGGGGGAGGAATGAAGTGCCTGTCAATTTTGCTTGAGTACCTGCACTCATGTGTTTATGTTTAGCTTAGTGTTAAGTGCGAACCAGGCTGTAATGTATTTCAAATTATTCACCAGAATAATTTTTGTCCACAATTCATCTATCTATTCTATCTGGTTTGACTGTCACTATATCTACATTTCAATTATTGGTCAAGACTGTGTTGTTTCTGTCCTGCCTTCAGCTTGGAATAGTTGAGAATTTTCACCATGGTATTCTGCTTTGTTATTTTGTGCTGCTAAGTTGGGGGATTTTTTGCTACTCACATTTTTGTATCTTGTTAAGCATGTCTGTTAATTCTCCCGTGCATGTAAGATGATTGCAGGTGGGACTTCACCTCCATCTTGTGGTTGAAAGGCAGAAAAGGTGCTGTTCAATTTTGCAATCTTCTAGCTCCCCCTTGCGCTGAAGGAACAGTTCTTTTTATGCCTTCACTGAGTGTGGTCAGGTTCACTCTCTACTCACTGTTTTCAGTCCAGGCCTGTATACATAATTGTTGTTTCTCTATCCTTACCTTGTTCTTATCTCAGTTATTTGTTTTTTCTATCATTTACTATTCAAAAAACACAAACGAAAACACAATGTTTGCTTTGTTCCTGCCTTTTTGTTTGGCTGGCCTACAAGGAGTTATTCTCCTTGGAGCCCTCTTCATTCAACTTTTCTCAATGCCCCCATCCACCAAACCTCAGAGGCCATAAATTGCTCTGCACCCATTCCTCCTAGCCCACCTTTTCTCATCTTATCACACCAGACTGCTCCCATAAGCCCCACTCAGTCTGTCAGGGCGAAGGCTACAGCTCTCAGTCCATGGGAAGTCCAAAGATAAAATAGCCATTCCCACCAAGAAATCTCAGCCATTACCACTGACGCTGATGCCGATCTTTGAGTCTTTGACTATGCCCACTATTGAACAATCTTGGCCACTGGCATCATCGCCAATTCCCGTTTCAGCATCTTTGATTGTGGCCGCTACAGAACAGCACTCTTCACTTGACACAGTTCCCGCCAATTCTTAATCCTACACCTGCCTGAGGGTTTGAGGAGGCATTCAGCAGAAGCTGGCAGGGAGGCTTTAAGAAGCATCAGCAATTCAAGCATCTTGACTCCTTATTTGAGACTGTCCTCCACAGCAGGTCTATGGGAACACCACAGATAGCACCATGTTGTTCTCCCTCAATGCTGAGAACACAGGGAGACAGATTGTTGGAACAGGTGGGGGGAGTAATCAGACACGCAGATTAGAGGTGGCACAAGGATATCATAGCACTGTTGTTTCCTGAGAATGGAGGAACAGCCCACTGATGAGGAGGAAGGTAGCCTGCGATGGATCTTTGAACTATTTTTCCACAGTATCTTCCCCAGAAATCTTTAGGGGGTTTGAGAGCACCTCAAGTGCTCACCTCTCTACTCAAGTCTTGCAACCTATGGCACTTCCCCCACTGAGAGGCACCATATCCCTCCTGTGCAGTTGGAATTTTCAGCTCAGATGTTACAACAGTTAAAGAAAGCCTTGCTTTCTGACTTGTCCAGGGATGTGACAGTTTCTCTAAACTTGCCATCTCACCCAATACAACATCCTAACACTGAACAAATTGTGGTGCCACTGCCACAGCAGATGACTTCCACTACTGTGCCGGTGGCTGAACCAGCACTAGTGCCACAGCAAAATTCTTCCACTACTGTGGAAGGGGCTGCACCAGTACCTGTCCAGGCTACTACTACCACCCCATCTCCCATGGAGCCTGAGCATGTCTCTCCCTACCGTCATGCCATGCACAGAGGTAGGGTGCAATGGCTGGTTTCTAACTCACAAAGAAGAGGTGCTGCAAACAAGGCAGAGGATCCAGACACTGAGTGGATAATTTTGAATGAGGAGGAATAGAGTGGGAAGCCAGAGTCTGAGATAGTATCCTCAAACTGCCTTTTTCAAGACTCTCACTATCTACCCCTGCTGTGCTTGCAATGGCAGCTTTAGATCTGAAATGCTACAGAGGACTCGCCTTGCTTCATCAGTTCTCTTCTCATCCAGGGTGGCTGTGGCGTGCCTGGACCCAAAATCCAAAGTCCAGAGTGGTGAAGCTTTCTTCAATGCTTCCAAAGGTTATCACGTTTGAATGTGATTCCCAATTGCAGTACAAAAAGTCTGTTCCCACAGAAAGTCTGTTCTAAAATTATTAGAGCAACTTCTCATGGATCAGTTGAAGATTTCTCTTATTGAGCCGCACACTGCAGGACTTGTCCAGGCTCCCAAACTAGAGAAGCAGACTCATGACTCAGTGACTGGATTTTTCTGCACAAAGCCTTATTCCAGAAATCAGAATAGGGATTTCAACAGGAACAGGCATAACTAGACATTGGAAGCAACAGTAGATGAGTTGTCGCAACAGCAAATACAAACGAGCTCCTTCTTATATACAGAAAAGGATGGGCAGTTAACACTATTAACTCAAGATCTTCTCAGGGGGGTATGACAGATTGCTGGACGAAATTGGGCTTCTTGTAACTGTCTCTTCTCTAATCTTCACAACCTTAGAGACATGCCAGTCTCTGACTCTGCTGGGTCACTTTCATTTTCCCTGCCTGAGAAGTTCCAATGTTTTTGTTAGTACTTACCTCTTTTGCCGTTACACTTGGCCTTAGTGCCAACCTTGTCAATGATTCTCCTTGGGGCCCATGACAGGATTTTTGAATCCTCCTTTGAATCCAGAGTACTTGTATGCACAGCTTAAAGACACACTGGGATGTAAGATGGACCTAGGCTTGAGGCAGGTTCATGATATTAGCACCTTATCAGTTAGGATGGCTGTTGTGGCTTCAGTCTTTGTAAGGGCCTTGTTGCTTTGGGTGTAGAATCTGTTTGATGCTCCACAACAAGATCCTACTAGGGCCCACAAGTCTCTCTTAAACATTTCCTATGCAGTGATCTTCATGGTCGACTCTTCCATGGAGGCTGAACAATTCTCTGCTAGGTCTTTGGCAACAAGTGTTTACACAAGAAGGACACTGTGGTTGCGCTGTCCAGAAGTGGACACCACAGCTCATTCCAACTTGGCTTCTGAGCCTTGTATTGATGGCAAGCTCTTTGGGGATACTACTCTGGCAAGTGTCTTGGAGTCAAAAATGAAAACAATGCTTTCAACCACCAAGGAGGATAAGCTATCCTTTCAGAGATCCTTTCACCCTTACTGGGCCAACCAGTCCTTTTGGGACTCCAGGCCAGCTACAAAAGGAAGAGATGGTCGGTCCAAATACCCCTTCAACAATAGCACTCAGCCAAGTTTGGTTCAGGCATCAGTCATAAGGCACCCAGTTGCATAGGGCTCTAAAAGTTTACATCTCAAGAACAAAGCACTTCTGTCAAACAGATGCCCTTTACATTTCATTCCACCCTTCTTCTTTGGAAAGTTTCCACATCTACTTTGTCTAGGTGAATTAAAGCTTGCATAGCGTTGGTTTGTATGTTGCTAAATATTAAACCTCCATCTAGGATTTTGCTCCGGCAGGATGGTGGCTACCATGGCTCCCTTTTCTCTCAATGCACTTCTGCAAGATGTCTGTAGAGCAGCCACAGGGGCTACTCCTAATAAGTTTCTCAAACATTATAAGATTGATAAGTATGTCTTGGCTGAGGCTGCCTTTGGGAAATTGCTGCAGCATGTTCCCTCAGGCCAATAGACGGCCCAGTGTTAAAGTTCATTGTTTCTCACCTTTCCTGGACCAGCTTTGGTCTGTCATACCTGAGATCATCTTACATGCAAAGGAGAAGAGACATCTGGTCTTACTGTGAAACAGTCTTCTAAGAGCATGTAAAGATTATCTCAGGGCCATTCCCTATCATGGGTTGGGCTGTTGAGGTGTTTCTTCCTTATGTTTTTAGTAGCAGAGGGTGTTTGTATGTTTCAATGTATATTTGGCTATCGCTGTTCTATATGTCTGTTTTTCTCATGTGGCTTGTCATCAAAGAACTGTTGCCTTAGAGCAAGGGGGAGCTAGAAAACTCTGCAAAATATAACAGCACCTTTTCTACTTTCAGTCACAAGGTGGAGCGCAAGTCCTTTAGACAAAACTAAAATAAAACTTTGTTGTTTCATTATGGTTTTTATATATTGTTTTAAGGGCCCTTTTAAGCAGAAAAGCAGCATATTAATAAATTTAAAAATATCTCTAATGTACTCCTAAATCTACTAATTGAAAACACAAGGCTTCCCAACCCATTATTAAGGAACGACAGTCTGTAAAATGGGAAAGGCAGAAGTAAACCTTCATCCCAAAACTCTAATGCACCTCCTTCTTCTATATTTCCTCACCAAGAAAAAACAAGTGAAGCAGGGAAAGCACACTCTTATTTTAAGTGCAAAATGAGTTCCCTTTCCCAAGACCTGTTCCTGATGGGTAGAATCTTGAGTACAAGCGTCGACTGAACAGGTACAAAGGAAAAAGGACTCATCCTGCTACTTGATACCCAGAAAATAATGCCCAAGACAGGAGATCCTGCATCCAATTGAACAGTATCCCATATGTTCTAGATCAAAGATCAAGTTCATCACGTGTTCAAACAACAGAAAAGTCACATTTTTGCCCTACCTTCTACAGCAGAGGTCCTCAAACGTTATAATTTCAGGGACCGCATAAGACAGCTGAAAATTACTGAAGCTCACCAGTCACAAAATGTGGGTGGGCGCAGACAAGAGTTTGGCATAATCACTGGACAATTACTAACGTTACTTTCTATTGATATATAATCCATCTTTGGAAATGGCTACATTCTTTTTCACAGCATTTTCCTTGTGACAAAGAGTTGCATAGCTCAGCTTTCCTCAAGGTAAGTAAATAAAGTTCTAAAAGCACAATGGCAAGCAATTCCAACAAGGAAAAAAGGGGGAAAACAACAGAAGAAGCCAATGTGGCTTCACAAAAAGCTTAGAGATAACCTGAGAACAAAAAGGGACACGTATAGGAAGTGGAAAGAAGGCCAGGCCACAAAGGAAGAGGGCAGGCAGGTATCACAGAATTGCAGGGATGGTGTCAGGAAGGCTAAAACTGAGAATGAGCTGAGGTTAGCGAGGGATGCTAAAAAGCAACAAAAAAGCTTTCTTCAGGTACGTCCACAGTAAAAGACAGAGAAAAAAATGGTGGCACAGCTACTCAGTGAGGATGGCAAAATGATAACGGATGACAAAGAAAAGACAGAAGTGCTCAATTCCTACTTTGGCTCAGTCTTCTCCCAAGAAAGGGTCGGTGACCCTCCCAGGAAACATGAAGTAGAAGAGCAGGATTGGAGCTTGAGATTCATAGACAAATGGTCAAGGAATACCTAATCGCTTTGAACGAGTTCTAATCAGCAGGGCCTGATAAACTGCATCCTAGAGTATTGAAGGAACTGGCTGAAGAACTCTCAGAACCGCTGTCTATTATCTTTACGAAATCATGGAGGACTGGTGAAGTTCCGGATGACTAGAGAAGAGCTAATGTTATCCCTATCTTCAAAAAGGGCAAAAAGGAGGAACCGGGGAACTACAGACCAGTCAGCCTAACATCAATCCCTGGAAAAACTCTGGAGCAGATTATAAAGCAGTCAATCTGTAAGCACCTTGAAAACAACACAGTGATTACTAGAAGCCAACATGGATTTACGAAGAACAAATCCTGCCAAACTAATCTTATCTTGTTTTTTGATCAGGTAACCTCCCTTGTAGACTGTGGGAATGCTGTGGACATAATATATCTCGACTTCAGCAAAGCTTCTGACAAAGTGCCCCATGATATTCTGATTAGCAAGCTAGCTCAATGTGGGCTGGCTGGCTGGAACAACTATCAGGTGGATCCAGTTGGCTCCAGAATCATACTCAAAGAGTGCTTATCAACGGTTCCTTCTCAAACTGGGCGGAAGTAACGAACAGGTTACCACAGGGCTCAGCCGGGTGCTCTTCAACATTTTTATTAATGACTTGGATGAGGAGGTACACAGCATGCTTATCAAATTTGCGGATGAAAAAAAATGGGGGGGGGCACTGCTAATACCGTGGAAGAGAAAAACAAAATTCAAAGGGACCTTGACAGACTGGACCATTGGGCTGAAAATAACAGGATGAAATTCAACAGGGATAAATGCAAAGTTCTACACTTAGGAAAAAGAAACCAAATGCACAGTTATAAGATAGGGGATACTTGGCTCAGCAATACAACATGTGAGAAGGATCTTGGAATTGTCATTGATCACAAGCTCAATATGAGCCAACAGTGTGATATGGCTGCAAAAAAGGCAAATGCTATATTAGGCTGCATTAACAGAAGTATAGTTTCCAAATCGCGTGAAATATTAGTTCCCCTCTATTCAGCACTGGTTAGGCCTCATCTTCAATTCTACGTCCAGTTCTGGTCTCCGCACTTCAAGAAGGATGCAGACAAACTGGAACAGGTTCAGAGGAGGGCAACAAAGATGATCAGGGGACTGGAAACAAAGCCCTATGAGGAGAAACTGAAAGAACTGGGTATGTTTAGCCTGGAAAAGGGAAGACAGGGGAGATATCATAGCACTCTTCAAGTACATGAACGGTTGTCACACAGAGGAGGGCCGGGATCTCTTCTCAATCGTCCCAGAGTGCAGGACACAGAATAATGGGCTCAAGTTGCAGGAAGCCAGATTTGACTGAACATCATGAAAAATGTCCTAACTGTTAGAGCCATACGACAGTGGAACCAATTACCTAGAGAGGTAGTGGGCTCTCCGATGCTGGAGGCATTCAAGAGGCAGCTGGACAGCCATCTGTGGGGAATGCTTTCATTTAGATTCCTGCATTGAGCAGGGGGTTGAACTTGATGGCCTTATAGGCCCCTTCCAACTCTACTATTCTATGATTCTGTGAAATACATTTGCTCTGAAGCTGTTGTGACTCAGCCACGTTTTAGGCGGAATTTGCTGATTTAGAGGCTTTAAGTGGAGAAAGCTTTTTTGTTTATATTTTCCCTTCCCACCCCACACACCTTTCAAAAGTATTTTTACCCATCTCATGAAATTTCTTCTCCCAGTCTCCTTTCACACACAACGTGGACCTTATCTATCCCACATACTGAAAGTTCATTTCATCCCTTGTCCTTTATCCTTTTACATTCACTTCTTCCTTTAACAGCTTTACTCTCTTATCACCTTCCTTTCTATTTCCTGTTTATAATTAATATTAACCTTTTATCTATTACTATTACTAAATTATAATAATCTCACATCTCATTTTCTAATTTCCTTCAACACCTTCCCTGAATCTTTCTCCCCGCTCCCTGAACTCCTCTCTGACCACATTCACTGCTAGTGCTGGCATCAGTCCAAGGATATGACATGACTAGAGGGCAAGCCTGTGAGAGGCACTGGACAAGATATAGGCCCACTCTTGGGTTCTCACTCACTGTTTGAGTGAGATGGTGGTAAAGTTCTACAAGCCTAAGACCCACTTCTGATTCCAACATGCAGAGAAGTGGGAGAGAAATATACAAACAGGCCCTAAGAAACATCTGATCTCCTTCCATTTACCTTTGCAGTCACATTCTACTGTAAATGACTTTCAGGTAAACATAACCCTAGAACATGAACACAAATCTTACCTTATTTTCATAATCAGTGGGCTCAGTTTCTTCTTTTGACATAAATCTGTCCATACTGCTATTGGAAGGCTGTCTGCTATGACCCATGCTCTTTAATAAATGAGGTTGCTGAAGGGCTTAAAAAATGAAAGCAATATGTGATTGACTTGACTTGCACTCAGACAATTAAGATCAATTCACCAATAGGCAAAAAACCTTGTGGTTTAAGAATGTACCTATAGCCAACAGAGATTTCTATCAAACTTTAAAAAGCAGGGAGATTGGGCAGCTATAGTGAATGCACTAGGAGAGCAGGAGGCCTGACCTCCTCTCCGAGATATCGTACTGCCCTACATATTTGTAAAACTGCAAACACAATTTGGGTTGGTCTTTCACAGTCCAATCCACTTCCTGTGTAGCTTGGAAGAATTTGGTAACATGTGCCTCCAAGCATATGGTGAGTGGTGGCAACACCTGCAATCAGCCCAAAGAACAGAAACAAGACGTGCTGTGCTGATCTTGTTTTAGCAAGGAGGAAGCAACAATATTAAAATACTTCATATAGTTCAGATAGTAACTTTAAATATCTTTGATTTACTTTGCATTTTAGAGAAATTTACAGTAGTAGATCATTTTGTTTTGCTTCTGTTTCTTTGAATATGTGAAGTAGAGCAACACTTTGCAACACCAAAAAAACCCCCCAAAACAATTGTGGAATAATGGCACTGACTATTCTGCAGAATAGTTTCCAATGGACATGAGAAGTGTCTCAAGTCGCACAATATAAAACAGTGGGAGCTGAAATATATTCTAGGAAAATTCTAGTTGTGCTCTATGTTTTTAATTGACCATGCCCACCTTTCCTTAAGTGGAGTAGTTTAAGCATAGCAGGCTGAAAACATGCATCTTGGACAGGCCAAGTTTGTTTTTTTCCAACAGCTAGAGTCATTGCTGAAGTAGCAACATATTGCAATCAGTCTGATTTTACATCAAACTGCAGTTTCAGATTCAACTGTTAATGCGCCCAAATAGAAAGAGCATAACCTCCAGTTTGAAACACAAAAGGCTGTCTTCACCATCATATGACATTGACCAATAAAAAGGCTTTGAAATTAATAAAAATAAATTTGACACAGGTTTCTAGGATGAATAATGAGAGAAATAAAATTTTCTAGGTTAGATTCTCTGTAGAAACAGTAGTAACACAGAAAAGAAGCAAAGCAAGAACACCAACATACAAAAATGTAATTCTCCATCTTTGGAGATGGCAGGTGTTGCTCACCATATGCTCAGAGGCACGTTACCAAATTCTTTCCAAGCTACACAGGAAGTAGATTGGACTGTGAAAGACCAACCCAAATTGTGTTTGCAATTTTACAAATTTATAGGGCAGTCCAATATCTCGTAGAGGTCAGATGTACTGCTCTCATGGTGCATTCACTATAGCTGCCCAATCTCCCTGCTTTTTAAAGTTTGATAGAAATCTCTGTTGGCTATAGGTACATTCTTAAACCACAAGGTTTTTTTCCTATTAGTGAATTCATCTTAATTAATTCTAAGTAAGACAGTTCAATAATTATAGATTTCTGCGCTCTGATTATCAACATACCAAGACAAGAATTTCTGAAAGCATCAGTTGTCTCATCCTGGAGGATATTTGAAGCTTCATCTTCCTCATCTTGCAGTGTTCCTATCTGCATTCCAGAATATTGGTTTTCAGTGCCCTCGAGAATCTAAATTAGACAAGGAGAAAACTTTAAAAACAAACTGCTTAACAGTACAAATCAGTCCCAACTTAAGGTCCATCTGTTACATGTATCTTTTATAGTTCCATACCATCTCACAAAATCCTCAGACTGCCATCTCCACCCTTAACCCTAGATATGTTTTAGCTCAGCAGCCTACCAATTTTCTGATGACCCTCAGTTCTATTTCCTCATTTTACCTCAATCAAGAGAGGCTACTATGCACATGTTGGACCAGTTCCTGGAGGCAATAATCAGCTAGATAAGGGCCATTAAACCAAAACTGATTTCTGATAAAGATGGAGATGCTGTGGGCATGTGGTTCTTGAATCCAGGAATTAGAGAGACTTCCTTTGCTGGATGGCATTGCACTCTCTCCCTGGAGGAACAGGTATGTTGCTTGGCAATTCATCTCAATTCAAAGGGGTCCACAGTGAGGAGGAGTGCCTATGCCAAGTTCCAGCTTGTTTGCCAGTTATAGCCATTCATAGACTGGCACAGCCTGTCCTAAATAATCCATTGAGATAATGTCACAATTGGATTACTGCAGTGCACTCTGTGGGGTGCTACCATTGAACCTTCTGGCATATGACTGCAAAGCTGTTAAGTAGGGCAGCTAGATGAAATCTTCAAATCTCTGCAGTGGCTGATTGTGAACTACAGGCCCTAATTCAATGTGTTGGTACTGGTAAACAAAACCCTAAATGGTTTGGGGCCCAAGTACTGACCTACCTTTCACAATACGTACTGGCCAGTGTTCCGAGATCAGCAAGTGAGACTCTGCTTGTAATCCCACCAATTGTGGAGCTCTTAAGGGTAATGTGGTTGTCCTCAACACTATCATTATTAAGACACCAATTAAAAACAAAGGATGGTATCCAATGTTCTCATTCCGCTAGCACAAGAGATTTCCACTGGGAGAACAGAAGTCTTCCCCCCCGGGTGCCCTCCAAATTAGCTCAGGATAGCTGGAGAATCCTCCAGAGCAGATTTTGGGTGTGCATGAGAGAGGGGAAGTCCCATTGCACAAACAGAGTTTTATTTGCAGAGCACTGGATACAACACATGTTTGTTTGCCCAGATACTTGGACTATAAATTGGCTCTGGGATATAAAGTTCTGTTATTATGCTACTTTGTTACACTGTTTTTAATGTTGCAATTTTTAGATGTTTTAATCATCAATAGTACTTTTTTTGTTGTGTACTGCCCTGGACCTCTTTTAAACAAAGGACAATACATTAGTGAAATAAACACATTGCAATTTCCCCACGATTAAACTTGCTGACAAGTTGTCCTTTTCTAGATATAGATTGCCTACAAAAGCTATTATGGTGGGTTTTATCCCAAGATCTCATTAAAATGCACACTGAAATGGGTTCAAATAATAAAAATCAAGCAGACGGAGTTTACAATACCAATGTTTACTCCATTGCCTTGATAAAAAAATGGTATGCGAGATTAATGAAAATGTTTAATAAATATCAAAAAGAAAGGTTGCTTACCTCTAACTGTAGTACTTTAAGGGGTAATCTCTGCAGCCACACATATAGATTCTGTGCCTGTGCAGACTAATATTCAGAATCTTTTAGAACAAGATGGTGAAATATTTTGGTAAGAAGGCTGTCCCCAGTCCTCAGAGAATATGCTCTAAGGAATGTGTTTCTCGCCTTATCACTCTCATGGGCAGCCACAGCAGACTGAAGCAAATAACATCCATGCCACATGTATGGAGGAGGACAGATGGTGCAATGCACAGATGACCACTCAAAGAAGTCCTATTACAAGTAAGCAACCTGTCTTTGTTGTAGTCTCTGTATAGTCCTACATATTAGAGGCTAGCAAATTATATCTCCTGGAGACAGCAGATTGCTTCATGCATCCACAGACCCAAACACAGCCCATATGGAAGACAGATCTGTTTGATAGCAAATATTGGGTGTGTAAAGTCTGACAAACATAAATGATTATGAGCATATAGCAGCCCAAGCATAGTTTAGGAACTTTCATAAATGTTGTCAATGAAGCCACATTCCCTACTAGAGGGAACATGGACTCCAATAAGCATACTGGCAGCAGGCAAGTGCAGTCAATACAACCTGGGAACATGTAAGCATCAGCAGAGCAGGGGAGAAGTTATGCCTGCTGCCTTTGCTTGCAAAATGCACCTTCCTTTCTCCCCTCCATCACTTGTTGGGTAGGGTAGAAAGAAAGGTGCCTTTTGCATGCACTGGCATAGCGTGGGAGAAGTCCCCCTTGCTACTTATGCTCCTTTATCATCCCTGTCACTTTTGCAAATCTCATGCAAAGGATTTTGACAGCTGAGTGGGACAAGACAGCTGTCAGTCAGGTGACATCATAATGGCATTTGTGATGAACAGGTAGGCTGTCCCATCCACCTATCAAAGTTAGCCCAGTAAAGAGAAGACACGCACACGTGTGTGTGTGTGTCCATCCGTGTTGTCGTGGAATGCAGCCCACCAAGACTTTCCACCAAGGCAATCAGGATGACAAAGGTTCCCCATGCTGCTTTAATTTAAAGTGGTAACAGAAGCAGCTTCTCCTCCTGTCCTTCCTTCTCTGCTCACCACCAGAGTACCCAATCAGTGGACAATATTCTTAGCACTGCAAGAAGACAGTGGGAGTAAGAGGTATGGTTAGTCTGCTCAGTATTTGGAACTAGACTGACTCTTGTCTAGCAGAGTTATAGTTAAACGCATGTGATGTAAAAATGAAGCTGCTGTAGAATTGCTAAAATGATATTAAGGCACCTCAAGTTAAAGAAACAGCATATCTTTACAGTGCTATTGAAGATAAAAGGCAGGCATATCTAAATCTGTACCCTACACTGTAAAACTAAGAGATGCAATGAATCAGACTTCTCAGTAACCATTTGGAATCCTTCTTACTCATTGAGCGCTTACCATTTCAGAACTGTCTGAAGGGGTGACAGCTGAATCTGGGCCTTCTGTAGTTGTCTGAGAGCTGTCACTAATGGGAGAGGAAGCCCGAGTGCCATCATTCAAGTCTACCATAGGATCTGACTGGACAGCACTGATTTGGCTGGAGCTTCTGCTAAGAACGTCGTCGTCATCTCCTTTGTTTGCTGCAGTTGTCAAATCACAATTTGTCAGATCTGACTCTGTCTGCAACGTGTGCTGAGAACGTGGTTGCTCAGTTATGATATCATATCCTGAGGAGTCAGCTACTGAACTTACAGGCACAACTGTTGACATACCCGATGAAGCAGTTAATTCACTAGTTAACTCACTCTTCATAGAACCTACAAATAAGAAAAAACCATAAAAGTCCAGAAACACAGTGAAACACCATTTACCTGCCAGATAAAATGACAGCAAGCTAAATGTCTTACAATCACTTACTAATAGGTACATATCCCTATCTAATTTTTCATAGCTTCATCTAAAACAGCTTTTGGCCAACATCTCAACCTCAACTTAAAATTTGACACAATCCAGAGCCACAGCTGCATGTTCAAAGCTTTCTGTATATAAGCTTTTTTTTCCAACACTGGTAAAGACACATTAAAAGTTAAAATGAAAATGGATGCTTAGAACTATTCTTACCAATCACTGAAGTGCTCATGAACAAGAAGTTGGTAGCATATGAAAAATCATCTTCTCCGCCACTACCCCTGCACTTACCTACATACTTTCTCTGTAGTATACAGCCTGATTATTACCCATATCTCGACCCATAAAGAAGAAATGCTTTTGAGAGGAAAACAAAACATTGCTGAACTTTTTTTCTTGAGGAAGGAGGATAATTAACAGAGATAAGCCCCTCCTCTGGGCTGGGAAGGCAGACTAATATATATGAAGTGGCCAGTGAGACAGTACCAGTCACATCAGCATGAATTCCAATAAATAGCAACAGTGAAAATATCCTTACTGCCATAGCTCTTATTCCTTTTTCAGTCTCTGCCCACATGGCTCAACAGTAATGTTATCTGTGGCTGACAGAAATTGCTCAATGGTTTTATTAATGGAGGGCACCAATTCAGAGTAAGTAAAAATATTCTTTATAGGAGAAGAGACATTGGGGGTCCTGGTGTCCCAAATCCCTAATTATACTATGACTTATTGTTAATTAAATTACTTACTTAGAATAATAAACAGGAGTCAGTAAATTGCATGGACAGCAATTGAAAATAGGCAAGGTGGGGCAAAAAGTTGAGCCTTTCCCTTTATGAAGTTATCCATAGGCCTGATAAATAAGGTTGTAACTCCACTTCTAAGGACATGGAGAAAATGGGCTTGACTGCTTGTGTCACACCGATAACTTTTGTTACCATTTCGATTCCACCCTCAATTTGAGGACAGTGATAAAATCAACCAGCTCAAGAGGAAGACTAAGGGTCTCTATCGTATAATTTATCCTTTGATGGTCGCTATGAAGCTGTTGACCAACTCCATGTTAAATAAGGTAACATACAATGCCACTGGTTGCAGCTAATGCAGGTCCAATTTATTTATTTATTTATTTATTTATTTATTTATTGCACTTGTATAGCCGAAGCTCTCTGGGCGGTTTACAGCAATCAAAAACATTAAACCAAATATACAATTTAAAAACATATTTTAAAAACAATTTAAAACATAATTTTAAAATTTGAAACAATATAAAACCAATTTAAAACACATGCTAAAATGCCTGGGAGAAGAGGAAAGTCTTGACCTGGCGCCAAAAAGATAACAGTGTTGGTGCCAGGCGCACCTCGTCAAACACATCATTCCATAATTTGGGGGCCACCACTGAGAAGGCCCTCTCCCTTGTTGTCATTCTCCGAGCTTCCCTTGCAGTTGGCACCTGGACGAGGGCCTTTGATCTTGAAAGTAGTGTACGGGTGGGTTCGTATTGGGAGAGGCGTTCCATCAGGTATTGTGGTCCCAAACCGTGCAAGGCTTTATAGGTCAAAACCAGCACCTTGAATCGAGCTTGGAAACATAAAGGCAGCCAGTGCAAGCGGGCCAGAATCGGTTTTATATGTTCGGACCGTCTGGTCCCTGTTACCAATCTGGCCGCTGCATTTTGCACAAGCTGCAGTTTCCGAAGCGTCTTCAAAGGCAGCCCCACGTAGAGAACATTGCAGTAATCTAATTTAGAGGTTACCAGAGCATGGACAACTGAAGCCAGGTTATCCCTGTCCAGATAGGGACGTAGTTGGGCCACCAACCGAAGTTGGTAGAAGGCACTCTGTGCCACTGAGGCTACCTGAGCCTCAAGTGACAGAGATGGTTCTAGGAGAACCCCCAGGCTACGAACCTGCTCCTTCAGGGGGAGTGCAACCCCATCCAGGACAGGTTGGACATCCACCATCCGGTCAGAAGAACCACCCACTAGCAGCATCTCAGTCTTGTCTGGATTGAGCCTCAGTTTATTAGCCCTCATCCAGTCCATTGTCGCAGCCAGGCACCGGTTCAGCATATTGACAGCCTCACCTGAAGATGAAAAGGAGAAATAGAGCTGCATGTCATCAGCATACTGATGGCAACGCACTCCAAAGCTCCGGATGACAGCACCCAATGGTTTCATGTAGATGTTGAACAGCATGGGGGACAGAACTGACCCCTGCGGAACCCCATACTGGAGAGTCCAGGGTGCCGAGTAATGCTCCCCAATCACCACCTTCTGGAGGCAACCTACCAAGTAGGAGTGGAACCACCGCCATGCAGTACCTCCCACTCCCAACTCAGCCAGTCTCCCCAGAAGGATACCATGGTTGATGGTATCGAAAGCCGCTGAGAGATCAAGGAGAATCAGCAGAGTCACACTCCCCGTCTCTCTCCCGACAAAGGTCATCATACAGGGCGACCAAGGCTGTTTCCGTGCCAGAACCAGGCCTGAAACCCGACTGAAATGGATCCAGATAATCGGTCTCATCCAAGAGTGTCTGGAGCTGGCCTGAAACCACTCGTTCCAGGACCTTGCCCAGGAATGGAACATTTGCTACCGGCCTATAGTTATTAAGATTTTCTGGGTCCAGGGAGGGCCTCTTCAGGAGTGGTCTCACTACTGCCTCTTTCAGGCAGCCAGGGACCACCCCCTCTCACAGAGACGTATTAATCATTTCCCTGGCCCAGCCGGCTATTCCATCCCTGCTAGCTTTTATTAGCCAAGAAGGGCAAGGATCCAGCACAGAAGTGGTTCCACGAACCTGTCCAAGCACCTTGTCAACCTCCTCAAGCTGCACCAACTGAAACTCATCCAAGAAATCGGGACAAGGCTGTGTTCTGGATACCTCGCTTGATTCACCTGCTATAACACTGGAGTCTAAGTCCTGGCAGATGCTAGAGATTTTATCCTGGAAGTGCCTAGCAAATTCATTACAGAGGGCCTCAGATGGTTCTACCATGTCCCTGGGGCCAGAGTGTAATAGACCCCGGACAATTCTGAAGACCTCCGCTGGGCGGCAGATTGATGATTCGATAGTGGCAGCAAAATAGTTTTTTTGCTGCCCTCACTGCCCCTAAATACAGCTTACCATAGGCACTTACCAGCATATAATTCCATCCACTAGGAGTTCGCCTCCATCTGCACTCAAGCCATCTCCTATATTGTTTCATCGCTCTCAGCTCAGGGGTAATACCATGGAGCCGTACGAGCTCTATACAGGAGAGGGAGTCAGGAGCAATCATGTCAACTGCCCAGGTCATTTCTGTATTCCACAGTTCAACCAGGGTTTCGACAGGAGCGCCAGCCCTATCAGCCGGAAAACTCCCCAGAGCCCTTTGGAAACCATCCGGATCCATTAGTCTCTGGGGGCAGACCAACTTAATAGGTCCCCACCCTTGCAGAGGGGAAAAGTTGCTGTAAGTCTAAACTTCAGCAAACAATGATCTGTCCATGACAGATGCCCCCCACATTCAGATCACCAACTCCATGTCCAGATGCAAAAACCAAATCTAGAGTATGCCCTGCTATATGTGTTGGGCCAATGGCATATTGGGACAGTCCCATGGTTGTCATGGAGACCATGAAATCCTGAGCCGCCCCGGATAAGGTGGCCTCAGCATGGATGTTGACATCCCCCAAAACCAACAGTCTGGGGGATCTCAACAGTACACCCGAGACCACCTCCGTCAGCTCGGCTAGGGAGTCTGTTGGGCAGCAGGGTGGGCGGTACGCCAACAGAATTCCCAGTCTGTCCCGCTGACCCAACATAAGGTGCAAACACTCCAGCCCAGTAGTCACATGGACAGGGTGCCTGCAGAGGATGGTGGAGCTCCTATAGATCACAGCAACCCCCCCTCCCCGACCCTCAGGTCTACCCTGATGCAGGACTAGGTACCCTGGCGGGCATAGTTGGGAGAGACTGACTCCTCCCTGCTCACCCACCCAGGTCTCGGTTATAGATGCCAGATTGGCTGCCTCATCCACAATTAAAACGCGAATGAGGGAGATCTTATTATGCACCAATCTGGCATTTAGGAGCAGCATCCGGAGGCCTGAGAGCTGGCTGACAGGGCAAACAACAAACCTGTTGTTTCACAACAGCTTACACAGTTTAAGGGAAACTCCAGGGACAACTCCTATTAGGTTTTCTATTAGGAGGTACGCCTGGCGCCTACGTTGTTATCCTTTCGGCGCCAGGCTAAAACCTTCCTATTCTCCCAGGCATTTTAATGCATTTTATATACTTTAATGTTTGAATGTTTTAGTTATCTCAATACTGTTTAGTGTTATTATGTATCTGTATTTTATATCTAGTGATTTTTGTTGATTTATTGTATTATTGTATGTCGTACACTGCCCAGGGAGCCATTGGCTATGGGCGGTTTATAAATGAAATTAAATAAATAAATAAATAAATAAATATTAGCATCACTGCATAGACAAGATGTGGAATCAAAGGGATTAATTTCAGTGTTATATAAAGTTCTGCTGTCAAAAATTAGTGGGTTATCACAAGGCTTACACCAAGCATGGGAGGGTGATCTGGGTGAGCAAAAATGTTGGGAACTCTATAGACAAAGCTCCCTCTGAAATCAATCTCGGAAGGCTTAGAGAAACAATGCTCAAGTTAGTATACCAGTTGTATATCACACCTGTAAAGTGAAATTATGTGAATAGTAATTTGACAGTGACATGCTGGGGAATCTGTAATCTAAACAGGAACAATATATCATATGCGGTGGGTATACTCTGTAGCACAATCTTTTTGGCTCAAGATTTTTCAGGAGATTGCAACTATAGTTAATCAAATACTCATTCCAGACCCATCTTTAGCATTACTTTTGGACTTCACAGAAACAATGACTGGTCTGCTATATAAAGACATAATACTTTGTTTGCTTGTAGTGACTTGGCTAGAAATATTCCACCATTGGTAGTACTGTATATGGCGTTTATTGATCTGCCTAAGGCCTTCGATACTGTAAATCAAACTGCTCTCTAGACCATCCTCCTGAAAATTGGATACCCTGATAAATTTGTGAATATTTTGCGACTCCTCCATGACAACATGATGGCAACAATTTTGGATAACAATGGCTCTCAAAGTGATCAATTCAAAGTGAGATCAGGCGTCAAACAGGGATGTGTCATTGCTCCGACCTTATTTGCTATTTTCATCGCCATGATTCTACACCCTGTTGAGGGGAAATTTCCCACTGGCGTGGAAATCACATACCAAACAGATGGAAAGCTTGTTAATCTCAGTATGCTGAAAGCAAAAAGTAAGGTAATTACAACCTCTGTCACAGAACTTCAATATGCCGATAATGAAGTCTACACATTCAGAGGAAGATCTTCAAGCTATCCTAAATGTCTTTGCAGAAGCATATGACAAGCTTGGCCTCTCGCTTAACATCAGAAAAACCAAAGTGCTTCATCAGCAGGTGCAAACCAATCCCTCTGTAGCGCCATCAATCCCGTTTAATGGTGCGCTGGAGAATGTCAATCACTTTTGGCAGCCATCTTCTGTAAAAGCTGACATTGACGCTGAAATTCAGCATCACCTGAGCTCTGCGAGTGCCGCATTCTCCCGAATGAAGCGTAGAGTGTTCAAGGATCGGGATATTCACAGGGAGACCAAAATGCTTATTTACAAAGTCATTGTACTACAGACCTTACTGTACGCCTGTGAAACATGGACCATCTATAAACGCCACTCCCAACTTCTTGAAAGATTCCACCAACGCTGCCTCCGTAAAATTCTGCAAATTACTTGGAAAGATAGGTGGACTAAAGTTAGCGTATTGGAAGAAGCAAAGACCACCAGTGTTGAAACAATGATCCTCCATCATCAACTTCGCTGGACCGGCCATGTTGTTCGAATGCCTAATCACCATCTTCCAAAGCAACTACTTTACTCCCAACTTAAGGATGGAAAACGGAATATCGGTGGACAGCAAAAGAGATTTAAAGATGTTCTCAAAGCTAATCTAAGAAAATGTAACATGAGCATCGAGAACTGGGAAGCCTTGGCTCATGACCATCTCAATTGGAGGTCGACCATTATCAAAGGTGCTATGGACTATGAAGAAGCACGAGTACAGGGCGAATGGGACAAACGAGCTAAGCGGAAGGCACATCAAGCAAATCCTCACCGTGACCATCTTCCATCTGGAAACCTATGTCCTCACTGTGGGAGGCTGTGTGGATCCAGAATTGGCCTCCACGGTCACTTAAGGACCCATTGTTAAAGACCTTGCCCTGGAAGACACGAGTGATTGCCAATGAATGAATGACATTTAGGATTCTAACTGAGTTTCTGTCTCTTTTGATTTTGCTTTCCTTCTCTCTCTAACCATTTTAAGAGTTTTGTCAGTCATCCATTGAGGTCTTTCTCTCTTTTTAACTAGAGGTATTGTCTTTTTGCATTCTTCCCTGATAATTCCCTGACTTCATTCCATAGTTCTTCTTGTTCTCTAAGTTTAAAATCTCAAATACACATAATACAGAGAAATACTACAAAGTAATTTGCTTCAGTTTACTAAAAAACTGAAGCTTGGGAGGAAATTCACTTTTTAGCAGGACACTGATCCCAAACACAAGGCCAAAGCAACATTGGTGAATGTCCCTACATTGAGTCCTGGATCTCAATCCCATTGTGTCAGGCCCAGGATGTGACTCAGGAACCAGACCAACGGCTGTAGTTAATTCGTGTTTTATTAGGGTAATGTCCAAACAAAGACTGCGTTTTCTCATGAAGCAATACAGAGATACAGGTCCTGCGGCATTGGGAGAAAGTTGACAGAGCAAGGGACTTCTTCCTGCCTGTTCTTTAAGAAGGGGCCAAACGGGCGCGCAATCTTTCGCTCCTCCTTAACTGCCCCTCAGGTACTGCCCGCCTTCCCCCCCTTCTCTCCTGTCTTTTCAGCTGTCTGCGTGTGCGCGGTGAGGGGGGAAGCATCACCCCCTCCTCTTCTGAAGTTTCCGATTCCATGATGGGGGATAGGGGAGGAGCTGATGGTAAACTGCCTCCCCGCTTTTCAGCTGTGAGCAGCCCTCCCTCTTTCCCCCCTTGCTCTGAGCCTGAAAGAGGGGGAGGCGTGAGAATGTCCAGGGAGGGCTCAGGCTCCCCGTTGCTAAGCGACCTTATCACTGGCAGTTCCTCTGTTTCGTCTTCGCTCCAAAGGGGGGGAAGTTCCTCCCCCTTCCCTCTGCCATCCATCCGAATATTCTCCCAACTCTCCGGGATCCAGCTCCCCAGGATTGGGACCCCAGCTCTGCCTTCCGACACCATCCCCCCTCCCAGGCTGTGCCCCCCTCCCCTTGTCTGGCTTGGGACGGTGGGGAAAACGTTGATGGAAAAGTTTTACCAATTCTGGAGCATGCACATCAGCTGCATCTTCCCATGATCTGTCAGCCACCCCATAGCCTTTCCAGTGAATCAAGTACTGCAGCTTGTGGCGTCTGATCCTGGAATCTAAGATCTCCTCAACTTCAAACTCAAGCTGCTCATTTACCAGGAGTGGAGCTCCGGGAGGTTCCTCCGGCCGTAACTCACTGGGAGGGGCGGCTTTCGTTAAGAGGGATCGATGGAACACAGGATGTATTTTAAACGTGTCAGGCAGCTTCAGTCGGTACGCCACGGGATTGTTTTGAGTTTCTATTTCGAAAGGACCCACCCTCTTGTCTTGTAATTTTCTACATTTGCCCGGCATCTGGAGGAAGCGGGTGGACAGCCATACCTGGTCTCCCGGTTGAAGGGGGGGCCCCTCCTTCCTGTGCAGGTCAGCAACTCGCTTGTACTCCGTTTTGGCTTCGTTTAACTGCTGTTTCAGTGTCTGTTGCGCCGCTTGCAATTCCTTAAGGAAGTTCTCAGCTGCCGGTACCAGCATTCCTTCTGAGCTGCTTGGAAAGACTTTAGGATGGAATCCATAATTAGCGAAGAACGGGGCTTGTTGAGTGCTGGAGTGCAGAGAATTGTTGTAGGCGAACTCTGCAAAATGCAAATATGATACCCAGTCAGTCTGTTGATAGGACACATAACTTCGTAAATATCTTTCCAAAACGGCGTTCAAGCGTTCCGTCTGCCCATCTGTCTGGGGGTGATGGGCGGAGGAGAGTTTTAATTCCGTCTGCAACTGTTTCCACATTGCTCTCCAAAATTTGGCTGTGAACTGAGTTCCTCGGTCTGAGACTACGCTGTTTGGCAATCCATGCAGCCGGTAGACTTCTTTGATGAATAACTTGGCCGTTTCTTTAGCCTCTAAGGCCCCTGCACAAGGAAGAAAGTGTGCCATTTTGGTAAGTAGATCCACCACTACTAAGATGGCTGTCATTCCTTGGGATTTGGGTAGATCAGTTATAAAATCCATGGAGAGGTCCTTCCAGGGTTCGTGTGGGACAGGCAACGGTTGTAACAGTCCTGCTGGTGTCCCTGTTTGTGTTTTTGTCCGCAGACAGACAGAGCAGGACTTTACATAACTCTCAATATCCCGACGCATTTTAGGCCACCAGAAGTCCTTGGCCACGTTCTGAATGGTCTTGTAAATCCCAAAGTGTCCCGCTGTGATGGAATCATGACACTGGCGTAGGATTCTGAGCCTTAATTCCCCTTCTGGCACATATCTGGTGGTTTTGAACCATAACAGTCCATTTCTCCAGTGAAAGGTTACTTCTGAGTCTTGACCTTGTCCCGTCTCCTGCTGATATTTTAGCATGTCTGCATCTTCTTGTTGTGCCTTTTTGAGTTCCTCTTCCCATGAAGGCTGGCATACTCCCAACGTTAATTTCTCTGGCGGGATTACGTACTGAGGCTGGTCCTCGGATTCACTTTCTTTGTATTGTGGCTGTCTGGATAAGGCATCCGCTCTCTGGTTTTTGGCTTGGGCATGGTAAGTAATCTGGAAGTTAAACCTAGTGAAGAACTGGGACCATCTTATCTGTCTCTGGTTCAGCTTTCTGGCGGTTTGGAGGCTTTCAAGATTCTTGTGGTCGGAGCGCACTTCAATTCGATGAGAGGTCCCCTCTAGGTACTGTCTCCAGTTTTCAAAAGAGTCCTTGATGGCCAGCAGCTCCTTCTCCCAAACTGTGTAGTTCTTCTCTGCAGGCTTTAACTTCCGAGAGAAGTACGCACAGGGGTGCAGCTCCTTCCCTTCTTGGTCTAATTGTAGCAGGACCCCCCCGATGGCAAAATCTGAAGCATCTGCTTCCACTATGAAAGGGAGGTTCGGATCAGCAAAGCGCAGAATGGGCTCAGTAGCAAACCTTCTCTTCAGCTCCTCAAAGGCCTCGGTGGCGTTCTCTGTCCATTGAAACTTCTTCTTCCCCCTTAAACAGTCAGTCAGAGGAGCTGTTAATTTGGAAAACCCTGGAATGAACTTTCTGTAATAATTGGCAAACCCCAAAAACCGTTGTACATCCTTTTTGGTGACAGGTTGGCCCCAGTCCAATATGCAGCTTACTTTCCCTGGGTCCATCTCCACGCCTTCCGCTGAGATTCGATATCCAAGGAAGTCTAGAGACTTGAGGTCAAATCCACATTTCTCTAATTTAGCATACAGGTGATTTTCTCTCAGTCTCTTCAACACCGTCTTCACATGCTGGTCGTGGTCTTCCTGGTTCTTTGAGAACACCAGGATATCATCTAAGTAACAGATTACATACGTGTCCAACAGGTCTCTAAACACGTCGTTCATGAATTTTTGAAAAATTCCTGGGCTTCCACAAAGCCCGAACGGCATGACCAGGTATTCATACTGTCCGTAAGCGGTCAAGAATCCTGTTTTCCATTCATCTCCCTCCTTCATTCTGATCAGATTGTACGCTCCTCTCAAATCCAACTTCCTGAAGATTTTTGCAGAGCGCAGTCGGTCCAGCAACTCTGAGATCAGGGGCAGCGGGTAGCTGTTGGGGATGGTGATCTGGTTCAATGCGCGATAGTCGTAACAGGGTCTGAGTTCCCCCCCCTTCTTTTTCACAAACAATAGTGGCGCTCCAGCAAGGGATTGTGAGGGGCGTATGAATCCTCGCCTCAGGTTTTTATCCAGGAATTCCTTCAGGGCCTCCCTCTCATTCTCTGTGAGAGAGTACATTCTCCCTGACGGGATGCTGGCTCCTGGCACCAGGTCAATCGCACAGTCGTAAGGGCAGTGGGGGGGTAAAGTCTCTGCCTCTTTTTCATCAAACACATCTTTGAATTCTTCATACTTTGGCGGCAGGGTCACTTGCTTGATCTCTTGCACTGCCCCCGCTAAGGTGTTCTTGATTCCTTCAGGTTGACAGTTCTCCAGTGAACCACACCACCGCCTCCTTCCAACTTATTTTGGGTTCATGCTTTGCTAGCCAGGGCATTCCCAGAATCACCTCAAAGTTCGAAAGATCTGACACGTATAGCGAAATGAACTCATCATGCCCAGGGATTTGAAGTTTCACTTCCTCCGTGGCTTGTGTCACCCCTCCTGACTTCAGGGGTCTTCCATTGATGGTCTCCACAGCTAGGGGAGCGTCCAGTTTCCACCGGGAAATTCCATGACGCTTGGCTAGTTTTGCATCAATAAAATTTGTGGAGGCTCCACTGTCAATTAAGGCCGTGGAATTGAACACCACTCCTCTGGAAGTTGTAATCCGAATAGGCAAGACCAACACCCCCTTTGAGGGAGGTTGGATCATTGGGGGGCCTTTATACAATGCTGCCCCAGGTCCACCGGCCTGCACGTGGACTGGGTATTCTAGTTTCCCGACGGCTCAACTTTCCCCCCTTTCAGTCCACAGTCTCTGGCCACATGGCCCGGCTTTGAACAATAAAAACATAAACGTTCCCGGTGGCGTCTTTCCTTTTCCTCTTCCGACAGTCTTGGCCTAGCCCCTCCCTGTCCCTCAGTTGCATTACCTGCCATCCCTGCAGTGGGAAGGGTCTTGCTGCGGGATGCCGAGGCTGAGTATCTCGGGACCTCCTGCTTCCTTTCCAGGCGCCTTCCTTCCATCCGGTGATCTATCTGTAGGCATAGCCGGATGAGCCCTGGTAGGTCAGCGGGGGGGGGGAGGTCCTGGCCAACTCATCCAGGATTTCAGCATTTAATCCACTCCGGTACATAAACATCAGGGCGGCGTCATTGTAACCAGTTTCCTGGGACAGAATTTTAAAAGCGTTAGTGTACTCGGAAACAGTCCCTTTAGCTTGCTTCAGAGCGCCTAGTTGCCGCGCTACTGTTTCAGCCCTTTGCGGGTCTTGAAACACCTCGGTCATCTCCTGTATAAATCCTCTGTACCTTCCTAAGACAGTATCCTTTCTCACGAGATACGGAGTCACCCATTTTGCAGCTTCTCCCTCCAGGAGGCTAATCACGAAAGCTACTTTAGCCCCATCGTCTGGAAATTCCGTGTGCCTGACATCCAGATATAACTCACATTGAGCCACGAAGGTTGCCAACTGATCACTTTGTCCCACGTATTTTGGGGGCAATCCAATGGGAACCTTTACTACGGCAGCTGGAGGGGCTGTTCGCATCTGGTCTATCGTGGCCTTCAAGGTTTGATTATCCATCTTCAGCGCCTTGACTGCTGCTAGCAGGGCTTGAACATCCGTCTGCAAATCAGCTACCTTAGTCCTCAAGAGTTCCACTTCTTCCGTCTCAGAAGTGGGGTTCGTCCCCCCCGCTGCTCCCTTTGACATCTTGTCCCAGTCAAGTGAAGAGAGCGTTGAGGGTGATTTAGGTGGCTCTGTCAAGCTGTCAGGCCCAGGATGTGACTCAGGAACCAGACCAACGGCTCTAGTTAATTCGTGTTTTATTAGGGTAATGTCCAAACAAAGACTGCGTTTTCTCATGAAGCAATACAGGGATACAGGTCCTGCGGCATTGGGAGAAAGTTGACAGAGCAAGGGACTTCTTCCTGCCTGTTCTTTAAGAAGGGGCCAAACGGGCGCACAATCTTTCACTCTTCCTTAACTGCCCCTCAGGTACTGCCCGCCTTCCCCCCCTTCTCTCCTGTCTTTTCAGCTGTCTGCGTGTGCGCGGTGAGGGGGGAAGCATCACCCCCTCCTCTTCTGAAGTTTCTGATTCCAGGATGGGGGATAGGGGAGGGGCTGATGGTAAACTGCCTCCCCGCTTTTTGGCTGTGAGCAGCCCTCCCTCTTTCCCCTCTTGCTCTGAGCCTGAAAGAGGGGGAGGCGTGAGAATGTCCAGGGAGGGCTCAGGCTCCCCATTGCTAAGCGACCTTATCACTGGCAGTTCCTCTGTTTCGTCTTCGCTCCAAAGGGGGGAAGTTCCTCCCCCTTCCCTCTGCCATCCATCCGAATACTCTTCTCCCAACTCTCCGGGATCCAGCTCCCCGGGATTGGGACCCCAGCTCTGCCTTCCGACACATTGAGAATCTGTGGCAACATTTGAAAATTGCAGTCCAAAAGCAAACTCCAACCAACCTGAATGACCTGGAGTGAATCTGCCAAGAAGAATGTGCCAAAATCCCTCTGACACTGTGTGCAAAGCTTGTACATACCTACCGCAAAAGACTTAAAGCTGTTATTGCAGTGAGGTGATTCTACCAAATATTAATGTGGGGGGGTGGAATACTTATGGAAGAAATATGTTTCAATTTTTTGTTTCTTACGAACATTTCCCAAAATAAAACCAATGTCACCTTACAATAATTGATTTTGAGTTTCAGTGTTTCAGAATAAAACCCTATCAATAAACGCAGAAGTACAGGAAAAAAATGATCACACCAAAACAAGATGCTCTAATAGTCATGGAGGACTGGAATGCAAAAGTAGCAAACAAGAAAGAGTTATAAATTGTGGGGGAATGGGGCTTAACAGATAGAAATGAGGCAGGAAAAAGATTTATTGAATTCTGTGAAGCCAA
Organism: Rhineura floridana; assembly: GCF_030035675.1. NCBI lineage: Eukaryota > Metazoa > Chordata > Lepidosauria > Squamata > Rhineuridae > Rhineura > Rhineura floridana. The sequence goes on along the minus strand of NC_084488.1, from coordinate 1,008,437 downwards.
TAATTAATATCTTGCAAACACATCTTTCAAGCAACTGAAAAGACAACCGTACGCGTGGACATCACCAAATGGTCAATATAGAAATCAAATTGATTATAAAATTGGAAGCAGCAGATGGACAACCACCGCTCGTGGCAAAAAGAGGAGGGTGCTGGTGGTTGGAGACTCGCTGCTCAGGGGGGTAGAGGTATACCAGCCGGACAAAATGAATCGGGAAGTCTGTTGTCTCCCTGGGGCACGCATCCGGGACGTCACTGATAACCTGCCGAGGCTCATTGGGAACCAAGATAGCTACCCCTTTCTCCTCATCCATGTGGGCACAAACGAAACGGCCAGAAACACCTTGGAACATATCACCTCAGACTATGAGGCTCTGGGTATGAAGGTCAAGCATTTGGGGGCGCAGGTGGTCTTCTCATCAATTCTTCCCGTGAAGGATAGAGGGCTACAAAGGGAAAGGAAGATACTGCAGGTCAACGACTGGTTACGCAGATGGCGTCGATGGGAAAGGTTTGGATTCTGGAACCATGGTCTTCTTGCAGGGGGGACTGTTGGCAAGAGATGGGCTGCACCTCACGAGGACTGGGAAAAATCTCTTTGGCTGAAGTGTGGCAAAACTCATCAAGAGGGCTTTAAACTAAAGCCTCTGGGGGATGGAGATGATAGCTCAAATACCGATCCAAAGACAGCGGGCTGTAAACCCAAGGATTTGAAGGGTACACGAGACACTGGGAGAGAGAAAGGGATGCATGGCAAAGCTCAAGGTATATTAACGGAGGAATCTAATCGGGACAAAAGAGACTTCTGCTGTCTATATACCAACACGCGGAGCTTGGGAAACAAGCAACAGGAGCTTGAAGTCTTAGTGCATCAAGGCAAATATGACTTCATAGGGATAACAGAGACTTGGTGGGATGACTCCCATGATTGGAATATAGCCATTCAAGGATATAAACTCTACAGAAAGAATAGAAGCAACAGAAAAGGAGGGGGAGTAGCGTTATACGTCAAAGACAAATACACCTCTATGGAAATCCAAGAGAGCGAACAAAGTGGTCCGATAGAGACCATTTGGGTAAAAATAAATGGAGAAACAAATAAAACCGACATGGTAGTAGGTGTCTACTACACACCCCCTGGCCAAGAAGAGGTGGTAGACGAGGCCTTTCTCAAACAAATCTCTGAAATCTCAAGGAGGCAAGAAGTAGTAGTGATGGGGGACTTCAACTACCCGGATATCTGCTGGGAGACAAACTCTGCAAAGCACAAAGCCTCCAACAAATTCCTGATGGGCCTTGCTGATAATTTCCTCTTTCAAAAAGTAGAAGAAAGAACAAGGGGATCGGCAATCCTGGACCTGATCTTAACTAACAGGGACGAATTGGTAACGGAAATTAAAGCGGTCGGTACCTTGGGGGAAAGTGACCACGTAATGCTGGAATTCGTGATTCTGGGGAAAGCCAAAGAAGAATATAGTCAAATATGGACCTTGGATTTCAGGAAAGCCGATTTTAGCAAGCTCGGGGAAATGATGGGTAGGATCCCGTGGCTAGATAGACTAAAGAAAAAAGGAGCCCAAGAAGCGTGGGAGTTCATGAAGAAGGTATTACAAAAAGCCCAATCGCAAACAATTCCAAAGAGGAAGAAAAACGGAAGACATCGGAAAAACCCAATGTGGCTACACGGAAGACTGATGGAGGAGGTAAAAATAAAAAAGAGCATGTTGAGATATGTGCTAGAGCGGGGAGAGAAACCATAAGAGAGAGCGGTCCGGACTGGTGGAGTCCCTGGTGGTGCCTAGTGACAGGCAGTAACCATGAGCAGGTAGGAACCTGACAGGGAGAGCCAGGGAAGGACGCCTCACAGAAGCCTTATGAAGTTTGCGGATGATACGAAACTGGGAGGGATAGCTAACACAATGGAAGACAGGAATAAAATCCAAAGGGACCTGGATAGACTAGGAAATTGGACTGAAATTAATAAAATGACATTCAATAAAGACAAATGCAAGATTCTGCATTTAGGCCACAAAAACAAAATGCACGGGTACAGGATGGGAAATACCCAGCTTAGCAGTAGTGCGTGTGAGAAGGACCTTGGAAATGTAGTGGATCGCAAGTTGAACATGACCCAGCAGTGTGATGCTGCGGCAAAAAAGGCAAACGCGGTTTTGGGGCTGCATAAACAGAGCTATAGTTTCCAGGTCGAGGGAAGTAATAGTCCCACTATATTCTGCATTGGTCAGGCCTCATCTGGAATACTGCGTTCAGTTCTGGGCACCTCATTTTAAGAAAGATATAGACAAGTTAGAGCAGGTTCAGAAGAGGGCGACGAGGATGATAGCCGGTATGGAGAACAAGTGAGGAAAGGTTGAAGGAACTTGGCATGTTCAGTCTGGTGAAGAGAAGGCTGAGGGGTGACATGATTGCACTCTTCAAGTACCTGAAGGGCTGTCACATAGAGGAGGGTACAGATTTGTTCTCTGCTGCCCCAGAGGGTAGGACTAGGTCTAATGGTTTTAAGTTGCAGGAGCGTAGATTCAGATTGGACATTAGAAGGAACTTCTTGACAGTAAGGGCAGTTCGGCAATGGAACCGACTGCCTACGGAGGGGGTGGGATCCCCTTCGCTGGATGTCTTCAAGCAGAAGCTGGACAGCTATCTGCGGGAGATGCTCTAGCTGTGGATTTCCTGCTGTGAGCAGGGGGTTGGACTCGATGGCCTACAAGACCCCTTCCAACTCTATGATTCTATGAGAAGTTCATACTTTCTGCGAAAACAAGATCAGGAGCAGACTGGGGTGCAGATCATGAACTGGTCATATCAAAAATCAGAGTAAAGCTAAAGAAGACCAACAAAGCAATCATAATGCCAAAACACAATTTAATTTAACATTCCAGAAGAATATAAAGATCAAATAAGGAACAAATTTGAGGCTTTAAACCTAGCTGAGAGAGAACCAGAAAAATTATGAAGTGACGTCAGAGACATTATCAGGAAAGAGTGCAAAAAAAAAATACCTGTAATTAAAAAGAGAGAAAGACCTCAATGGATGACTGATGAAGCTCTTAAAATGGTTAAAGAGAGAAGGAAAGCAAAAGGAGATAGAAACACAATTAAAACCCTAAATGCAATAATACAGCGACTAGTACATAGGGACAAAGAGAAGTACTACAATAATTATTGTATAGAAATAGAAGAGGATAATAAAAAAGGTAGAACAAGATCCGTATTCCAAAACAGTAGATAAATTAAAGGGAAATTTAAACCAAAAGTAAATGGTAAAGGTGTCCCCGCACTTATAGTGCAAGTCGTTTCCGACTTTTAGGGTGACATCTTGCAACGTTTACTAGGCAAACCGTGTATATGGGGTGGGACTGCCAGTTCCTTCCCGGGCCTTTCTTTACCCCCCAGTATATGCCGGGTACTCATTTTACCGACCACGGATGGATGGAAGGCTGAGTGGAGCTCGAACCCTTTTACCGGAGATTCGACTTCCTCCTTCCATTCGAATCGAACTCCGGCCGTGAGCAGAGCTTCGGTTGCGTTACTGCTGCTTACCACTCTGCACCACGGAGGATTCAACAGGGGAACAAACTGACTAACCGAGATAAAATAAAAGGAAGATGGAAGCAATACACTGAAGAACTCTATAAAAGAGATGACAGGATGACAGATTCATTCATGGAGGATCTGTATCATGAAGAACCAGAAATTTTAGAATGTGAGGTGAAAGCTGCTCTTAAAATACTTGGAAGAAACAAATCACCAGGAACAGATGGCATACGAAGAGAGTTTCTACAAGCTACTGAGACTGAATCTGTCCAAATTTTGTCAAAAACTTGTCAAGAAATATGGAAAACTAAACAATGGCCCACAGACTGGAAGCGTTCCATATACATCCCAATTCCAAAGAAAGGGGATCCCAGGGAAATGCAGTAATTATCAAATTATTGCCTTAATGCAAGTAAAGTAATGCTCAAGATTCTACAACAAAAGCTTTTACCATATATGGAGCGAGAAATGCCAAATGTCCAAGCTGGATTTAGAAAGGGAAGAGGCACCAGAGATCATATCGCAAATATATGTTGGATAATGGAACAGACCAAGGAATTTCAGAAGGAAATCATCCTGTACTTTATAGATTACAGAAAAGCCTTTGATTGTATAGATCATGAAAAACTATGGAATGCTTTAAAAGAAATGGGGGTGCCACAGCATCTGATTGTTCCAATGAGCAACCTATATTCTGGACAAGAGGCTACTGTAAGGACAGAATATGGAGAAATTGGTTCCTCATCAGGAAGGGTGTGAGACAGGGTGTATTTTATCACCCTCTCTGTTTAATCTATATGCAGAATATATCATACGGAAAGCAGGATTGGACCAAGATGAAGGAGGTGTGAAAACTGGAGGAAGAAATATCAATAATTTAAGATATGCAGATGATACCATACTATTATAGCAGAAACCAGTAATGATTTGAAACAAATGCTGATGCAAGTTAAAGAGGAAAGCACAAAAGCAGGACTACAGCTAAACATCAAGAAGACTAAAGTAGTAACAGAAGATTTATGTAACTTTAAAGTTGACAATGAGGACATTGAACTTGTCAAGGATTTATCAGCATCTTGGCACAGCCATTAATCAAAATGGAGACAACAGTCAAGAAATCAGAAGAAGGCTAGGACTGGGGAGGGCAGTTATGAGAACTAGAAACGGTGCTCAAATGCAAAGATGTATCACTAAACACCAAAGTCAGGATCATTCAGACCATGGTATTCCCGATGGATCTGAAAGTTGGACAATGAAGAAAGTGGTTAAGAGAAAAATCAACTCATTTGAAATGTGGTGTTAGAGGAGAGTTTTGCAGATATCATGGACTGCGAAAAAGACAATAGTTGAATGTTAGAACAAATTAAACCAGAACTATCACTTGAAGCTAAAATGGTGAAACTGAGGTTATCATACTTTGGACACATCACGAGAAGGCATGATTCACTAGAAAAGACAATAATGCTGGGAAAAACAGAAGGGATTAGAAAAAGAGGAAGGCCAAACAACAGATGGATTGATTCCATAAAGGAAGACACAGACCTGAAATTACAAGATCTGAGCAGGGTGATTTACAACAGATGCTACTGGAGGTCACCAATTCACAGGGTTGCCATAAGTCATAATCAACTTGAAGGCACATAACACAGAGAATGAAATTACAATATACCATTTTTAATTCAGTAATATGAGAGCATTGGTCGGGGCGATTACTTTTGCAAGGCACTGTATGTTCCTTCCCCTGCAGCAGCTTCAAAAGAAAGGGCAGCATCTCTTTTCCCCATAAGGAAAGTAGCCCGTTTTCCCTGTGAAAGTGAGCTTCCCAGTGGGAATAAAATGCACTGTGCATAGGACGTGTTTTTTGGGGGAGAGGGGGGATAATCAAAGGTCACTTTTATCCAGGGATGCAAGAATGGGTGAATACTCTTCCACTCCACTTTTGGGAAGGAGAACGTTTACATTATTTTCAGCATGGCAGGAACAGAAGGGAGGTAGTAATCTCTGGATTGTTATATTGTGAGTGAGGTCCAGAGGCCTGGAGGGGGGGACACTGTTTTTATTTTTAAAACCCTGATGTCAGCCCCATTTGGCCCTCCAGGTCCCAGGACTTTGGCATTTCCAGTCATTCTGGAAACTGATGTGCGTGACAAAAGCAGAAAATTGTCTAGGGGTTGAGAGGAGGCACCCCTCTTTCTCCAGATACAAAAAAGTAGAGACTGCCTTTCCAGCCCTAGATGAGAGGCCTATCCCTATGCATGCTGTCCTTCTTCCTTCAAGGAGGCAATTTCTATTTACACCACAGTATGATGTCTCATGGTATTTAACACTTTGGCTTAGAAAGGAAAAACTGGCATAAAGTAACTAAATCATTTTGGGTTGTATTCAACTAAGTCCTTCTCAGAGAAGACCCAATGAAATTAATGAACCTATGTTAGTCATGTCTATTTACTTCAATGCTAGGCCTATGTAGAGTAGACCCACTGAATACTACCCTTTACATTTAACTTTAAGGTCTTCCAACTCCTCAGTGGTGGAGTCTGACTAGTGTCATGTGCCTGCATTTTCAGAAAACAAAGATGGAGACGCACTGGAACCAGAACAACTGTAAGTGTGTCTCCACCCAGTGTGAAGTAGTAGTAGTAGTAGTAGTATACTTTATTGCAAAGCCGAAGGCCATCGCATAGCCAACACAATCCTTTTTAAAAGGATAAACGCCAATAATACATATAAAACTAAAATTCCAATACAATCAATTTAAAATTAGCAAGACAATAAAACTTAATGGCCGGGGACCACAATCGGAATCAATTAAATGCTAAAAGGCCTGGTCTGTGCGAGAATAAAATAACCACCCGGAGTCCCCTCAACGATCAATCCTGAATATGTTTTGCACAGATTTTTTGGGCTGCCAGTGCAAAAAGGGACACCCTATGCATTATAGAGGCGTCCATGTCTGACATCAGATAGTGTATTTTTTCATAGTCTAGAGCCAGGTGCGAGCGTGACAACAGCCCTTTCAAGTACTTTGCATGAGGGTGCGAATAAATGGAGCAGGTGAACAGATAATAAGATAGATCTTCTACCTCCGGAACTCCGCAAATGCAAAGTCGCTGGGACCATGGCATCCGAGAGTGGCGGCCATCCCTCACCGCGTTTGGCATGGTGTTAAAACGAAGTTTACAGGGATAGGCTGGGCCAGGTATGTTGCTCTGGCGTGATCATGCTTAAAAACCCAGTACCATTTGGAGAATTTAGAATTAATTATAGTCAATCTATCTAAGTAGGCAGTGTCGACAAATTGCATCATGAAGACTCATTTTGTTAGTTAAAGAGAAGAGGCCTGTGACGAGATGTGGTAGAGTTGGTATAGACTATCAATTCGTGCGTTCCACGACCCAACACATGTGGCCTGGCCAAAACATGGATTGAGTATTAGCTTGGCTGGTGCGTCATTTATAGATCTCCAGAAGTTCATAAGGGTACAGTGTATACAGGCTCTGAGCAGTGGAAGGCCCGTCTCTGCTTGTAGCAGCGCCGCTGGGGTGCCTGGAGGCAAAGACAGAAGTCTTCTCAGGAAGCTACTTTGTATAACCTCTAAACTGGCAATATGGGTTTCTTCCCAGCCCCACACCGCCGCACCATACGTGATCTGAGGAATAACCTTACTTTGAATTTTTTTTAGGGCGGGGTCAATTAAATTGCCACCTGCGGTGCGATAGACTCTAAGTATGGCCCCGCTTGTTTTTAGTGCTGACCCTTTGGTTCTTTCTATATGCTTTTTCCAAGAAAGGTTGTCTGAAAAATATATGCCCAGGTATTTGAAGACTCGGCCTTGTTCGAGTTGGTAACCAGCTATTGATCATTCATAGTTAAGATGCCTTTTACCAAAGACCAATACCTTTGTCTTACCATAGTTGATCTGCAAATTTTCTTTAGCACAATAGTCATCAAGTCTCTGTAATAACCTCCTTAAACCACTGCAGGTGATCGAGAGTAAAATCATATCGTCCGCATATAGGAGTAGAGAGATTTCCCTACTTCCGATGGAGGGAGGAAAGAAGGCTGGACCGGGTAACGCAGGGACTATACCGCTCAGGTAAAGATTAAAAAGTAGGGGGGCCAAAAGACATCCCTGTTTTACTCCTTTATTTACAGCAATGGGATCTGTGAATGAGCCAGAAATTCCTCCCCTTAGTCGGGCGTTAGGGTTGGAGTTCTCTTAGCAAAAACAAGAGACGTCTGTCAATATTAGAGTTGGCCAACTTAGGCCACAAAAGATTTCTATCTATGGAATCAAATGCTGCTGCCAGGTCAACAAATGCAACATATAAATGTTTAGTGGGCCCAGCAATGCATTGTTTAGCTAAGTAGTGAAGAGTCAGGCAGTGATCGATGGGGCTCATGCCTTTCCTAAACCCAGCTTGTTCCGGGAAGATAATTTGATTTTCGAGTTCCCAGTCCTCTTGCTTGTGTAGGAGATATTTACTGTAAAGCTTAGTGCCAATGTTTAGGAGGCTAATTGGACAGTAGTTCATAGGGTCCCGCTTGTCTCCGTGTTTATAGATAGGGAGGACTATGCTCGCCTCCAACCTTCTGGGAGGACAGGAGAACGACTAATTTGAGTAAATAACTTAGCCAAAACAGGGGCCCACCAGTCAGGAAAGTTTTTAAATAGTTCAGGGGGCATCATATCCTTCCCTGAGGCTTTGCCAGTTCTTAGAGATGAAATAAGAGATTTAATTTGAGTTGACGTAACCGGGGGCCAATGGGGCATGTTCTTTACTTCAATAGTAGAGAGGGACTCATTATTTACTGGGAGGGATGTATAAAGATTACTGAAATGGGAATGCCAGGTGGCTGCTGGTATTTGGCCTAATATTAAATGCCTGGTTACTCCCATGCCAGAAGCAACAAGGTCCCAAAACAGACCCTCCGTTCTTTCAACCACCGCCAAACCTAGTTGTTGCCATTGAGATTCAGCAAATTCTGCCTTTTTTTGTTTTAATAGTAACTTATATGCGGATCTCAAGTTCACATAGAGGTCATGGGAGTGGTTCTTCGGGTTTCTAGATGCCTGTCAGCAGTAAGCCCTCATCTTTCTCTTGGTGGACTTACATTCTTGGTCAAACCAAGTATTACCAAAACACCGGTTGGCCGTATATTGTTTTTTCTGGACCAGCCTAGGTTTTAGGTGAGACAGAATGATCTGACAGGCCTTCAAGGCATCGACCTCAGAGTTCATAACTCCTTGACGAAGGGATTGGAAGATGTTACCATCAAGAAGTTGTGTAATAGAGAAACACAGGTCAACAGACCAGCGAATTCTCCGTTCCACCACTAGTGTCCCCTCTATGTTCAGCGAAGGTTGGGGAGGAATCGGGTACAGAAGGTTCACATTGAGCGAGAGTGGAAAGTGATTGCTTTCCACCCTGTTATCAACATCGAACCCAAGGACATCTTGGAGCAAAACATGGGAAACTAGCATAAAATCAATTGTACTGCCACCCCAGTTGGTTAAGTAAGTAAAGAAGCCCTTAGACGCGTCAACAACAGAGCCATTCAAAATCTCAAGGTGGTGTAAATGCGAAAGCTCAACCAAGCGCCTACCCTGCTTATTGGTCTTTTTGTCCTGAAAAACCCTATAGAACATAGGAGCCTGAGGGACAGGCCCCCAGTTTGTAGAGGCCTCGCCATTTGGCCATAAGTCACCCAATCTAGCATTAAAATCTCCACAAAGCAACAGTCTAGCATTGGGGAATTGGGACTCCAACTGCGCCAGAATTACTGACAGCCAGTCCCATACGCTGTTATAGCCCAAGAACTTAGTTTAGAGGGGGGGGTGAAATATACATTAATGCAGATTAAGAGACCTGTGGATTTGGCCATGATCCTCAGGATCTGTATGTATTGTGAAAAATTGTTAGGTAGCTGCTGAACCTCAACTAACAAGTCCACCGAGATAAAGATAGTAAGCCCCCCACTACCATGGCCTTTTGATTTCTGTTTTACGGCTGGGCTGGAAAAAGCACGGTAACCACGTAAAAACGGTAATTCTGATTTAACAGCCCAAGTTTCTTGGAGACAAAGAATCTTAAATTTTTGAAGATAGTCAACAAAGTCTGCATCATGTAGCTTGTTCTCCCAACCCATGATGTTCCACAATAGGATGGATAATTGTCAAGCTAGAGAAATTGAGTTGAAAGCTTTGGGATCACAGACACAGCCGTTGGCATTGACAGATGGCTCAATAGGGGTTGAGACGTGTGAGCTTTCCCCCCTTACTGCTAGCTCTGACTCCTGAAGGTTCGCAATGCAGTTTAACTGAGTCTTCGCAGAGTCAGTAATTACCTCCAACGGAACCTGGGAAGTGGATCTTGATGTGCTTCTCTTCGGAGGGGAACTTTCAAGCGAACCCAACTCTGCCTCCTCAAGGAACCTCATCCTAAGCCAGTAGCCGGGAGACGTAGGTTTCATGTTTCTAGCTATGTTGCTGTATATATAAGTAGTCTCAGGAAGAGGAGTACCATTTGGCCTAAGAAGTGGTTCACGTGTCACCTTTCCTTGTGCGCCAGAGAGGGGGAAACCCCCCTCATCAGATGTTAACCTCCCCTTTCTAGGTACCCCGTGACTATTAAGAGGAGAAAATAAGGATCCATGCTAGTAGCCTGGCTCCTAGGAAAATCCGGCCCACCATTAAAGGGCCTTGAGTTAGGGGCAGGCCCCACCAGGGCAGAACCAGGGGGAAATTTCTTCTGCGTAAGGGACTTTACAAGGTGGGACCTTAGATAGTCCAATCTTCTCAAAATTTCAGATTGGCCCAAAGGTGAAAGGGTGCCAAATGAGTCTATCAGCAACAACTCTTCTTTATTAAAGGGGACTTCGGTCTCTCCTGCCGGAGGGCCAATAGCTTGAGACCTAGTATCCAAACTCCCACAATGGATAGCTGGCTCAGTTTCTCTGTGGCTCGGGTGCAAGTCCTCCAATGTCAGGTCAATAAGAATGTCAGGCTTCTCCATCACATCTGCTTTCAAAGGGCCAAAACCCGGCCTACGGGAAGGAATTAGGGGTTCTGGATGCGCCCTATTTTCAAAGAATCTTGAAATGATTATTCCAGCATTGGCCAAAACGCCCTTATTGGTGAGGATGCGGTTTGTCGCCGTCCAGGTAGAAAACAAGACCACGACACAGGCATTTATGCCATTATAAAACAAATACTCCCAGTGTGAAGTCAGAACAATGCTCTGACTTCTCTCCAGTTCCAAGCTAAAGCTAGGACTAGAGGTTATTCCCAGCTCCTCTCTCTAATTTGGAGCTCAAAAGAGGTGAGAATTGTCCCTGCAGTTGCATTTCAGAGGGTCTCAGATGCCAAACAAAATCTCCTTCTCTAAACTGTACTACTGGGGGCACTTCACAGAAGGCAGTAAAAAAGCTCCAGCTCTCCACTCCAGCTTCCAAAAAGAAAGTTGGGGCTTGTGAGTTTGGCCCTGCGCCTCCAAGAAGCCTCAAGTGCCTTGGAAATACAGGAGCCAAGCTATCACTAGCCTCCCTCCTAACCTTGACTTTGGGAGAGAGCAGGGGTAATCCCCACAGTGGCTCTCAGCTGCCAAAGCACTTTGAAGTATTGCACAACTACAGAATCGTTCCCCACTTGCCTCTGCAGCAGGCATGGGGAACCTCCATCTTGTGGGCCAAGTAAGGACTGCCAGGGGACAATCATGTGTGGAGGCAGGTAAAGCTGTAGCTTCTAAGACACTATCAGGAGGCTTAGAGTGCTTTTGTGATTGTTCCTTGGCAAGCAAGATTTGCATTTGTCACCTTTTAAATTTGGCACTGAGTGCAACCTCCATTGGCATTGGCTTCATTCAAGGGCCCGCAATTAGAGCTCCCAAGTGGAGCCACTCCCTGCAGAAAGCAGGACTTGTAATTAACACTCAATTTCCATGCAGCTCTGAGCGTCAGTGGGACTGGGAATGGCTGTATTCAAAATCTCCTCCTAAGTAGAGCCAATCCCGACAGGAAGCGGGGGTGCAGTTGGTTCACCATCAAATGCAAACCTCGCTTTCTTAGGAATCTTTGCAACACCAGCTTAGAGTCAAGACATGGCTGCAAAGATTCTTTGCAGCCCCATCTTAAATTAAAGCCTGGAATGCAAAGGAAGAGTAGTGCTCCCAAATTCTTCCTTTTAAGTTTGTCACCTGCGGCATCAGGTGATTGACAAGTAGGCAACCACATCCATCTGACAAAAGTGGCCCAGAGAAGGTGAGTCATTTCTGCATCCCCACCCCAACTCTGAATACCCCATTCTAAGGCTGGTAGAAAGGGTGGAACTATCATGCTCACCAGAGGGCAGCAGCACATTCACCATGGCTGGTGTGACAAGCAAAACCTGTGGAACTCTGTGCTGTTGTTTTTATTTAGTTTCTATCAAGAGGTAATATCTCCAAGAATGGTTGTTTTTCCATGTTGTATTTATTATTTATTTACTTTGACATTTATATACCATCTTTCTACCATCACAGAATCCAAGGGAACGTGTCCTAGGTAGTGACCTATCGAGGCATTAAAGACACGAAATTGCTGAGCTTCAGCAATGGGATGGTCTCCTGTGCCTTTACATCATACCCTGACATATTTCACAATTGTTTTATTCTATCATATCATTCTACCGTAGCATACCAGAAATTACCCAGAAAACTGAGGCTGTAGCATAATCAAAATAATATTCTCTGGAACTGTGGCTTTTCAAGGAGTCATATGGAGTTTTCATATACAAAGGACAAGGCTTTATGACCACAGCAACACGGATGGACACACATCACAGAAACACAGATACATTCTTCCACCTAACCCTCAACAGCAAAATTTCTCTAACTACATTGCTTTTAGATTTTTAAATGTTTTTAATTGCATGCAGCATTCTAACTTTTCTGTAAGACAATGTTATAATGACTGACAAAAAAGTAATGGATGGAGTGATCAGATTTCAGTGATATTAACAAACAAAATAATAAGCAAATCTACCTGCAAAACCTGTGTTGCTGCCTTCAGGTCTCGTTTCAGTGTCATCTTCCAAGCCTTCTTCTTCTCCTAGAAGTATTTTAGCTGACAATCAAGGCAATAATTTGTTTTGATCTTCTGCTTCTTGTAAAACTTTGCATACAACAATTCAATTACCTACTTATACATTATTTATTGTAATAGTATCTATAATGTTCAGATTAGATGAATGGGTGAAGAAATACATTATTAATAGAAAGGAAATAAAACAGGCATCCTCTCAAAATAGAAATGGAGCAACAAAATAGTGTGGGACAGTGGACAGCAATGTTGGCAAAGGAGAAATCGTGAGCTTTTCAGGACCACAAAAATACTCTGAGCAAAGCAAATTCATATATTTAAAAAATAAAGAGAACCAACAGTAGCATTTCAATAGCTGTATTTTTGTTTCCCTGTATACAAATCTAGATTGGTGCCCCAATCCACAGAACGGCAAGCACTCCTGTTTGCCCTTCCAAACAGAGGATCACTTATTCCCTGGAGATGCTTGGACTGGAGGGAGGGGCAGGGAGAAACGCTCATGTCAGCAGTGGACAGGCAGCATATTCCTATCATCGTGGTTCTAAGGATCAGGGAGAGCATCATGTCCACCTTCAAGAGTTGTGTTGTTGGAACGTCCCCTATATTCCTAATAATATAAAGAACCTACGATGGCAAGATCTGCAAATTACTTCTCAAAACTGGAATTCACTGATATTGTATATGCCTTTGTTACTGATATTGACCAGACACCTGCTTATATCTTTCCTGGTTATTTTTTTTGTTGCTTGTTTGCTATTAGTATGTTATAAAATTCAACAAACATGCATTTACAAAAAATATAGGAATATACCTATTTAAAGAGAATTTAAAGAGAATGCAGGATGAATACAGCAACAAAGTAAGGTATAAAAAACACACAACAAGTTACCCTAAGTACCATATTTCTTTTATAAAGACAAAGGGGAGTTCCCAGAAGATAGAGCAGGTGACCCTGTTGAAGCCCTAGTCATGCTGTGGAACAGCGAGGCACGTCGGGCTCTTGACACGGTTGCCCCAGAGCGCCCTCTCTGGCATTGTGAAGCCCGGTTTGCACCTTGGTACACCAGTGAGCTATGGTAGGTTATTTCTGGAATCTAGCCTACATAAGGAATGAAGCCACACCAAAGTACACAAGAAGAGCCTGCTGGATCAAGTCAACAGCCCATCTAGTCCAGCATCCTGTTCTCACAGTGGCCAACCAAAGGCCTATGGGAAGTCCAGAAGCAGGAGCTGAGACCACCAGCACCCTCTCCATTTTGAATGCCAGTTGCTGGGAATCACAAGGCATACTGTGAAGTCCCACCTCCATCACAAGTTGTGCCCCCATCACAGTCTGGCAGCCCTGGAGTCAGCTCAACCCATTCCTGTCATTCGAAGCCACTGGGGATGATAGTCCTAGAATTGTGACTGAACTGCAATCACTATATGATAATACGCCAGCTGTATCTATTTTCTATCCATCTAGGGCAGGGGTGCGGAATGTTTTTGGCTCCATGGGCCAGATCCTTATCTGGATCACTCTCATGGGACAAATCCCTTGCACAGGGTTCCCAAGAGCCTAACAGCCAACCAACTGACAGGCATTTGAGAACTGCGGCAGAAATGGCATTGCTACCATATGCTCAGCACATTAGGAAGCATCAATCCTAGGGCTCACAAATTGAGCCTGCACTCTGCAAGAAGCTTCTTCCTCCCCTTTGTTCCCCGCCACTGCAAAAACCACAAGAAAGAAGGCCAGATAGCTGTTGGCTGAAGAGGTGCGGCCAGATAGCTGTTGAGTGCAACTACAAGCTGGGAGTTTTCACTCTGTTTTCTGACTCCTAACTAAGCAAGGAATAGGGAGCTGTGTCAGCTGGTCCAGAGGAGTTACAAGCGAACCAGCTCTCACAGAACAGGAGAACAGGGAGAGCTAACAGGAGTTTGGCAGAGGAAGTTGGTGGAGGAGGTCCCTAACTTTTTTTTTCTTGTATGGCACACCACATAACATTGGGACTCTTCTGTTTACCCTGAAGTAGGAAAGCACAGGCCATTGCAATACAAGTAGAAAGAAAGAAACAAAAGTTTATGGATGGAAAGGACACTCGTGGTGACCTGCAAGGTGTGTGCAATCTTGTTTTCTTGCCAGAGAACAACATGGTGTACACATGTACCAAGTGCAAGTAGGTGACACTGTTGCAAAAAAAACATGAGAGGCCTGGAGTAGCAGGTTGCCACAATGTAGAGTATAACAGAAAATGAGGAGTAAGACAGAACACTGGAACAACATCAGCAGAGAAGTACAAGAGGAGGAAGAACAGCAGCAGAAGAGCTAAAAGACACTCTTCACCAGTGGAACTACGGAACAGCTTTCAGGCATTTGGCAGAAGTATGGCAAAACTCATCAAGAGGGCTTTAAACTAAAGCCTCTGGGGGATGGAGATGCTTAAATACCGATCCAAAGACAGCGGGTTGTAAACACAACGATTTGAAGGGTACAGCAGACACTGGGAGGGAGAAAGAGATGCACAGCAAAGCTCATGGTATATTAACAGAGGAATCCAATCGGGACAAAAGAGACTTCTGCTGTCTATATACCAACGCGTGGAGCTTGGGAAACAAGCAAGGGGAGCTTGAAGTCTTAGTGCATCAAGGCAAATATGACTTCATAGGGATAACAGAAACTTGGTGGGATGACTCCCATGATTGGAATATAGCCATTCAAGGATATAAACTCTACAGAAAGAATAGAAGCAACAGAAAAGGAGGGGGAGTAGCGTTATACGTCAAAGACAAATACACCTCTATGGAAATCCAAGAGAGCGAACAAAGCGGTCCGATAGAGACCATTTGGGTAAAAATAAATGGAGAAACAAATAAAACCGACATGGTAGTAGGTGTCTACTACAGACCTCCTGGCCAAGAAGAGGTGGTAGACGAGGCCTTTCTCAAACAAATCTCTGAAATCTCAAGCAGGCAAGAAGTAGTAGTGATGGGGGACTTCAACTACCCGGATATCTGCTGGGAGACAAACTCTGCGAAGCACAAAGCCTCCAACAAATTCCTGATGGGCCTTGCCGATCATTTCCTCTTTCAAAAAGTAGAAGGAACAAGTGGATCGGCAATCCTGGACCTGATCTTAACAGGGACGAATTGGTCACGGGAATTAAAGTGGTCGGTACCTTGGGGGAAAGTGACCACGTAATGCTGGAATTCGTGATTCTGGGGAGAGCCAAAGAAGAATATAGTCAAATATGGACCTTGGATTTCAGGAAAGCCGATTTTAGCAAGCTCAGGGAAATGATGGGCAGGATCCCGTGGCTAGATAGACTAAAGAAAAAAGGAGCCCAAGACGCGTGGGAGTTCATGAAGAACGTATTACAAAAAGTGCAATCACAAACAATTCCAAAGAGGAAGAAAAACAGAAGACATCGGAAAAAGCCAATGTGGCTACACAGAAGACTGGTGGAGGAGGTAAAAATAAAAAAGAGCATGTATAAAGAATGGAAGGAAGGACGCATCACCAAGGAAGAGTACCGACGAGCGGCTCGGGCTTGCAGGAATAGCGTAAGGAAAGCTAAAACCCAGAATGAGCTAAGGCTGGCGAGGAAAGCGAGGAGAACAAAAAGGGGTTTTTCAGATATGTTCGAAGCAAGAGAAAGACCAAGGAAATGGTGGGACTGCTGCTCAATGAGGATGGCAAAATGTTGACAGATAACAAGGAAAAGGCAGAACTGCTCAACACCTATTTTGCCTCCGTTTTCTCCCAAAACGGGAACAGTGTGCAACCTTGCATCGGTAGCAATCTCAGTAAGGGGTCGGGACTGCAGTTCGAGATTGATAAGGAGATAGTCAGGAAATACCTAGTTAACCTAAATGAGTTCAAATCTCCGGGGCCTGATGAACTGCATCCCAGAGTATTGAAGGAACTTGCGGATGTACTCTCGGAACCTCTTGCCATCATCTTTGAGAAATCCTGGAGAACGGGAGAGGTGCCGGAGGATTGGAGACGTGCAAACATCGTCCCGCTCTTTAAAAGGGGTAAAAAAGAAGATCCGAGGAATTACAGGCCGGTCAGTCTGACTTCAATACCGGGAAAGATATTAGAACAGATAATAAAAGAGTCCATTGGCAACTATCTAGATGACAATGCTGTGATTAGTAGGAGCCAGCATGGGTTTGTCAAGAAAAAATCCTGTCAAACTAATCTCATCTCTTTTTTTGATCGGGTCACTAGCTTAATAGATGGTGGAAATGCTGTAGATGTCATCTATCTAGATTTCAGCAAAATGTTTGACAAAGTCCCCCACGACCTTCTGATTAGCAAACTCGTCAAATGCGGACTAGATGGAAATACTGTCAGGTGGATTCACAACTGGTTGGAAAACCGTACTCAAAGCGTGGTCGTCGGTGGCTCTGCTTCGGACTGGAAGGAGGTTTCCAGTGGAGTGCCACAGAGTTCTGTCCTGGGGCCGATACTCTTCAACATTTTTATCAATGACTTAGATGATGGGGTGGAGAGAAGCCTTATGAAGTTTGCGGATGATACGAAACTGGGAGGGATAGCTAACACAATGGAAGACAGGAATAAAATCCAAAGGGACCTGGATACACTAGAAAATTGGGCTGAAATTAATAAAATGACATTCAATAAAGACAAATGCAAGATTCTGCATTTAGGCCACAAAACCAAAATGCACGGGTACAGGATGGGAAATACCCGGCTTAGCAGTAGTGTGTGTGAGAAGGACCTTGGAACTGTAGTGGATTGCAAGTTGAACATGACCCAGCAGTGTGATGCTGCGGCAAAAAAGGCAAACGTGGTTTTAGGCTGCATAAACAGAGCTATAGTTTCCAGGTCGAGGGAAGTAATAGTCCCACTATATTCTGCATTAGTCAGGCCTCATCTGGAACACTGCGTTCAGTTCTGGGTGCCTCATTTTAAGAAAGATATAGACAAGTTAGAGCAGGTTCAGAAGAGGGCGACGAGGATGATAGCCGGTATGAAGAACAAGTCTTATGAGGAAAGGTTGAAGGAACTTGGCATGTTCAGTCTGGTGAAGAGAAGGCTGAGGGGTGACATGATTGCACTCTTTAAGTACCTGAAGGGCTGTCACATAGAGGAGGGTACAGATTTGTTCTCTGCTGCCCCAGAGGGTAGGACTAGGTCTAATGGTTTTAAGTTGCAGGAGCGTAGATTCAGACTGGATATTAGAAGGAACTTCTTGACAGTAAAGGCAGTTCGGCAATGGAACCGACTGCCTACGGAGGGGGTGGGATCCCCTTCGCTGGATGTCTTCAAGCAGAGGCTGGGCTCTAGCTGTGGATTTCCTGCTGTGAGCAGGGGGTTGGACTCGATGGCCTACAAGGCCCCTTCCAACTCTATGATTCTATGATGCTATGATTTGAGGATGAGACTGGAGGACAGCCTGCAGAGGAAGAATTACAGGACACCCCACGCTACAGCTAGCAAGAGGCTGAAATTCAGTAAAGCAGAGGCAATGAAACCACGCCCCACAACAAGAAAAAGAAAAGAGTAGTAGCAGTAGTAGACTCCCGGTTGTGTGGGGTTGAAACCCAAGTATGCCGAGTAGATCCAAGGACTTGCCAGGAATGCTGCCTCCCTAGAAGACCTATTAGAGATGAGATGGAAGGGTTGCCATCACTCATAAAGCCCACTGACACATATCCCTTTCTTCTCATCCATATGGGAATGAATGATACTGCCAAGCAGAGCTATGAAAAAATGACATAAGACTTTATTATTATTTATTTATTACATTTCTACCCCACCTTTCTCTTCATGATAGAAACCCAAGGAGGCTTACATATGGTTCCCAGACAGTCTCCCCTCCAGGCACTGACCAGACCTGACCCTGCTTAGCTTCAGCAGGGTGCTGGCCTGATGTGCCTTCAGACCATAGCCTGGGACCTTCAGACTTGAAGCTCTCAGAAGGAAACTCAAGGAATTGGGGGCCCAGATAGTTTTCTCATCCATTTCCAGTACTTACAAGAGTAGAAAGGGAAAGAAAGTACTCCAAGTGAATGACCAGCTACAAAGGTGGTGCAGACATGAGAGATTTGGATTATGGGACCAAGGGATACACTTCCTGGAAGATGGACTGCTGGCAACTAATGGGTTGCAGCTCACCAGGACTGGGAAGAATGTGTTTGGCCATAGCATGGAGAACTACATCAGGAGAGCTTTAAACTGAATCCTAAGGGGGAGGGATGCATAAACTTGGAGGTAATGACTGATGAAGACTTATGCACAGTAACAGGAACTGAGAGAATGGCTCTAACGGGGCCCAGTAATAGTCTTCATAATAATGCAAGAAGGAAGCTAGGCCATAGATCACATGGTCTTCAATGTCTGTATACTAATGCCCAGAGTGGGAAACAGACAGGATGAACTTGAATTGTTAACACAGGAGGGTAAATACAAGTTGATAGGTATAACTGAAACTTGGTGGGATGACTCCAATGACTAAAATACAGCAACTGAAGGAATAGAAAGGGAGGCAGAGTTGCCCAATATGTTAAAAATATTTATTCTTGCACAGAAATAGAGGAGAATGAGCTTGGTAGCTCCACCGAGAGTATCTGGATTTAAATAAGTGAAGAAATGAATAAAAGGAACATGGTGGTTGGAGTCTACTACCGACCACTCACTCAAGGAGAAGACAAGGATGAAACTTTTGAAAAGCAAATTGCCAATGTTTCGAGGAGGCATGATGTAGTAGTAATGGGGGACTTCAATTACCCTGATACCTGTTGGGAGTCAAATTCTGGCAAACTCCAAGAAATTCCTGACTTGTGTTGGAGATAACTTTCTCCTACAGAAAGTGGAGGAAGCAACTAGAAGATCAACTATCCTTGATTTGATTTTAACCAATAGAGATGATGAAATGGCAGTTATGGTAACTCTGGAGGAAAGTGACAACACTATACTTGAGTTACTGGTTTTAAAGGAAGCAAAAGCTGAGAGTAGCCACCCAGGACTTCAAGAAAGCCAATTTTAATAAACTCAGAACAATGGTAAGTAAGGTTCCATGGCAAGCAACCATAATGAGAAAAGGAGTCCAAGATTGGTGGGAGTTTCTAAAAGAGGAAATTCTAAAGGCATAATGGCAAACAATTCCAACAAGGAAAAAAGATGGAAGACAGCAGAAGAAGCCAATGCGGCTTCACTAAAAGCTTAGAGACAACCTGAAAATAAAAAAGACACATACAGCAAGTGGAAGAAAGGCCACGCCACAAAGTAAGAGTACAGACAGGTATCATGGAACTGCAGAGATGGCGTCGGGAAGGCTAAAGCTGAGAATGAGCTGATGTTAGCAAAATATTCTAAAAGCAACGAAGGAGCTTTCTTCAGGTACATCCATAGGAAAAAACGAGAAAAGAAATGGTAGTACAGCTATTCAAAGAGGATGGCAAAATGATAACAGATGACAAAAGGGCTCGATTCCCACTTTGGCTCAAACTTCTCCCCAAAAAGGGTCCATGACCCCTCCTGGCAAATGTGAAGTTGAAAAGGCAGGATTGGAGCTTGAGAATGATAGACAAATGGTCAAGGAATACCTAATCATTCTGAGCAACCAAATCTGCAGGGCCCAATGAACTGCATCCTAGAGTATTGAAGGAACTGGCTGAGAAACTCTCAGAGCCAGTCTATTATCTTTACAAAATCGTGGAGGATGGGTGAACTGCCAGGTGACTGGAGAAAGGTTAATATTGTCTCTATCTTCAAAAAGGGCAAAAAGGAGGAACCTGGGAACTACAGACTAGTCAGCCTGACATCAATCCCTGGGGAAATTCTGGAGCTGACAATAAAGCAGACACTCTGTAAGCACCTTGAAAATAATGCAGTGATTTCTAGAAGCCAACATGGATTTATCAAGAATAAATCCTGCCAGACTAATCTTATCTCATTTTTTGATCAGGTAACCTCTCTGGTAAACTGTGGGAACACTATGGACATAATATATTTTGATTTCAGCAAAGTTTTTGACAACGTGCCCCAGCTAGCTAAATATGGGATGGATCCACAGTTGGCTACAGAACTGAACTCAAAGAGTGCTTATCAATTGTTCCTTCTCAAACTGCCAGCGAGATAACAAGCAGGGTACCACAGGGCTCAGTCCTGGGCCCAGTGCTCTTCAACATTTTTATTAATGACTTGAATGAGGAGGTGCAGGGAATGCTTATCAAATTTGCAAATGATGCAAAATTGTGAGCTAATACCCTGGAAGACAGAAACAAATTTCAAACGGATCTTAATAGGCTGGAGCGTTGGGCTGAAAACAACAGAATGAAATTTCACATGGGTAAGTGCAAGGTTCTACACCTAGGAAAAAGAAACCAAATGCACAGTGATAAGATGGGGAATAGTTGGCTCAGCAATACTTCATGGGAGAAGGATCTAGTAATTGTTATTGATCACAAGCTGAATATGAACCAACAGTGCAATGTGGCTGCAAAAAAGGCAAATGCTATTTTAGGCTGCATTAACAGAAGTATAGTTTCCAAATCATGTAAAGTATTAGTTCCCCTCTATTCGGCACTTGTTAGGCCTCATCTTGAGTACTGCATCCAGTTCTGGACACCACACTGTAAGAAGGATGCAGACAAACTGGAACAGGTTTAGAGGAGGGCAACAAGGATGATCAGGGGACTGGAAACAAAGCCCTATGAGGAGAGGCTAAAAGATATAGGCATGTTTAGCCTTGTGAAGTAAAGACTGCTGGGAAATATGATAGCACTCTTCAAGTACTTGAAAGGTTGCCACACAGAGGAAGGCCATATCTTTTCTCGATCATCCCAGAGTGAAGGATACAGAATAATGGGCTCAAGTTACAGGAAGCCAGATTTCAGCTGAACATCCTGTTACGAGTGGTACGACAATGGAACCAATTACTGAGGGAGGTGTTGGGCTCTCCAACACTGAAGACGTTCAAGAGGCAGCTAGACAGCCACCTATCAGGTATGCTTTAATTTGGATTCCTTGCGACACATCCTCTCGCCCCTTGCCTTTCTTGGCTTATTAAAGCTTGCTGAGAGGCTTTGACTGAGTGGATCCAGAGTATATCAAAGCATCATTGTGGAAGGGAGTGGTCCCAGCTGCCCTGAAAATGCCTACCTTGGACCCACTGGTTTGTAACAACTACCACCCCGTCGCAAAGACCCCCTTTTTTACAGAAGGTGATGGTGCAGCAATTGCAAGTATTCTTGGATGAAACAGATTGTCTTGACCCATTCCTACCTGGGTTCAGGCCTGGTAATGGGACTGAATCAGCCTTGGTCGCCCTGATGGATGACCTTTATTGGGAGAAAGACAGGGGAAGTGCTACCCTGTTATTCTTACTTGATCTCTTGGCGGCTTTTGATACTATTGATCACGGTATCCTTCTAACTTAGTGAGATGGGTATCAGAGGTATTGTTTTACAGTGGTTCCATTCCTACCTCCATGGTCGTTTTCAGACAGCTGCACTGGGTGATTGTCTTTCGGCCCCCTGCAGTTGTGCTCTGGGGTGCCGCAGTATATCATCCTGTTTAACATCTATATGAAGCCCTTGGGAGCAGTCAACAAGAGATTTAGGGTGAGGTGACAACAGTACACTGATGATACCCAGCTCTATTTTTCTGTAACATCTGAATCAGGAACGGCCATGCAAGCCCTGGACAGCTGCCTGGACCTAGTGGTGGGCTGGATGAGGGCCAATAAACTGACTCTGAATCCTAGCAAGATGGAAGTGCTGTAGATTGGTGGTTCCCAAGGTCAGATAATTGGTCAGTTGCCAGCTTTGGATGGGGTCATACTCCCTCTGAAAGAGCAAGCCCATAGTCTGGGATGCTCCTGGCTCCATCTTTGTCACTAGAGGCCCAGGTGACCTCAGTGGCTTGGAGAACCTTTTACCAGCTTCGGCTGGTAATACAACTGCAGCCATTTCTGGACCAGGATAGCATGACCACTGTTGTCCATGCACTGGTAACCTCCAGGCTGGATTACTGTAATGTGCTTTATGTGGGGCTGCCCACAAATTGGATTGAAATGTAGACAAGCAGAACTCTGCTTGTGCTATGGGACTTTGCTTCTTCTCCCCCCCCCGCCTTCTGTACACAAACCCCAAAAGCAACTCTTCAGGTTCACAAGACTCTTTGGATGGCATGAAATGGGGCACAGGAGGCAGCAGTGGTGGTGGGGAAATTATAAGAATTCAGTGGAGCTGCCTTGTGCAAGCAGAAGTACTTTGCTGCTTATGCAAGTGACCCCTGGATCCAAGCCGTCATACATGTTGTGATAGTACGACAACATATATATGAAGAGGTGTCTAACATGTGGAATACATAAGCATGCACTACACAAATACCACAGAAGCCGAGAAGAAACTGAACAAAAAAATCTTAAAAGTAGGCTGTAAAAAAACAGCTTTGACTTTCATTCAAAAGAAGGTATGATAGTCAAAAGGTTTCAAAGGCAAATCAAACATTTAGCAAAGCCATATGCAATTTTGACAACAGCAAAAAAACACGAAATTAAAAATATGGAAAACTAAATTTGTTTTGATCAACATATGCTAAAAAAATGTGTTAGTGACAATTGTGTAATTAAAGAAGAGCCAGTTAAGAGACATTAACGGAAACCAGTATTTATCAACTCTAATAAATGGAAAGGGTGGAAAATGTAAAGCCAGAGATTGATTTCACATATAATCACCTTTTTGTTTTCTGGAAAAAACAGGGCTGCATGAAGACCCCCCTCCAGCTGCAAAATTACAGAAAGTAACAAATCAAAGCATAGATAAGAGTGACCATCAAGACGGAATTTCAGTAGCCTCTGAGCAATCAAGTAACAGTAAATTTGTTGTTAGCCGCAGTTGAGAATAATGCTATAAAATGTTTTATACAGTCAGCAGCAAACTTTACTAGATATTGGTTATGTTTCTAATCACATGCGAACAAATAAGCCCTGCATCATCTTTAAATGTTACAATCAAAAACAAAAATCTTGATAAAATATAAGCAATTAAAGAGAAATAAAGGTAACCTTCCAAGAAAACTAGAATTCACCATTTATTCTAATTCAGTGTAGCTCCAATATTAGTGAGGACACCAACACCTAACAAAAAACACAAAAAGACTTTTGTGGTACCTTAAAGGCTAATAGGTTTATAATGTCATAATTTATCGTAGTTTTTAAGGAAGCCTTTTAGTGTTACTAAAATGGCTCTCCCTCTATACTTTAATTCTTAAATGTATCCAGAAAGGAACAGTGGGCACTTACCATGAACATTCCTTCTGATTTGGTGTGATGGGAATATCCAATAAGGTGGGTTGTCTACTCTTACTGCCCAGGAAAGAGAGGGAGCACGTGACCTAGAACGATTACTTTTAGGCCTTGTCTGACTCTTCCCCAGTTCAATCCCACAGCCAACTATGAGAGCAAAACTGAGAAAACATAAGAACCAACCAAGGGAAGGGGGGTAAAAGGAAGACAGGACTGGACTCCCATTAGGCAGGGACCCAACACAGGCTAGAAGACAATGCTGCAAGAAACTTGGGGGCCCTAATCATCTAGCTGCCGGATGCTTGCTGTCAGGTACTGGTGAGCCTAGGGTGCAGCTTGGATGCCTCCAGAAGGAATCTTTATGGTAAATGTGTTCCTTTCTCATTTTAGGGTGCAAAAAGTACCCAATAATGTAGGATATGTAGAAGTTAACCTGCTCACAAGAGAGCTAAACTGATTAGCAGGGGTCATTGCTAGGAGAGACAGAATGTGCTGTAGCACTCTTAGCGTCTGATGAATGTGGTAGGTGACTTCCAAGTGGTGGCCCTGTATTTCCTTTGAGAGGTATATTAGTGGGGAAAGCTGCTGAGATAGCTGTCATTCTAGTAGAGCATGTGATGACATTCTGAGGTTGAGGAAGATGTTGTGTCTCATATGCCATGACAATATATGCTTTAAGGCCACGGCTGAGCTAGGGCCTTTCTTCCCAAAGAAGTGGGATGACAAGGGACAAAAAGTATCACTCTGTCTAAAGAGTTTGTGTGCTTGATGTAGGGTTGAAGCATCCTGCTCACGTCCCTCTTGTGTCGTCTCCAAGGGCTGAGGTGTTTGGGGACAAAAGGAAAGTCAAATAAGGTCTTCAATCCTGTGAGAAATTGAATTAACTTTTAGTATGAAAGCTGGATGAATGCGCAGAATGACTCTGTCCTAATAGAAAATATAGAAGTGGTCTTTTGTTGAATCAGAGTTGGAAGGGGGTGTAAGGCCATCGAATCCAACTCCCTGGTCAGCTCCTGCTCAACCCCACGAGACAGCTCACAGCTCTGAAATCCTTTGAAATCCTTGAGATAATGGCTACTAGTAAGGCCATTTCCTTTACAGGATCCATGGGGGGAGGGAAATACATGCATCATAGGA
This sequence comes from Rhineura floridana, assembly GCF_030035675.1. Classification (NCBI taxonomy): domain Eukaryota; kingdom Metazoa; phylum Chordata; class Lepidosauria; order Squamata; family Rhineuridae; genus Rhineura; species Rhineura floridana. The sequence goes on along the minus strand of NC_084488.1, from coordinate 983,404 downwards.
CTGCTGAGTAGTGATACACCTTTTAGGAAACACTTTAGCTGAGGGTATGCCCCACGTTTTATGTTCTTTTCTGGAAAGCATATACTGCCCAGAGCTCCCTGCAATGTAAATGGCCTGCACTGACCAGCAGTTGCTCCCCAAGGTTTTCAGACAGGAGTCTTTCCTAACCCCACCTGGATGCCAGAAACTGAACCTTTTTGGGATGAGGACTAGCAAAATATTAAAGAGCATCTAAAGTGGCATCCACAATAAAGATGCCATAGCCAATTGTTGTTATTATTTCAATGTATTATTCACTTGACACACAGAAATCTCCAAGCAACTTACAAATTTTAAAAGTATAAAGGATGGCTCCATGTGCCAGATCCTTATTAGGAACACCTTTCCAGGTTAAATTTGACAGGTGGGCAGGACCACCCACCTGCAAATCTCATGACTGTCAAGAATAGCTAACTTTGAGTAAGGTTGGTCAAGCTAAAATGGTTCAACCAGAGGGAATTCTGGGAGCTTGTTGGTCCCTGGGATACTCTGCTGGAGACGTCTAAGGCTTCAGTGCCAGACAGGCAATTTACAAGTGTCAAGAAGATGCAACTGCACCTTATGTATTACCTCTTATCTGCTTCCTAAGATCTAAGTCAGGGAGAGTGGGTACTGCCGATCAGGAACCGCTGGGTGGGACTTTCTAGTCCCCCTTATCTTCAAAGAAGGTGATCACAGAAGGGGCGCCTAGGATGCCGAATTGTCCCCCCTCCCTGTTGCCAGCAAAACTCAATAAAAATAAAGGGTGATCCTTCAGTTATTTGTTCCCGTTCCCTAATTCCATCTACTTGGACCTGCCTGGCTATGAGTATAGATAGGTTTAGGTCTGTTATTTTCTATTGTCTGTTTGAATCTCTCACTATTGTTATGCCAATGTATCTCTTGTAGCCTGGTTGAGGGCAATTTGCTTTTAAGGAAACAGATGCTCCTCTCTTTCTGTATGTACCTTTCTTTTCTTTTAAATAAACTACCATTTTATTAATAGTGTGTATTGCTTGGCACTAATGATTCTAAATTCAGCCTCTGATCGCTGGACACTACTGACTACTGTTGATTAGGTGGGTTAAGGCCCTAGAGCAGAGGGCGTAACAATAGGTCTGCTCTAGGATTTCAGTTAGCACTCTGAGGTCCCCTACCACAGAGTAAGGAGCTAAGAAAGGGGTGGTGGCAGTTTCTACCGTAAAACTAATCCTGAAAGAGGGAGAGTTTGCCTGGAAAGCAGTAACCCAAAGGAATTGGGACTGTTCTTAGAAGCAAAGAACCCACTTGGGGCGCTGAGGTCAAGGTACCCCAGGGGGACAGTCTTTGACAATGACATCATTAAAACATCACATGACTAACAGATCTGTGAGCAAGCCACCTCTTAAAATCCCTTACACAAGGTTTTAAGCACTGGGCAGCCAGTTGATTGGCAGATGCTTGGGAACCCACAGTGGCTTCAAAGCCCTTTTGCTGTTTGCTCAAACTGGCAGGAGGAGGAGAAAGAAGCCTGTACCATGCAGGCTCCTTCCTCTCCCCTACCCCCTGCTGCCACTATTGGTCCACTCACTTATTTAAAGGATAAGTGGAGTGTTGCTGCAAGGAGCAGGTGGATGGGTTTTGGGGGAAATGGCCTGGTGGATCAAACTGGACCCCCTGGCAGGCTAAGATTGGCTTGCATAAGATCATAAGAAGAGCCTGCTGGATCAGGCCAGTGGCCCATCTAGTCCAGCATCCTGTTCTCACAGTGGCCAACCAGGTGCCTGGGGGAAGCCCGCAAGCAGGACCTGAATGCAAGAACACTCTCCCCTCCTGAGGCTTCCGGCAACTGGTTTTCAGAAGCATGCTGCCTCTGACTAGGGTGGCAGAGCACAACCATCACGGCTAGTAGCCATTGATAGCCCTGTCCTCCATGAATTGGTCTAATCTTCTTTTAAAGCCGTCCAAGCTGGTGGCCATTACTGCATCTTGTGGGAGCAAATTCCATAGTTTAACTATGCGCTGAGTAAAGAAGTACTTCCTTTTGTCTGTCCTGAATCTTCCAACATTCAGCTTCTTTGAATGTCCACGAGTTCTAGTATTATGAGAGAGGGAGAAGAACTTTTCTCTATCCACTTTCTCAATGCCATGCATAATTTTATACACTTCTATCATGTCTCCTCTGACCCGCCTTTTCTCTAAACTAAAAAGCCCCAAATGCTGCAACCTTTCCTCGTAAGGGAGTCGCTCCATCCCCTTGATCATTCTGGTTGCCCTCTTCTGAACCTTTTCCAACTCTATAACATCCTTTTTGAGATGAGGTGACCAGAACTGTACACAGTATTCCAAATGCGGCCGCACCATAGATTTATACAACGGCATTATGATATCGGCTGTTTTATTTTCAATACCTTTCCTAATTATCGCTAACATGGAATTTGCCTTTTTCACAGATGCCACACACTGGGTCAACATTTTCATCGTGCTGTCCACTACAACCCCGAGGTCTCTCTCCTGGTCAGTCACCGCCAGCTCAGACCCCATGAGCGTATATGTGAAATTAAGATTTTTTGCTCCAATATGCATAATTTTACACTTGTTTATATTGAATTGCATTTGCCATTTTTCCGCCCATTCACTCAGTTTGGAGAGGTCTTTTTGGAGCTCTTCGCAATCCCTTTTTGTTTTAACAACCCTGAACAATTTAGTGTCGTCAGCAAACTTGGCCACTTCACTGCTCACTCCTAATTCTAGGTCATTAATGAACAAGTTGAAAAGTACAGGTCCCAATACCGATCCTTGAGGGACTCCACTTTCTACAGCCCTCCATTGGGAGAACTGTCCGTTTATTCCTACTCTCTGCTTTCTGCTTCTTAACCAATTCCTTATCCACAAGAGGACCTCTCCTCTTATTCCATGACTGCTAAGCTTCCTCAGAAGTCTTTGGTGAGGTACCTTGTCAAACGCTTTTTGAAAGTCTAAGTACACTATGTCCACTGGATCACCTCTATCTATATGCTTGTTGACACTCTCAAAGAATTCTAGTAGGTTACTGAGTCAGGACTTTCCCTTGCAGAAGCCATGCTGGCTCTGCTTCAGCAAGGCTTGTTCTTCTATGTGCTTAGTTAATCTAGCTTTAATAATACTTTCTACCAGTTTTCCAGGGACAGAAGTTAAGCTAACTGGCCTGTAATTTCCGGGATCCCCTCTGGATCCCTTTTTGAAGATTGGCGTTACATTTGCCACTTTCCAGTCCTCAGGCACGGAGGAGGACCCGAGGGACAAGTTACATATTTTAGTTAGCAGATCAGCAATTTCACATCTGAGTTCTTTGAGAACTCTCGGGTGGATGCCATCCGGGCCCGGTGATTTGTCAGTTTTTATATTGTCCATTAAGCCTAGAACTTCCTCTCTCGTTACCACTATTTGTCTCAGTTCCTCAGAACCCCTTCCTGCAAATGTTAGTTCAGGTTCAGGGATCTGCCCTATATCTTCCACTGTGAAGACAGATGCAAAGAATTCATTTAGCTTCTCTGCAATCTCCTTATCGTTCTTTAGTACACCTTTGACTCCCTTATCATCCAAGGGTCCAATCACCTCCCTAGATGGTCTCCTGCTTTGAATGTATTTATAGAATTTTTTGTTGTTGGTTTTTATGTTCTTAGCAATGTGCTCCTCAAATTCTTTTTTAGCATCCCTTATTGTCTTCTTGCCTTTCTTTTGCCAGAGTTTGTGTTCCTTTTCATTCGGACAAGACTTCCATTTTCTGAAGGAAGACTTTTGCCTCTAAGAGCTTCCTTGACTTTGCTCGTTAACCATGCTGGCATCTTCTTGGCCCTGGCGGTACCTTTTCTGATCTGCGGTATGCACTCCAGTTGAGCTTCTAATATAGTGTTTTTAAACAACTTCCAAGCATTTTCGAGTGATGTGACCCTCTGGACTTTGTTTTTCAGCTTTCTTTTTACCAATCCCCTCATTTTTGTGAAGTTTCCTCTTTTGAAGTCAAATGTGACCGTGTTGGATTTTCTTGGCAATTGGCCAGTTACATGTATGTTTAATTTAATAGCACTGTGGTCACTGCTCCCAATCGGTTCAACAACACTTACATCTCGCACCAGGTCCCGGTCCCCACTGAGGATTAAGTCTAGGGTTGCCATCCCTCTGGTCGGTTCCATGACCAACTGGTCTAGGGAATAGTCATTTAGAATATCTAGAAACTTTGCTTCTTTGTCATGACTGAAACACATATGCAGCCAGTCTATGTCCGGGTAGTTGAAGTCACCCATTACTACCACATTTCCTAATTTGGATGCTTCCTCAATTTCATATCTCATCTCAAGGTCTCCCTGAGCATTTTGATCAGGGGGACGATAGATCGTTCCCAGTATTAAATCCCTCCTGGGGCATGGTATCACCACCCACAACGATTCTGTGGAGGAGGATGCCTCTTTTGGGGTTTCGAGCTTGCTGGATTCAATGCCTTCTTTCACGTATAGAGCAACTCCGCCACCAGTATGTCCTGCCCTGTCCTTCCGATATAGTTTATATACAGGGATAACCGTATCCCACTGGTTTTCTCCATTCCACCAGGTCTCCGTTATGCTCACTATATCAATGCTCTCCTCTAAGACCAAGCACTCCAGTTCTGCTATAAAAACAACCCAACAAAACAGCAAGAAAACCATATCATCACTAGATAGCAAAATCATTATCATAATCTCTCAAACACCTGTAAGCAAATGTATTCATCTGGAATTAGAAGGATGCTGATAATGGCACCAAACAGGCCTCATTGGTGTGTTTTCTGGACTCTTACCAGAAAAAAAGATCATACACAAAGTCTGGGAAGCAGCTGTATTAAGGAGAGCGACACTAGCTGGCAGGCTGCAGAGAGATAATGGAGTTACCATCATGTTCCACTGCCATCCAGTGATCTCAATCGGACACAGCCAAGATTCCCTCCTTCCAAAATGGCACTGTGCTATCATGCTAAGGTAAAGGATCTAATAGCTAAAAAATCTGTTAAGAAGGTCCCACACATACCGAATTCTCCCTCCATGTCACCTGTAGTGAAAGGAATAGCTTTGCCGTGCCCCCTCTACGGTTGTTGGCTTAGTGCAGGAGTTGCCAACCTTTTTGTAGAAGGGGGCACATTTCAAATTTTGAGAGTGCTGAGGGCGGCACTCACAAAATGGCTGTCATAGGGGCATGACACAAAATTAGAGAAAGTATCATAATTACTGCTTTCCCCGACCCACCCCAGACAACCTCATGTCTACCATGGGAAGTCCACTATGTTCTGCTCATCCTGATTGTGGAGATACAGCTATTGAAGGCACAAGAAGAGTGTTTTCCCCAATTCCAATCCTCAGCTGCCATCCTGTACCCAGTTCATCTCACATAAACTGCTTAAAAGAATAACTGCCCACTTTGCTTCAAAACTTTCTTTCCAGGTAGGCTAGACACTTATTTTTTAAAGCGGAGGTCTTCAGAATTTTCCAGGGGCTATTACACTCTGGCCCCAGGGACATGGTAAAACCATCTGAGGCCCTCTGTAATGAATTTGCTAGGCACTTCCAGGATAAAATCTTTAGCATCCGCCAGGACTTAGACTCCAGTGTTATAGCAGGTGAATCAAGCGAGGTATCCAGAGCACAGCCTTGTCCCGATTTCTTGGATGAGTTTCAGTTGGTGCAGCTTGAGGAGGTTGACAAGGTGCTTGGACAGGTTCGTGGAACCACTTCTGTGCTGGATCTTTGCCCTTCTTGGCTAATAAAAGCTAGCAGGGATGGAACAGCCGGTTGGGCCAGGAAAGTGATTAATTTCTCTCTGTGAGAGGGGGTGGTCCCTGGCGGCCTGAAAGGGGAGGTAGTGAGACCACTCCTGAAGAGGCCCTCCCTGGACATAGAAAATCTTAATAACTATAGGCCGGTAGCAAATGTTCCATTCCTGGGCAAGGTCCTGGAACGAGTGGTTTCAGGCCAGCTCCAGACACTCATGGATGAGACCGATTATCTGGATCCATTTCAGTTGGGTTTCAGGCCTGATTTTGGCACGGAAACAGCCTTGGTCGCCCTGTATGATGACCTTTGTCGGGAGAGAGACAGGGGGAGTGTGACTCTGTTCATTCTCCTTGATCTCTCAGCGGCTTTCGATACCATCGACCATGCTATCCTTCTGGGGAGACTGGCTGAGTTGGGAGTGGGAGGTACTGCATGGCGGTGGTTCCACTCCTACTTGGTAGGTCGCCTCAAGAAGGTGGTGATTGGGGAGCATTACTCAGCACCCTGGACTCTCCAGTATGGGGTTCCGCAGGGGTCGGTTCTGTCCCCCATGCTGTTCAACATCTACATGAAACCGTTGGGTGCGGTCATCCGGAGCTTTGGAGTGCATTGCAATCAGTATGCTGATGACACGCAGCTCTATTTCTCCTTTTCATCTTCTTCAGGTGAGGCTGTCAATATGCTGAACCAGTGCCTGGCTGCAACAATGGACTGGATGAGGGCTAATAAACTGAGGCTCAATCCAGACAAGACTGAGATACTGCTAGTTCTTCTGACCGGATGGTGGATGTCCAGCCTGATCTGGATGGGGTTGCACTCCCCCGGAAGGAGCAGGTTCGTAGCCTGGGGGTTCTCCTAGAATCATCTCTGTCACTTGAGGCTCAGGTAGCCTCAGTGGCACAGCCTTCTACCAACTTCGGTTGGTGGCCCAACTACATCCCTATCTGGACAGGGATAACATGGCTTCAGTTGTCCATCCTCTGGTAACCTCTAAATTAGATTACTGCAATGCACTCTACGTGGGGCTGCCTTTGAAGATGGTTCAGAAATTGCAGCTTGTGCAAAATGCAGCGGCCAGATAGGTAACAGGGACCAGACGGTCCGAACATATAAAACCGATTCTGGCCCACTTGCACTGGCTGCCTTTATGTTTCCGAGCTCGATTCAAAGTGCTGGTAAGTAAGTAAAATTTAATTTTTGTGTCGCCTATCTGGCCGAAGCCACTCTAGGCGACGTACATATTAAAATTAATAAAATACAATTGACCTATAAAGCCTTACACAGCTTGGGAACACAATACCTGATGGAACGCCTCTCCCGATACGAACCCACCCGTACACTACGTTCAAGATCAAAGGCCCTCCTCCAGGTGCCTACTCCAAGGGAAGCTCGGAGGGTGGCAACAAGGGAGAGGGCCTTCTCAGTGGTGGCCCCCAAATTATGGAATGATCTTACTGACGAGGTGTGCCTGGTGCCAACAGTGTTATCTTCTCGGCTCCAGGTCAAGACTTTCCCCTTCTCCTAGGGATTTTAGCATGCGTTCTATATTGTTTTAAATTTTTAAATTGTGTTTTAAATTGTTTTTTAAAAGATCTATTTTAAATTGTATTTGTTTTTAGTTATTGCAAACCACCCAGAGAGCTTCGGCTATGGAGCGGTATACAAGTTTAATAAATAAAAATAAAAATAAAAAATATAGTAAAAACCCAGAGCTCAGAGTCTGGCAACCCCTGGCTTACTAGACAGGCCTGATGGCAGCAATTGCTGGCACGGATGATCTTCAGCTGACAAAGGGGAGTGATCTCTGTCTGCTCCACTGAGGCATGACCCAAAGGGCTGTGAAGACTTGCCATAGGAGGGTCCATAATGGCCAAAGCAAGCTTATTTTTAGGTTTGAAACTTTTGGTGACTTTTTTTTTAATCCAGGTTTGGCCATTTCCCTTGCAGAAGAAGCCACGGGCAGAGAGGGAGAAGAAAGCAGGCAAAGAATTTAGTAGTAGTAGTAGTAGTAGTTACCCAAAGGTCTCCAAGCAACTTACAACACTGTTAAAAAACAAAAGTAAATATATCATACCATAAAACAAAAGAATAGAACAACCACTATCCCCATTTGTTGTTGTTATGTGCCTCCAAGTCGACTACGACTTATGGCGACCTCATGAATCAGTGACCTCCAAGAGCATCTGTCATGAACCACCCTGTTCAGATCTTGTAAGTTCAGGTCTGTGGCTTCCTTTATGGAATCAATCCATCTCGTGTTTGGCCTTCCTCTTTTTCTACTCCTTTCTGTTTTGCCCAGCATTATTGTCTTTTCTAGTGAATCATGTCTTCTCATTATGTGTCCAAAGTATGATAACCTCAGTTTCATCATTTTAGCTTCTAGTGATAGTTCTGGTTTGATTTGTTCTAACACCCAATTATTTATCTTTTTTGCAGCCCATGGTATGCACAAAGCTCTTCTCCAACACATTTCAAATGAGTTCATTTTTCTATTGTCCGCTTTTTTCACTGTCCAATTTTCACATCCATAGAGATTGAAAATACCATGGTCTGAATGATCCTGACTTTAGTGTTCAGTAATACATCTTTACATTTGAGGACCTTTTCTAGTTTCTCACAGCTGCCCTCCCCAGTCCTAGCCTTCTTCTGATTTCTTGACTATTGTCTCCATTTTGGTTAATGATTGTGCCAAGATATTGATAATCCTTGACAAGTTCAATGTCCTCATTGTCAACTGTAAAGTTACATAAATCTTTTGTTGTCATTACTTTAGTCTTTTTGACGTTCAGCTGTAGTCCTGCTTTTGTGCTTTCCTCTTTAACTTTCATCAGCATTCGTTTCAAATCATTACTGGTTTCTGCTAGTAGAATGGTATCGTCTGCATATCTTAAATTATTGATATTTCTCCCTCCAATTTTCACACCTCCTTCTTCTTGGTCCAATCCTGCTTTCTGTATGATATGTTCTGCGTATAGATTAAACAAGTAGGGTGATAAAATACACCCCTGTCTCACACCCTTTCCAATGGGGAACCAATCAGTTTCTCCATATTCTGTCCTTACAGTAGCCTCTTGTGCAGAGTACAGGTTGCACATCAGGACAATCAATCCCCATACAGCCACGGAAAGCTTTGGCAGCACACTAATATAAACATCATCATCTTAGTCTATCAAATGCCTAGGAAAAAAGATAAGTCTTTACCTGGCACCAAAAAGATATCAATGAAGGTGCCAGGCAGACAACACTGGGGAGTGTATTCCATAGATGGGGAGCCACAACTGAAAAGGTTCTCTCCCTTGTCACCACTCTCCAAGGGGGGACCTGGAGAAGGGCCTCAGAAGATCTAAAGATCTGGCTGGGTTCATACTAGGAGAGGCGTTCCAGAAGATAATGGGGTCCTGAGCCATAAAAACTTTATAGGTTAAAACCAGCACTTTGAATTAGGCTGGGAAGCAAACAGGTAGCCAGTGCCAGAATTGGTGTTACGTGATATGTTCGCCGTGAACCCATCAACAATCGGGCAGCTGCATTTTGAACCAATTGAAGCTTCCAAACTGTTTTCAAAGGCAGCTGCATGTAAAGCACATTGCAATAATCCAACCTTGAGGTTACCAGAACATAAGATTATTGCCAGGTTATCCCTCTCCAGATAGGCTCGCAGTTGAGCCACCAGCCTAAGCTGATGGAAAGCACACCATACCACTGAAGCCACCTGTGCCTCAAGGGATAGCAGTGGATCCAGGAGAATGCCCAAACTACGAACGCACTCCTTCAGAGGGAGTGTGACGCCATCTAAAGCAGGCTGCGCACCACACAGCCAGCTAGAGTAACTATCCACCCACAGCATCTCAGTCTTGTCTAGATTAAGATTCAGTTTTTAAGAGGTGAATAAAGAGAGACAGAACCAGAAAAGAGGTTTCAACAAGGTAAGAGTCCAGAAAAAAAATACTGAAGGACGAATAAGAGACAGAAACCAGAGGTACTGTAGCCAAGGGGCAATGTTCCTGGGCAAGGAAAGGAACAAACTGGAGGCATTTATCAGAGTGGATAACATTCTAGGTCACATGTCCCCTGCCTTTTCCTGGGACGTAGGAGGAGAGAACCCACACTACTGGATGCCTCCTTCACACCAAACTCAGAAAAACAGTTTAGATCTTCCAAGTAAAATTATTTAGTATTCTTAACAAATTATGATGTGTGAAGGCACATCTATTATCAAATATTTTAAGTGTTTTTTAAGATTCTGCTCTTTGCTATTGTAAAAACAAAAAACAAATGTTAGCGGAAGGTTTTTTTACAATGATTTCTTATGGACGCTATTCATTTTTGAAAAAAGATATAGCTTACCTATAAATTCTACTATGCTGTCACTGCGGTTTCTGCTGGTAGTCTCATCTTTGGAAACACTGACTTGTGCAATGCCACCAGCACTAGTAAGGGCAAGGAGGAGATTAGGAGGTGGTGTTCTAAGAATCTGCTGTAAAAGCTCTAAAGAGCAAGTCACAACATTGTGGTCCCGGTGCTGCGTATAATGTAGAGTCAATTCATAAACCTAGAATTCAAGGAGGACATTTAGAACAAACATTTGTGTTAATATCCCTGAATGCCTCCTTCCATAAAATGTGTCTTATGTCACATCCTTGTGCTACAAACTCCTTGTGCTGCATCTGATGCCACTTTAAAAGCTGCCAACGGCTAAATGATAGTCAGGTAATTTATATTACTAAGCAAGTGTTGATTTGCTTTTTCATTTGTATTTCAGTTATTTTATTTTTAAAATGTGTCGTTTCACTCAGATGAAAATATACAGAACCACAATGGAAACTTTTCCCATGACTTAGTACAGCTTTATGTTCCTGGGAGCAAATACTAACAACCATTATAGATAAACATTTCAGATTATTTAAAAAATATAGGATAAATCAGAAAATAGTTATTTACTTGTAAGCAAATGAGAGATTGAGAAACAACGTAGTGTAAGTGGGTGTCCACTTATACAATGGGTCTCCTCCTTCCTCTCTTCCCTGCTGCACCCCCCCATGCACCTTTAAATCTGCTCCAGAGGGCTGGTGGTCCACCGGAGCAGATTTTTGGGGCACATGGGGGTGGTGGGAGAGAAACCAGAAATCCTGTTGGGTAAGCAAATTTCTGTTGCCCAAGTATGTGAACATCGCTGCATGCTAGGCCATGGCCAAATCAATTGTTGCCTACTACGGAAATGAAAGAATAAATAATTTTCTAATTCAAGCACAGGAAAATTCAAATAAGAAAAACAGTATTATTATTATTATTTATTACATTTATATACCGCCCCATAGCCGAAGCTCTCTGGGCGGTTTACAGCAATTAAAAACACTTCAAAACCACTATAAAAGTTAAACTGTTTTATAAAATATGAAAAAGACTGGCTTAGAAACTAAGAAAGTTAAACAGCTGCCATTTTATTCCTACCTGTATAAGCTGATCTAAGGAGGGAGAAATCTCCATTTCTTTCCGTATCACACCAAAACTACCTTTAAGACTTGTATCTTTCACCTGCTGCTGCAGTAAAGGTATTAGATACCTTAAAGTGAGCAATACGCCAAGAATTAAGACACTGGGATATTCATTTTCCATGGGAAATAATAAACCTGCAAAGATTATAATCTCAGTTTAAAGAGAGGCATGCATAGTAACAATCCTTTTCAATATCTTACAAGCAAGTTGAATCCTTTTTAATTCACTCTGTGGGTATGCACAGATATAACATTTTCCCTATAATTATCTTCAATTTTCCCTAGACTAATGAAATATTTCAGTTAAGACAAGTCAGATTCCATAAGAACATTAGAATCCTGCTGTATCAAGACCAAAAAAATCAGCATCCTTTTCCCCATAGAATTCCAACAAGGTGCCTATGGGAAGTCCGCAAGCAAAACATGAGATCAACAGCCCTCCTCCACTGTTATCCTCCACCAACTGGTAATCAAGAGACATATTGTCTCTGATCCTGGAGATAATAAATAGCCATCATGGCTATAGCCTTATACTTCTTGAATTTGTGTAATCCCTTTTTAAGCCATTTAATTTGGTGACCATCACCCCAACCAAAGCAAATGCATAGTTTGATTACATGCTGTATGAAGAAGTACTTCTTTTTGGCTATCATAAATCTTCCAACATTCAGGTTCATTGGATGACCCTAGATTCTAGCACTACTACAGGTTGGGAAGATCACAGAATCATAGAATAGTAGAGTTGGAAGCGGCCTACAAGGCCATCGAGTCCAACCCCCTGCTCAATGCAGGAATCCAAATCAAAGCATTCCCGACAGATGGCTGTCCAAATGCCTCTTGATTGCCTCCAGTGTCAGAGAGCCCACTACCTCTCTAGGTAATCGGTTCCATTGTCGTATGGCTTTAACAGGTAAGAAGTTTTTTCTGATGTCCAGTCAAAATCTGGCTTCCTGCAACTTGAGCCCATTATTCCGTGTCCTGCACTCTGGGACGACAGAGAAGAGATCCTGGCCCTCCTCTATGTGACAACCTTTCATGTACTTGAAGAGTACTAGCATATCTCCCCTGTCTTCTCTTCTCCAGGCTAAACATGCCCAGTTCTTTCAGTCTCTCCTCATAGGACTTTGTTTCCAGTCCCCTGATCATCCTTGTTGCCCTCCTCTGAACCTGTTCCAGTTTGTCTGCATCCTCCTTGAAGTGCAGAGACCAGAACTGGGCTCATTCAAGATGAGGCCTAACCAGTGCTGAATAGAGGGGAACTAATACTTCATGTGATTTGGAAACTATACTTCTGTTAATGCAGCCTTATATAGCATATGCCTTTTTTGCAGCCACATCGCACTGTTGGCTCACATTCAGCTTGTGATCAACGACAATTCCTTCTCACATGTTGTATTGCTGAGCCAAGTATCCCCCATCTTATAACTGTGCATTTGGTTTCTTTTTCCTAGAACTTTGCATTTATCCCTGTTGAATTTCATTCTGTTGTTTTCAGCTCAATGCTCCAACCTATCAAGGTCCCTTTGAATTTTCTTTCTGTCTTCCACAGTATTAGCTGTGCCCCCCAATTTTGTATCATCTGCAAATTTTATAAGCATGCTCTGAACTTCCTCATCCAAATAGTTAATAAAAATGTTGAAGAGCACTAGGACCAGGACCGGGCCCTGCGGTACCCCGCTCGTTACTTCCACCCAGTTTGAGAAGGAACCATTGATAAGCAAGGCTGTGGAGTCGGTATGCCAAACCTTCGACTCCAACTCTGACTCCTCTATTTTTCTACTCTCCGACTCCGACTCGACCCAAAATTGCTTCCAACTCCACAGCCCTAGAAAGGGCTGTAAATGTCTTCTTAAATTGGAAGCTCTCATAGGAGCATTTTTATCGCTGCCTGAATTTGTGCTGATCTTGGCATCACAACATTTGTCTTCATCTGGGTCCTGTGTCATACACTGACACACAAAATGTTTTCCATCTTGAGTTATGGTGAAATGCTCGACTACAGCTGACTTCATGGGAAGCTTCTTTTTGAACTTTGAATTTATATTTTTAAAAAATTGTCAATCAAAATTTATTTTGAAGCCAGAGTCGGAGTCAGTACATTTCTACCGACTCCAACTCTGACTCCACCCAAAATTGCTTCCGACTCTGACTCCACAGCTGTCGAGAGGCAGAGCTGGGGTCCTGAGGGGCTCGGGGAGTTGACAGAAGGGGATTCAGATGGATGGCAGAGGGAAGGGGGAGGAACTTCCCCCCTTTGGAGTGAAGACGAAACAGAGGAAATGCCAGTGATAGGGTCGCCTAGCAACGGGGAGCCTGAGAGCTCTGGAGTTTCAGAATCCTCCCTGGACATTCCCACGCCCCCCCTTCTCAGCAGCTCAGAGCAAGAGGGAGAGCTGATCACAGCAGAAAGGCAGAGAGACAGTTTACCATCAGCCCCTCCCCTATCCCCCATAATGGAATCGGAAACTTCAGAAGAGGAGGGGGTGATGCTTCCCCCCTCACCGCGCACATGCAGACAGCTGAAAAGACAGGAGAGAAGGGGGGGAAGACGGGCAGTACCTGAGGGGCAGTTAAGGAGGAGCGAAAGGTTGCGCGCCCGTTTGGCCCCTTCTTAAAGAACAGGCGGGAAGCAGTCCCTTGCTCTGTCAACTTTCTCCCAATGCCGCAGGACCTGTAGCCCTGTATTGATTCATGAGAAGACGCAGTCTTTGTTTGGACATTACCCTAATAAAACACAAATTACTTACAACCTCTGGTCTGGTTCCTGAGTCTCATCCTGGGCCTGACAGCTTGACAGAGCCACCTAAATCACCCTCAACGCTCTCTTCACTTGACTGGGACAAGATGTCAAAGGGAGCAGCGGGGGGAACGAGCCCCACTTCTGAGACGGAAGAAGTGGAACTCTTGAGGACTAAGGTAGCTGATTTGCAGACGGATGTTCAAGCCCTACTAGCAGCAGTCCAGGCGCTGAAGACGGATAATCAAACCTTGAAGGCCACGACAGACCAGATGCGAACAGCCCCTCCAGCTGCCTCAGTAAAGGTCCCCATTGGACTGCCCCCAAAATACGTGGGACAAAGTGATCAGTTGGCAACTTTCGTGGCTCAATGTGAGTTATATCTGGATGTCAGGCACACGGAATTTCCAGACGATGGGGCTGAAGTAGCTTTCGTGATTAGCCTCCTGGAGGTGGAAGCTGCAAAATGGGTGACTCCGTATCTCGTGAGAAAGGATACTGTCTTGAGAAGGTACAGAGGATTTATACAGGAGATGACCGAGATGTTCCAAGACCCGCAAAGAGCTGAAACAGTAGCGCGGCAGCTACACGCTCTGAAGCAAGCTAAAGGGACTGTTTCCGAGTACACTAACGCTTTTAAAATCCTGTCCCAGGAAACTGGTTACAATGACGCCGCCCTGATGTTTATGTACCGGAGTGGATTAAATGCTGAAATCCTGGATGAGTTGGCCAGGACCTCCCCCCCCGCTGACCTACCAGGGCTCATCCGGCTATGCCTACAGATAGATCACCGGATGGAAGGAAGGCGCCTGGAAAGGAAGCAGGAGGTCCCGAGATACTCAGCTTCGGCATCCCGCAGCAAGACCCTTCCCACTGCAGGGATGGCAGGTAATGCAACTGAGGGACAGGGAGGGGCTAGGCCAAGACTGTCGGAAGAGGAAAAGGAAAGACGACGCCGGGAACGTTTATGCTTTTATTGTTCAAAGCCGGGCCATGTGGCCAGAGACTGTGGACTGAAAGGGGGGAAAGTTGAGCCGTCGGGAAACTAGAATACCCAGTCCACGTGCAGGCCGGTGGACTGGGGGCAGCGTTGTATAAAGGCCCCCCAACGATCCAACCTCCCTCAAAAGGGGTGTTGGTCTTGCCTATTCGGATTAGAACTTCCAGAGGAGTGGTGTTCAATTCCACGGCCTTAATTGACAGTGGAGCCTCCACAAATTTTATTGATGCAAAACTAGCCAAGCGTCATGGAATTTCCCGGTGGAAACTGGACGCTCCCCTAGCTGTGGAGACCATCGATGGAAGACCCCTGAAGTCAGGAGGGGTGACACAAGCCACGGAGGAAGTGAAACTTCAAATCCCTGGGCATGATGAGTTCATTTCGCTATACGTGTCAGATCTTTCGAACTTTGAGGTGATTCTGGGAATGCCCTGGCTAGCAAAGCATGAACCCAAAATAAGTTGGAAGGAGGCGGTGGTGTGGTTCACCTCACAGTATTGCCAGGAGAACTGTCAACCTGAAGGAATCAAGAACACCCAAGCAGGGGCAGTGCAAGAGATCGAGCAAGTGACCCTGCCGCCAAAGTATGAAGAATTCAAAGATGTGTTTGATGAAAAAGAGGCAGAGACTTTACCCCCCCACCGCCCTTACGACTGTGCGATTGATCTCGTGCCAGGAGCCAGCATCCCATCGGGGAGAATCTATTCTCTCACAGAGATTGAGAGGGAGGCCCTGAAGGAATTCCTGGATAAAAACCTGAGGCGAGGATTCATACGCCCCTCACAGTCCCCTGCTGGAGCACCACTGTTATTTGTGAAGAAGAAGGGGGGGAACTCAGACCCTGTAACGACTATCGCGCATTGAACCAGATCACCATCCCTAACAGCTACCCGCTGCCCCTGATCTCAGAGTTGCTGGATCGACTGCGCTCCGCAAAAATCTTCACAAAGCTGGATTTGAGGGGGGCGTACAATCTGATCAGAATGAAGGAGGGAGACGAATGGGAAACGGGATTCTTGACCGCTTATAGGCAGTTTGAGTACCAGGTCATGCCGTTCGGACTTTGTGGAAGCCCAGGAGTTTTTCAAAAGTTCATGAACGACGTGTTTAGAGACCTGTTGGACACGTATTTAATCTGTTACTTAGATGATATCCTGGTGTTCTCAAACAACCAGGAAGACCATGATCAGCATGTGAAAACAGTGCTGAAGAGACTGAGAATCACTTGTATGCCAAGTTAGAGAAATGTGGATTTGACCTCCAGTCTTTGGACTTCCTGGGGTACCAAATCTCAGTGGAAGAAGTGGAGATGGACCCAGGGAAAGTAAGTTGCATATTGGACTGGGGCCTGCCTAATACCAAGAAGGATGTACAACGGTTTCTAGGGTTTGCCAACTATTACAGAAAGTTCATTCCAGGGTTTTCCAAATTAACAGCTCCTCTGACTGACTGCTTAAGGGGAAAGAAGAAGTTCCAATGGACAGAGAATGCCACCAAAGGCCTTTGAGGAGCTGAAGAGAAGGTTCGCTTCCGAGCCCATTCTGTGCTTTGCTGACCCGACCCGCCCTTTCGCCGTGGAAGCAGATGCTTCTGATTTTGCCATTGGGGGGGTCCTTCTGCAATTAGACCAAGAAGAGAAGGAGCTGCACCCCTGCGTGTACTTCTCTCGGAAGTTAAAGCCTGCAGAGAAGAACTACACAATATGGGAGAAGGAGCTGCTGGCCATCAAGGATTCTTTTGAAAACTGGAGACAATACCTAGAGGGGACCTCTCATCAGATCGAAGTGCGCTCCGACCACAAGAATCTTGAAAGCCTCCAAACAGCCAGAAAACTGAACCAGAGACAGATAAGATGGTCCCAGTTCTTCACTAGGTTTAACTTCCAGATTACTTACCATGCCCAAGCCAAAAACCAGAGAGCGGATGCCTTATCCAGACAGCCACAATACAAAGAAAGTGAATCCGAGGACCAACCTCAGTACGTGATCCCGCCAGAGAAATTAATGTTGGGATCCTGCCAGCCTTCATGGGAAGAGGAACTCAAAAAGGCACAACAAGAAGATACAGACATGCTAAAATATCGGCAGGAGACGGGACAAGGTCAAGACTCAGAAGTAACCTTTCACTGGAAAAAAGGACTATTATGGTTCAAAACCGCCAGATATGTGCCAGAAGGGGAATTAAGGCTCAGAATCCTACGCTAGTGCCATGATTCCATCACAGCGGGACACTTTGGGATTTACAAGACCATTCAGAACGTGGCCAAGGACTTCTGGCGGCCTAAAATGCGTCGGGATATTGAAAGCTATGTAAACTCCTGCCCTGTCTGTCTGTGGACAAAAACACAAACAGGAAAACCAGCAGGACTGTTACAACCGTTACCTGTCCCACACGAACCCTGGAAGGACCTCTCCATGGATTTTATAACTGATCTACCCAAATCCCAAGGAATGACAGCCATCTTAGTAGTGGTAGATCTACTTACCAAAATGGCTCATTTTCTTCCTTGTGCAGGGGCCTTAGAGGCTAAGGAAACGGCCAAGTTATTCATCAAAGAAGTCTACCGGCTGCATGGATTGCCAAACAGCGTAGTCTCAGACCGAGGAACTCAGTTCACAGCCAAATTTTGGAGAGCAATGTGGAAACAGTTGCAGACGGAATTAAAACTCTCCTCCGCCCATCACCCCCAGACAGATGTACAGACGGAACGCTTGAACGCCGTTCTGGAAAGATATTTACGAAGTTATGTGTCCTATCAACAGACTGACTGGGTATCATATTTGCATTTTGCAGAGTTCGCCTACAACAATTCTCTGCACTCCAGCACTCAACAAACCCCGTTCTTCGCTAATTATGGATTCCATCCTAAAGTCTTTCCAAGCAGCTCAGAAGGAATGCTGGTACCGGTAGCTGAGGACTTCCTTAAAGAATTGCAAGCGGCGCAACAGACACTGAAACAGCAGTTAAACGAAGCCAAAACGGAGTACAAGCGAGTTGCTGACCTGCACAGGAAGGAGGGCCCCCCCCTTCAACCAGGAGACCAGGTATGGCTGTCCACCCACTTCCTCCAGATGCCGGGCAAATGTAGAAAATTACAAGACAAGAGGGTGGGTCCTTTCAAAATAGAAACTCAAATCAATCCCGTGGCGTACCGACTGAAGCTACCCGACACGTTTAAAATACATCCTGTGTTTCATCGATCCCTCTTAACGAAAGCTGCCCCTGCCAGTGAGTTGCGGCAGGAGGAGCCTCCCGGAGCTCCACTCCTGGTAAATGAGCAGCTTGAGTTTGAAGCTGGGGAGATCTTAGATTCCAGGATCAGACGCCACAAGCTGCAGTACTTAATTCACTGGAAAGGCTATGGAGTGGCTGACAGATCATGGGAAGATGCAGCTGATGTGCATGCTCCAGATTTGGTGAAACCTTTCCATCAACATTTTCCCCACCGTCCCAAGCCAGACAGGGGGAGGGGGGCACAGCTTGGGAGGGGGGATGGTGTAGGGAGGCAGAGCTGGGGTCCCGGGGGTCCCGGGGAGTTGGGAGAAGAGGATTCAGATGGATGGCAGAGGGAAGGGGGAGGAACTTCCCCCCTTTGGAGTGAAGACGAAACAAAGGAAATGCCAGTGATAGGGTCGCCTAGCAACGGGGAGCCTGAGAGCTCTGGAGTTTCAGAATCCTCCCTGGACATTCCCACGCCCCCCCCTTCTCAGCAGCTCAGAGCAAGAGGGAGGGCTGATCACAGCAGAAAGGCAGAGAGACAGTTTACCATCAGCCCCTCCCCTATCCCCCATAATGGAATCGGAAACTTCAGAAGAGGAGGGGGTGATGCTTCCCCCCTCACCGCGCACACGCAGACAGCTGAAAAGACAGGAGAGAAGGGGGGGAAGGCGGGCAGTACCTGAGGGGCAGTTAAGGAGGAGCGAAAAATTGCGCGCCCGTTTGGCCCCTTCTTAAAGAACAGGCGGGAAGCAGTCCCTTGCTCTGTCAACTTTCTCCCAATGCCGCAGGACCTGTAGCCCTGTATTGATTCATGAGAAGACGCAGTCTTTGTTTGGACATTACCCTAATAAAACACGAATTACTTACAACCTCTGGTCTGGTTCCTGAGTCTCATCCTGGGCCTGACAACAGCCCTGTTGATAAGTACTCTTTGAGTACACTTCTGGAGCCAACTGTGGATCCACCTGATAGTTGTTCCAACCAGCCCACATTGAGCTAGCTTGCTAATCAGAATATCATGGGGCACTTTGTCAAAAGCTTTGCTGAAGTCAAGATATATTATGTCCACAGCATTCCCACAGTCTACAAGGGAGGTTACCTGATCAGAAAACGAGATAAGATTAGTTTGGCAGGATTTGTTCTTCATAAATCCATGTTGGCACCTAGTAATCACTGCATTGTTTTCAAGGTGCTTACAGATCAAGGCTGTGGAATCGGTACACCAAACCTTCAACTCTGACTCCTCTATTTTTCTACTGTTTGACTCCAACTCCTTCAAAAATGGCAAATGTATATTAACTAGTAATGACAAATTTACTGTAGTAAAATGGTAGCACAAGGCATTTCATCACCACCACGTGACTCATCAGACTAGATTGATAGAACATAAAATATATTTATTTGATTAAAATTTCTGAACAAGAAAACTTTCCTAAATTCCTATGGAAGTTTTTATTTTGAAGCCAGGGTCGGTACATTTGTACCGACTCCAACTCCACGACTCCGACTCCACAGACTGCTTTATAATCAGCTCCAGAGTTTTTCCAGGGACTGATGTTAGGCTCACTTGTCTGTAGTTTCCCGGTTCCTCCTTTTCGCCCTTTTTGAAGATAAGGACAACATTACCTCTCCTCCAATCATCCGGCATTTCACCAGTCCTCCAAGATTTCGTAAAGATAATAGACAGCAGTTCTGAGAGTTCTTCAGCCAGTTCCTTCAATACTCTAGGATGCAATTTATCGGGCCCTGCCGATTTGAACTCGTTCAAAGTGATTAGGTATTCCTTGACCGTTTGTCTATCAATCTCAAATTCCAATCCATGTCCCTTCTACTTCATGTTTCCTTGGGGGGGGTTCATAGACCCTTTTTTGGGAGAAGACTGAGCCAAAGATAGAGGACTATGGAGATCAGATGAATTACACCTATATTTCTCTTCATGTTAGGTCAGCTCTCACTGCTTCTCAAACACACTCTTGACAGTTAGTATACTACCCCACCACATACGAGATATGTCAACACCTGGCAACATCTACAGTAGCTCATGGTTGCAAAGGATATGTATATGTGGGTAAGTGCAGTTCTCATGCATCCGGGTAAATTTATGTACTACGTCCAATATCGCAGGCAGTATATTTCTGAATACCAGTTGCTGGGGAGCACAACTAGGGAGAAGGCTGTTGCACTCATGTCCTATTTGCAGACTACCCATAGGTATCCAGTTGGCCAGTGTGAAAATGGCTGGCTAGATGGGCATTTGATCTGATCCAGTAGGGCTCTTCTTATTGCTCAAAGGGAAACCTGACATGAGTGATCCATAAAATATGGCCATTGCAACAAATACGTTCTACTAAAGAATCCCATCATACTACCAAAACTACTTCACATTTGGACACCTTCAGTATCCTTTAACCTCTATGATCAGTGGGGGGGTTTCCTTTCACACTAATAATGAAAATTGCTGCCAACCACATCTGTGTTCATGTGATTCACACATCACAGCTGCCCATGTAAATATATACCTGGGAAAGACAAGTACTCCTCTCATAGACAAGAGATATCATTATTCAGAATGCCTATATCCTGCTTTATAGCATCATGAGGATCTTACAGCAGCTCACAAAAATTTGCACAATATATTCACATTCAACTTAGAGTTGCACATAAGCTCAGAAATAACATGGCACTAGGTTTATTCTGGCAGCATTTTTAACCTTATTCTTGGTCTTCCCTCATGTAGCTCATGTAGATAAAATCAAGCCACGAAGAAACCGCCTCAGCTTTTTATTCCCCAGCTTCCAATTTTGTTGCAAACCATCAAATTATTTTATATAAATTTTTATCTACCCATCCCAGTTCAGATTTCGATATATGGTTTGCCACAAAATTAGAGGAAACATACAAGCCCAAGGTTCATTCACATAATGCCAAACCATGTCTGAACCAGCTGATCACATGGAAGTACAATACCACCCAGTTACAAATCAGATATTTTCCTAGTTTCTATTTTAGTCTGAAATATTACTGCCATCTCACCTAGTAATACATTCAGTAGCCAAGTATAAAAATACTGTGTTCGTCGTGAATGCTGGCAAATGCTCACTGCTGATGCAGCTGCTGTTCGACGGGTAGTAGGAGAACTGGATTTAAGATTAGCTACAAAAGCCTTCAAGAAAACCTAAAGTGAAATAAGTTTTTATCAATGTTTCATTTATCGGCAATGTTACTATGACATCTAAATCTATTAGTTACCTTTATGTTTGACTTAAACATTGGACTGACCTGAACTTTTAAACTAGATTGCATATAAAAAAGGAAAACTTCCAACAAAATAACAATTACATCAATGTGCTATACAAACTGAAATAAGTTGTTCTCATCACTTGCAACAGAAATCACAATACTTATGGAAATAACCTTTCTTTAGCACTGAATGCCCTCCCATCTATTCATCAATGAGCTTGTAGCAATGGTGCAAAAATATCCTGCAATGCAAACCATGATCTGCCAGAATGTACTAACATGTACCCATTTCCTTATGGTCCTGCACAGCAGCATTTGCCCAGTGCTAATTGCAACACAAATGCCTCCAACATATTACTGATGAATTTTATTCCTGATAAGAGAAAAAAATCTGATAGAGCTTCCTTCCACGTACACTAGACCAAAAAAAAAAACGGACAAAAGTATATCAGTGCTTCAGTTTGACAAAACACACCTTGCTGCTTACACCTGCATCACCAGATGGCACCAGTGCTTTATCAGAGGCATACAAAATTGATCTAGTGATCTAACCTCAGACTGAACCTTAACTTTTGCTTTAGTTACATGCAGATATTACATGACAAGGCAACTCTGCAAAGTATTCTTGTACCACAGCTCTGGAAAACAGGTCTGCCAGATTGCATGATGATTAGAGACTATGAGAGGTGAGGGAGCAATGGCTCTGTGTATGCATATGTGAAAGAGAAAATACATAATGTTCATTCATTTGCTTGCAATACTAAACCAGAATTTAGCTTGAAATACTAAACAAGAACAAGCCACATGAAGCCTTGGGCTAATGCACTCCACCCTCCTCTAACGTGGTTGCAAGGAGTGCAGCTTGTCATGATGTTCACACCTGGATAAACTGCAGTTAATCTTAACTGTGTTTAATGGAAACCATTTGGAAGTTTTATTACAATCAAGCAGCATATATATATATTGTTAAATAAAAAAAAATTATGAAGCAAGATTGTTTTTACTAACCATAGTGAAGGATTAACTATACTTTAGGGTTCAGACATAATGGTAAACTGGTTAATTAAAACAGAAGTGGGAGCTTCTGACTGTCTGCTCACAGCTATGCTGTGGGATACTGATACTATTTTATAACAGTCATAGACCAGACATTGATACAATAAGGCGAAGACCAGACATTGATGCTATCCTGTGGGAAGAAAAGGGAGGGGAAGCATGCAAGCCCAGTGCCTCATAAAAGCAAACCAATCTTTGGTGCTTCATGTGAACCAAGTTAATTAAGTCATGTAAGTGAAATAAAACTGAAATTCTTCAATTTAAGATAGACACTTCCATCATGTTTCTAGATGTTCCCATAGAACATTCATATTATACTACACCAATTCCAGAACTAATCAGCATTTATGCTTACAAAATTGCTAATACTCCTTTTCAAAATCTTACGTATTTCAAAACAATGCATTAACTATTGGTAAAATTTTGTTTCAATTACTGCAACAAATATTTTAAATAATTATACCTTAATTTCGTTGTCATTTGCAAAATTTCCAAAAGCTGCCATGATTTTTGGTATTGCTGCAGCCAGTGTTTCTTGTACTGATTCTTCAGACCGCTTGCTTACTCGTGTTAAGCAGGGCAAAAGGTTTACTAAGTATGGTCTGTAACCAAAAAAAGGGACATATTATTCAGTGGTTTTAAACAGAATATTAAAACGTTTTATGCATTTGGGGGGATTGAATGATACGTCACAATCATATTTTTCCTACTTAAACTACTAAAAACATTTGAGTTACTGCAAGCATACCTTTTCTTCAGAGGTGAGGAGTACATCAGACTGCACTCAAAAAAAGAATACAGTTTGCTATTGGGGGTGGGGGGAGCTAGATTAAAAACAAAAAATGAATTATACTCTACAGCAACAAGGTAACCAGGGGAAATGGAACATAGGAGGCTCCACTACATGCAAAATATACTAGAGTACAGATAACGAAAGATACAAAATTAGACCCATCCTTGCCTTCCTTGCAGACCTGGCCAATGGGTGAGGCAGAATATCCTTCTTACCCCTTAAGAGAAGGAACACCCATGATAAATCCAATATTCCATTCTCCGTCAGAGGAGGACATCCTGAATAGGTATGTAACAAAGCCTCTCTTCCCAAGCGGGTCTATCTGCTGTTCACAAGTATCATACAATTTACTGAAGAATCCATTCCCAAACACTACAACTTTGTAGATATAGCTATTCAATTATTAGGACCAAGTAAGGGTTGACAGACATCAGCATGCCATCTGTACACAAATTCACCAATGATGGAGAGATGCAAGAGCTACCACAACAGCAGAGCCCAATATATAGTGGGTGGCAAGATCTCCTGGCATTGGCTGTTGCTGTGCTTAGCCAGTAAATACAGGAAAAAGCATTGTTTGCCTTGGTTCTGCTGGGCCTCTTCATGGCATGTGAAACCATTTACCATGACATCCTTCTGTCCCACATGTCTGGGTTGGGCTTAGAAGGCACTATGTTAGAGTGGTTCCAATCTTTGCTGGACAGCCAGCCCCAGAAGGTGACATTGGGTGACTTCTCTTCCACGGATGGCTTTTGGGGTGCATCAAGGTTTCCTCTTGCATACCATGCTCTTCAACTTCTATACATAGCCATTGAGATAAGCCATCTGATTTGGGGAGTAATGTCACCAACATGCAGATGGCATGTTGCTCTACCTCTTTTCAATCCCAGGCAGATAGCGTAAATCTTGAACTGGTACCTGGATGCAGTACTGGGACAGATAAGGGAGACCAAGGTGAAACATAATCCAGATGGGGGTTTTATGGACTGGGAAGTCAATTGATTTGGATGTACTGAACTTGCCCTGGATGGGTTTGCAAAAAAGATCGAGTATGCAATTGGAGGCCCTCCTGGACTCCAGATGAGGCACAGGTAGAGTCAGGCATGCCTTCTTTCAACTCAGGCTTGCATGTCAGCTGCATCCCTATCTGGAGCAGCCAAACCCGGCCTAGGTTACCCATGAACTCCTTACTTCCAAGCTGAACTACTGTAATGTACTTTATGCAGGGCTGCCTTTGAAGACTGCTTGGAAGCTTCAGTTGGTGCAAAATATGCTAGTGGGCACCAGAATGTCCAAATATATAACACAACTTTTGTGCCAAATGCCTTGATTACAAGGCTCAGTTCAAAGTGCTAACTGGTTTGGGATCAGATTACCATAAGGACTGCTGTGGTGAATGCATGTATGCTGAACATACCTTGAGTGCCAGAGATCTTGCACCCCTGTGGTGAACCCTGAACAGGCAAGAATCCTAGACTTTATTTTCACACATCCTCCGGTTAATACCATTGATTTTTACAATGGGCCAGGTTGGTTCTTTTGAAATGTACATAGAGTTGTTAAGGTAGATCTAGTCTCTAAATAAATTTCTGACTAGTCTCCTACACCTAACACAAGAGACAGGATCTCTCATGATCGGGCCAAACAACAATCCATCGCTAAGGGACTGGCTTTTACCAGTCTCAAATTCCCATAAATCAGTGAGTATTTCAACTCTTGGAACCATCCAGCCAAGTGGCCAAAGATGTTCTTTCTTTCTTTCTTTTTTGTGTTTTCAAATAATACAAAAACAGCCCTGTCAAATCCCCAACCCCAAATCCCAGGCAACCTCACCCAACCTGTAAGCGACCTACACCAGATTTAAATTCAAACATAAGAGTCCATCAAGCCAACCATAGTCTGGTAAAGGGTTTGGGCACTTGTTAAGATGTTCTTTCTCAAAACTTCTCTTCTGCAAGAACTCAGCATGTTTTGAAACCCACGTCTGCACAACTGGGTAACATGTGACTAGCTACGTTTTTATTTCATTTTACATATGAGATTGTTACCTTCCCTTTTTCGGCTTTGGCCCAAATAAAAATGTTTATATATGGCCATTTGGCTTCAATGGTTTTAAAATGGAATTTCTCACTTGCCCATGTTCCAAAGACTATATGGGTGTTAAGTTACCCCTTGTGTTCCAAGGACATCTCACAAGTTTTTGTTAATTTCTATGAGCTATGGGAAAGTAAACACAAAGCTTCATACGGTTCTGATATTTCTAGTGATGGACTTAAAGTATAGTTGTCAGTTGGACTCAGATTTCCTGCCAAGTAGTCCAACAGCATAAAGATTTTGTCATGCTAAGATTAACCTATGATGGCAGACTTTCAAAATGCTTTGGGGGGAGAATCTTATACAAAAAGTGGGCCTGCCAATAGGGAAAGTTCCTCCCCAATCCTGATACATAACAACTATTTCCACTTGTATGACCCTGCTTGTAAACTAAGGGTGGTATTCCATCGTAGTAGATTAATGAAGTTAATAGACATGACTAATTTAGGGTCATTCATTTCAGTGGGGCTACTTAAGTAGGTGTTGAATACAACCCTAAGATCTGCTCTGTAGGTCCTGTTCAAGGGCCTCTAGTAAAGTTTGAGGATGGTGAGCACAGGAGATAGGGCCTTCACCGAGATGGTCCCACAGTTATTTAACCTCCTTCCAACTGATTTAACCTTGATCTCTCCAGTACAGGCTTTTAAGATGGCCTTAAAACCTTTCTTTACTACTTTTAAGAGTGTTAGCAACTTCTGCAATTCAGAGCAGCACTCATAACTGTACACCTATCTGATGGCAGTACTGGATTGTGAGATGGCATGGAGCCACCCTCCCAATGTGGCATCACTGCAGCTTACCCAAACAGGATTGGCAAAGCCAATCCAGCCCTCTTGTCAGTATGCCTACTCAATCCCAACCTTGCCACAGCCCTATCTAGGTAAGGTCCAACGATGTCAATGTTGTGAGGGTGGTTAAGCCACACCTCACAGGCCACTAATGCTGTTTTGCCTACCAGCTGATACAGAATGCGGCGGCTCGTTTAATTGGGAACTGTCGTCGCCATGATCACATCACACCAGTGTTAATAGATCTACACTGGTTACCAGTTGTTTACCGGGCCCAATTCAAGGTGCTGGTACTGACCTTTAAAGCCCTATACAGTTTCGGCCCAGTTTATCTTAAGGAGCGCCTCCAGCATCACCAATTAGGCCGCCTAACAAGATCAGCCACACAAGACCTTCTCTCGATTCCCCCAGCTGAAAAAGCTAGGCTGGGGCGAACCAGAGAGAGGGAATTTCAATTGTGGCTCCCACCCTCTGGAACTCCCTTCCTTTCGATCTCCGCCATGCCCCCTCCTTGATAGGCTTTCGCCGAGCCTTAAAAACCTGGTTGTTCAGACAGGCCTATGGCACTTCTGGGGAGGGTTAGGTTTTTTATGTTGCTGACCACTTGAAAGAGTGGTGCTTTTAATGGCTGAGTATGTTTTTATTGGTTTTATATTGTATTTTATTGGAAATGTATGTCGCCTAGAGTGGCCATTAATTCGGCCAGATAGGCGACTAACAAATAAAATTTTATTATTATTATTATTACCATATCTTTTTATTCTTTTTATGTTCATCACTTTGTGAGTGCTTGACTCTAAACAATGGATTATAAATACTTTTAATATATAACCTGATCTACTGATGCAACATGGCTTTGGGCACCTTCCACCTGGGGCAACAGGCATACAGGGGTCAGATTGTCAGCCTTTTCCTGGCTAAAGTTGATCACCCTGAGCACACTGACTACGTTCCACTCCTACATATAAGAAGTTGGAGTTGGGTTGGAACAGTGCCAGATACCACTCCCAGATCACTGAAAACAAACAAAATGGTCTGTCATGAAAAATGCAGCTGTTCAAAAGACAACATGTGGAATATTGACAGACACAGATGGAGAGAAGGTTCCAGTTGACAGAGACACACATGTACACACATTTCTCATGAGGATGACAAGACCATGATACCCAGAGAAGGGTCCCACAATGCTGGGCAGAACAGAAGTGTGCATCTTGAGGAACTACAGCAATAAGCCTTGCTCTAAACATCTACTACATAAAGTTAATGTTTCTTTGATCTTTGTCTCTGTGATCTTTGGAGCACATCTTGATCTACCATTGCTGAACTAAATCCTTCAAGTCTCTAGGGTTTCCTAAATATGCTTCTGTACATTGAGAATTAAAGTGAACTTATCACAACTCTATAAAGAGTGTCTCTTCAAAGCACAGGCTCATGAATGTGCACCTGTACTGACCATACAATTTTTGGTTCTCAACACAGATGTGAGATGCCTTGAACCTTATGAATGAACAAGCTAGAGCGATCATTAACAGCTTAAAGATCAAAATATAGTGATGCAACCTCCTTCCACGAAGACTCCCCAAACCCCATTCCATTGGCTCTAGCAATGAGGTGCCCACCTTACAGAGCTTGAATCTATAGATATGAAGCCTTTTAAGTTGAGACCTATCCCAGTCTGTGTCTGTGTTAGAAATGCTTTTTATATATATATATATAATATATATTAACAATATGCTTTTAGCCCTCTTTAAAAGATGTTTTTAAAGCTTTTTAAACATGTTTTTAACATTGTTTTGTTTTAATGCATTTTAAGGTATGTTTTTATGAAGTTTTAAAGTGTTTTAGCATTTTTGTTTGCTGCTCTGGGCTCCTGCTGGGAGGAAGGACGGGATACAAATCAAATAATAAATAAATAAATAAATAAGCAAATAAATAAATAAATAAATAAATAAACAAGCAAGCAAGCAAGCAAGCAAGCAGAATCAAAGACTAGAAAAATTCCTATAACAATGTGGTAGTGTAAATAACAGTAGCAGCAACCTCTCAAACACTGACAGTGATTCAGGAACACAAATGATGTGGTGGGTGACATTTTCCTGGAGAGAAATAGGGAGCCATCTAAATAATCTGGAATGGACCCTTGTCCCAGGAAGATCTCCATGAAGGTAAGCATTGTTCCCTGAAGATAGACTACAAAAATCAGACCTAGCAAGTGAAACAGCTTCTGTTTCTGTACAGAAGAAACTGCTTGATTTAGTAAGCATATATAAAAGTCCCCAGATACCGGATGTGTTGTGTTGAGAAGGAAGCTATTCCATCACTGGCAAGGAAACCATGACATGATAGCTGACTACGCCTTGGAATTCTGATCAAATGATGAGATAAATGCTCAAACACAATACAACATGAACCCCTTGTACTCTTGCAGTGTGCCACAACCATCAGAGTGAGCTTTCTAGTCACCCTTTGGGTAATCACAAGGCTCTTAAAGGAGCACTGAGACAGGTTTAATTGCACCTGCATGCATCTGTGATGAAAAAGATTGCTATCAGGTGATGAAAAGTCACTTAGCACTATAAAGTATCAGGTATAGAAAAAGTGAGCATCCATTCTGAAGAAGTAGCAAGAAAACTGGTACCATAGCTAGAGCCAGAAAAGACAAGGTGGCTTGTTCAATTAGCCTTATGCAGTTATCAGAAGCAAGAGAGGAACAGATCCACTTGGTGATGGAGTTTTCTGGAAAATTATCCAGAACTTTTTCTGATGCAAGGCTAATTTGCAGAGGCTAATTTGCAGATCCGTGGATAGCAATCTAAATTAACCTATTTACTTTACTTGTATTTAGTAAACAAAGCTAAACACTTTGAAAGTCAAACACAGGAAGCTGTGTTATAGACCACTGATCCACCTAGTTCAGTATTGAACTGACTAGGAGCAGCTCTCCAGATTTCAGGAAAGATCTGTCCCAACTCTACGTGGAGATTGAACCTGGGACCTTCTGCATGCACAGCAGATGCTCTGCCACTGAACTAAGCTTACCTAATATTGTATTTGCAATTTGAATCCATTCATTGTTACCAAAGAAATTTGAAAACGATAATTTTCCATGGAAAAATAAAGCACTGGAAAGTTATCTACTGGCAAGCACACTGACTATATGAATATTCTGCTGATTTAGCAATAAACTGAGGAGTGCTATCCAGGGAATCTGAAATAGTCAATCACATTTAAAAGGCTGATGCAATAAAACAGAAACGCAAGGAGATGAGCAAAATTGCTAAGGCAATCTAATGGGGCTAGAGGGAACTACAGAGGATCAGTATTTCAATAGAGTAGTGGCTTCCATATCTAACATAAAGAGGGAGAAGCATTTTAAATGTTCCAAACATTTTCTAAATTTTCTACATGCTTCTCATCTGCGCATGCCCATATAAAGGCCTACACTGAACTCAGATTAATCAGTTTTATCACTGCCTCTTATATTAATGAAAGTTTACTATATAAAAACAAAATAGCTTCCCCTGAGTTACGTGTAATGGTGCACATCAAAAGGCCTTGATTTAAAAAAAAAATAAAGTCCTCACACATCAGGTACACATGCATCACAAAAAATCTTAACATAGCTATAGTTATCAGAGAAGATTGAGCCGATTACTCATTTTCCTTGAAAACCAATCCACATCTACTTTAAATGAAGAGCTTGTTCACAAAATGGAAACATTGTAAATAACTATTTCCTGTTGTGTAAATTTAATTTGAATAGTCCAACATGCTAAAAAATCTTTTACAGCTTAGAGCAAGCAACCTCACCTGCATTTCAGGGGTCGAACAAGATGTGCAAGTTCAGCAAACCTCCAAAGAGCAGCACGCAGACTTCGAGAAGCACCATTCTAGTCAGAAATAATTGAGAATGTCACAGAGATTTCAGACAGCAGTTGTGATTTTACAAATAAAATAAGAATAGTTACGTTTCTCTAGACAAGAAGCAGATCCAGAACAAAAACTCAGGAGTTATTAAGGATACGCACAATTAATATTCTTGACTCTAACTAGACAATGTAGTGAAAGCGGGGAACTCTTCCCCGTCTGCTCTCACTGTCCCAGGAGTCAATTCCCAGCCTTGGGCAATTGATCCCAGCAAATCCTGGTTTGCCAAGGTTGTGCATGCTCACACCAACCCTGCAAGGTAGTAACTGCCACCACCCTTCAGTTGGTTAGCTACTCTGGGGTGAAGGGAACCCCAGAGCCCAGTTAAACACCCGAGCTTCTCAGGACCAGAGTCTAGTTATACTCCTTGCCCCTTCTGAAGTCTCAAGTAAAAACGTTTCTCTGTTACACGGTAGTTGTAGCCGAATGGCGAGGACTGAATTTAGGAACTGACCCCCCTCTCTGGAATGAACACAAGTTGGTTAAAGTAATTAAAGTTTATTAAAAAAAGA
Organism: Rhineura floridana; assembly: GCF_030035675.1. NCBI lineage: Eukaryota > Metazoa > Chordata > Lepidosauria > Squamata > Rhineuridae > Rhineura > Rhineura floridana. Next base: position 952,763 of record NC_084488.1, on the reverse strand, counting down.
AAATAAGGAAAGCATAAAAAGGTTACAAAAACAAAGAGGTGCACAAAAGTAAGTTTTAGCAGCAAACTGAATCCTGTTACCATACGCCCCAAATGGGTAAGGTTTGGTAAGAAAACAGTAAGTAAGTTTCTTGGCACAAATCAAAATAACTAAGCTTTCTGGCCTAAGCTATACTTACAGACCATAGGATCTCTAGCTGGATAGCCTTCTCCCCTCAGGGAGTTGCGAGTCAGGATGGCAAATGGAGCCACAAGAGAGCATCACCAAGAGGCAAGGTGGTGAGACACTTAACCCAGAGTTCTGAGCCTCTTCTTAGGGATGAAATCTCCCTCCCAGCCAGAGACAATTAACCAATTAACATTTTCATCAAAGGGATGAAAGAACTATGTTCCCACAGCACCTGGGGCCTCCTCTTGGTTTCCCATAACAAAGTAAGGAGTTTTACGGCCTTGGCCCCTTCTGCTGATAAGAAGGTGCGAAGCTAGAGTAAGCTGATACAGCTGTGTTGTAAAATCACCAAGTCACAGTGATGAAGGAAAATCAAATGTTTAACTGCTTTCTAGCAAGTTAACAAAAAAGATGTCAAGGGGAAAAATTCCCCACAAGGCTTTGGGGTTTAGCCATTTTAAATGCAGGCCAGGGCAAGGCTGGCAAGCTGGCATGACAGACAATATCGTACACATTTGGATGAATATAGTCACTGGAAAAATCAGAGTGAACAGAGACTGAAAAAGCACAACAGATCCACTTGGAAACATGGAGTGGCATTTTGAAAATCCCTCCTCCACAGCATCCTAAACCAGGGCCCTGAAAAAACTTCACATGCAATGTCCAAGGATCCAACACCACATTACCTTCCCCAGGGTGCCAAAATGAAAAAAACCAGATTGTCCTTTAAACGATAATAAAAGCATCCAAATTCCTGTTTTCACCAAGAAAGGTAGCTGTATAGAGACCACAGAGCATGAAGTCCATAAATAAAACATGGTGCTAAAGAACTATAGATGTTTGAAAAAATATATTTTTGGTCACTACAAGAACATTAAAGACTTGTATATCTTAAGACGTTCCTCTTCAAATACATACTTTTTCTGAATCCACACCAAACGCTCAAACCAGCCATGACTATTTCATGTCTAACACTCAAGGGATACACTTGACTATAGCCACAAAAATTTAAAGTGGGTACACTATGATTCTGTACATTCCATGAACACCAGATGAACAACACTAAGATTAATTCAGATTTTATAATCAGCAGAAGTATTTATTTATTTATTTTATTTATTTATAGACCGCCCATAGCGAATAGCTCTCTGGGCGGTGGACAGCAGAGTTAAAATACAAAGTTACAATAAAATATACAAAATCACAACAAAGTAGAATAAAAACATTAAATATAAAACATAAACGTTAAAATGCCTGGGAGTATAACCAGGTCTTAACCTGGCGCCTAAAAGAAAGTACCGTAGGCGCCAGGCGTATCTCCTCAGGTAAGCTGTTCCATAGTTCGGGGGCCACCACAGAAAAGGCCCTGGATCTAATAACAATCCTCCGGGCATCCTGATGGGTTGGTACCCGGAGGAGGGCCTTAGATACTGAACGAAGTGAACGGGTAGGTTCATAGCGGGAGAGGCGTTCCATCAGATATTGCGGTCCCACACCGTGTAAGGCTTTATAGGTCAAAACCAGCACCTTGAATCTGTCTCGGAAACGAATAGGTAGCCAGTGCAAACGGGCCAGGACAGGTGTTATATGCGCGGACCAATGGGTCCCCGTCAACAACCTGGCTGCCGCATTTTGCACTAGCTGAAGTTTCCAAACGGTCTTCAAGGGCAGCCCTACGTAGAGCGCATTACAGTAGTCCAATCTAGAAGTTACCAGAGCGTGAACAACAGAGGCGAGATCGTCACTGTCCAGATAGGGGCGTAGTTGGGCTACTAAGTGAAGATGGTAAAACGCATTCCGCGCCACCGAGGCCACTTGAGCCTCAAGCAACAAGGAAGGGTCAAAAAGGACCCCCAAACTACGAACCTGTTCCTTCAAGGGGAGTGTAACCCCATCTAGAACAGGCTGAACATCCACCATCTGGGCAGGGAAAGAGCTCACCAACAGTGTCTCAGTCTTGTCTGGATTGAGTTTCAGTTTATTAGCTCTCATCCAGTCCATTATCGCGGTCAGGCAACGGTTCAGCACATCAACAGCCTCATCTGAAGAAGGTGAAAAGGAGAAGTAGAGTTGCGTGTCATCAGCATACTGATGGCAACGCACTCCAAAACTCCTGATGACCGCACCCAGAGGCTGCATGTAGATGTTAAAAAACATGGGGGACAAGACCGACCCCTGAGGGACTCCACAATGGAGAGTCCAGGGTGTCGAGCAGTGTTCCCCAAGCACTACCTTCTGGCGACGATCCGCCAAGTAGGAGCGGAGCCACTGCCAAGCAGTACCCCCAACTCCCAACTCCGCGAGCCTCCCCAGAAGGATACCATGGTCGATGGTATCAAACGCCGCTGATAGATCAAGGAGAATCAACAGAGTCACACTCCCCCTGTCCCTCTTCCGACAAAGGTCATCATACAGGGCGACCAAGGCTGTTTTGGTGCCAAAACCGGGCCTAAAACCGGATTGAAACGGATCCAGATAATCGGTTTCATCCAAAAGCACCTGGAGCTGGCCGGCGACCACCCGTTCCAAGACCTTGCCCAAAAAAGGGACATTCGCCACCGGCCTGTAGTTGTTCAGAACATCTGGGTCCAAAGAAGGTTTCTTCAAAAGAGGTCTCACTACTGCCTCCTTGAGACTACCAGGGACCACTCCCTCTCTCAAGGAGGCATTTATCACCTCTTTGGCCCAGCCGGTGGTTACAGCCCTGCCGGCCCTCACCAGCCAAGATGGGCAAGGATCCAGGGCGGACGTGGTCGCCCGCACCATTCCAAGCACCTTGTCCACTTCCTCAAGCTGCACCAACTGAAATTCATCCAACAATGAAGGACAAGACCGCGCTCTGGACACTCCAATGGAATCATCTGTAATAACATCAGAGTCTAAGTCCCGACGGATGCAAGCAATCTTGTCTTGGAAGTGCTCCGCAAATTCGTTGCAGCGGGCTTCTGATGTTTCTTTAGTATCATGAGGGGCAGAATGTAAGAGCCCTCGTAGCACCCTAAACAGCTCCGCTGGGCGGCAAAGAGATGATCTAATGGTGGCAGCAAAGTAAGACTTTTTTGCCGCCCTAACCGCTTTTACATACGCCTTAGTGGAGGCACTCACCAAAGAATGACTGCATCCATCAGGAGTTCGCCTCCACCTGCACTCTAGCCTCCTTCTCTCTTGCTTCATCACTCTCAGCTCCGGGGTATACCACGGTGCTGTTTGAGTTCTGCACCGAAGGGGGCGCCCGGGGGCAATCATGTCAATGGCCCGGGTCATCTCCATATTCCACAGGTCGACCATGGCCTCGACAGGAGCGCCAGTACTATCACCCGGAAAAACTCCCAGAGCACTCTGGAAAGCAACAGGATCCATAAGCCTCCGGGAGCGGACCAACTTAATAGGTCCCCCACCTCTGCAGAGGGAAAGGGCTGTCATGAGTCTAAAGCTCAGCAAGCGGTGATCTGTCCATGACAATGGGGTAGATGAAAAATACCCCACCCTCAGATCACCATCTCCATGACCAGTGGCGAAGATCAAATCAAGAGTATGTCCTGATACATGCGTAGGGCCAGTAACAACTTGAGACAGCCCCATGGTTGTCATGGAGGCCATGAAGTCCTGAGCCGCCCCGAACAAGACAGCCTCGGCATGAATGTTGATATCCCCCAGTACCACCAGTCTGGGGGACCTCAACAATACCTCCGAGACTATCTCCGTCAGCTCAGCTAGGGAAGCCGTTGGGCAGCAAGGTGGGCGGTACACCAACAGTATTCCCAATCTGTCTCCATGGCCCAACACAAGATGAAGACACTCCAAACCAGTCGCCGACTGGACAAGGTGCTTGGTGAGAGAGAAAAAACTCCGATAGACCACAGCAACCCCGCCTCCCCGGCCCTCAGATCTACCACAGTGCTGCACCGAATACCCAGGTGGGCAAAGCTGGGAAAGAGCAACTCCTCCCTCCTCACCCACCCAGGTCTCGGTAATGCACACAAGGTCGGCGCCCTTCTCCAAAATCAAATCGTGGATAAGGGGGGGTTTATTAACGACCGACCTAGCATTTAAAAGCAGCACCTGGAGATCCGAGAGCTGGCTGACAGTACAACCAACAATCCTGTGGATATGAGGAGAACCAGAACAAGGCACAGACACAACTTGTCTGGGACGAGTTCCCCTTACCTGGCACGTTCTCCTCCCAACACCGTACCTCCCATTACCCGTCACAACGTTAATTGGGCCCCCCGAAAAACTCCTTGCTAAACCCGAGGTATGTTCTCCCAGGCACATCTTAGAATAAAACTAACACAACAAAACACTTAAACAACATAAACACAAAGACACACACACATCCACTCAATCTCATTCACACAACAACAGACAAACAAACAAATTAAAATACAGCCAGACAACAACAATAACCACCAGCATTAAAAAACCCTCCTCCGTAACAAGTCTTCTCTAGAGTATCCTCTGCAGCGTTTTCCTGCCGCCGCCGCCGCCGTCGCCACCAGCTCGCCCATGACGACAGCCTAGCCTCCTCCTGCGGTGCTCTCACCACCGACAAGCTGCTACATGGCCCCTGGGCGTTCACCCGGGCTTCCGCATTGTTCTTGCCAACCCGGCCGTCTCGTTCCTCCAGCGTCGCTCCACAAAGAGTCCTCTGTACTCAGCCGAATCTCTTTCCGCCTCATGTGCAGCTCCACGCGGTGTCCTCTAAATCATGAGCCTGGACCCTTTCTGCGACGCTCTCACCATCACAGGGTCCGGCCCGCTGCTACGCCCCAAACTCCGCACACCATGCTCTCACTCCCGACAGCAGGCGCCCACCACCAGCGGCACAGACCAACGGCCCGCAGCGGCAGGGCGGCAACGGCACAGCAGCGGCAGAAGCGAACAAGTCGACAGCGACAGCAGACAAGCAGCAGACAGCAACGAAGAACAACGATCCCACCACAACAACGGCACCCCGAGGAGCAGGTCGGCCGCAGCGTGCACAAGCCCCAGCAATGGAATCCCAGCGGCAGCCTAGCTGCACGCAAACAGGCGAGGTAATGGGAACAATGCCACAACACCGCGACGCCCCAGTCAGCAGCACAACACAGCTACCACTGAAGGCACAACACAGCGACGGGACAGCAGGACGAGGCAGAAGCAACAAGCCTGAGCCAACGAGGGAACGGCTCTCACCCGAACCTCGCAGCGCCAGCTCAACAGCTGATGGTAAGTTCGCGCTCGTTCCTATGTTTGTTCTTATTTAGCGTTCTTGCTGTTAATGGCTCTCGTTAATTGCAAGTTGTAAAACAAAGAGGAGGCGTTCCCAGTCCCCAAAATAATGCTAAAAAGATGTTTAAAGATGTAGCAGAAATGTGAGTTGCCAGTCAGATGCCAGTGAGCCACTTCATTGCCTTCTCAACACTCCACAGAACAGCCAAAATGGAGGTGTGGAGGAGAGAAGAGCTTTTCCATAAGATAATAAAGATCAGTAGGTGCAAATAGGGTCTGAAATACTTTAAGGATGGCAAAGAATTCAGTATATACTTACATTTCTAGCCATATGATCTTAATAGTGATCAGCGAGCACAGGAACAGTACTGCCAGCTTTGAGAAGGCCCCAGGCCTGGTGCCTTCTACTTCTCCCCCAGGCCTGGTGCCTTCTACTTCTCCCCCATCCCACTGAGGCCACTCTATTCTTCACCCTCTTTGAAAAGGGCCAAGTGAGTCTTTATTTTTCTTCAAATCCTGTGTAGTAAAAGCACCACACTGACTCACAGCAGCACAGTTTCCAGCTCAACAGCACTTTCTGGGACACCCCAAGTGACGTAGGCTTCCCTGGCAGCCAGAGTAGACGGCTTTCCACTACTCTGAGTGAATGCAAGGCTAGCCTTTTTAAAAGGCTTACACACACTTGCAACAGCATAAAGCTCTCAATATGCTGGCTGCCAGCAACTCCTGAGAATCTTGCACAGTCATATAAAGATTTCAAGAAATGATGGAAGCTGGCATGAGAAGCTCTTGCTGCTACGAGTTAGCACAGTGCTTTTACTACACAGCACTGAAAGAAAAATTAGACTCCTCAGCTGTGGTGTTGCTGGGTGTTGGGAGATTCCCTTGTCCTTTACCAGGCCCTCTGGGCTATATGGGACCAACCTGCACCCCTAACTACAATCACTGGGTTCACGTAATAAACATCCCCATATGGCCTGTTTGCTTGGAGTCATGCATCAAATTTGCACTACAATTCTCATGACAAGAGATGTGAACTTTCCAAAAGATGTGAAAATGTGCGCACAGGAGGGGGATATACCACTTGATTGTAATAAAACCTCTGTTTTAAAAAATTAAAACTATCAATAAAAACAGTTAATAATAATTGAAAGCATTTATTTTAAAAAGGCACCAAAAAGGCACCTGCCTGGGGTCAACAGGCAGGGAGTTTCAAAGTGTAGGTGCTCAATTTCTTACAACTACAGAACAAGTATTATGTGGCACCTATAACAGTGCCAGTTCCGCAGATCAGAGAAGTAAAGAGGGCATATATGGGATAAGCAATCCTGCAAGTAAAATGGTCCCAAGCTGTTAAGGCCTTTATATATCAATAGTAACACCTAACCTTGTTCCAGCAGCAAGTAAGCAACTACCACGGCTCTCTGAGCAGAGATATTACATGCTGACAGAGTCTCTCTCCTGTGAGCAACCACACTGCAGCATTCTGCACAAAGTGCAATTTCCAGACCAAGAGTGCACTGTAATCATCCAGCCTTAAAGTCACCAATGCCTGAACTACTGTAGTCAAGCTCTTTCTGTCCAGGGCCAGTTGCAGCTGTTATATCAGATGCAGCTGGAAAAAGGCACCTCTAGCCTCTGAGGCTACATGGTCCCCCAGTGACAAATACAGATCCAAAGGCACACAAACCCCTACCTGTTAAATTAATATATTCTCCTCCATCCCACTAATCAATGCGGGTTGTATCCAATGAAGTCATCCCAAGACCACAAGGACTTTCCTGTTCTGATGCCCCCATTGTTGGCAGGTTGGCTACAAGCCTATATACCTGAGAGACACTCCACCACAACATGGCCTATCTGATTTTTAAAATGACTTCAGTTTGGTTCATTTTACAAACATGCTGCTTGAGACCTGAAGGAAAAAGTAGCTGAAAGAGTTAAGTCTATCATTTCAACCGAGGCAATCCAATCAATGCAATCTGAAAAGTAGTTGTAAAAGTTTGGCCCTCCAGAGAGGAGCCCATTGTTCAAATCTTATCAAGCTAGCTAAAAGGTGAATGCCACCACCTGTCTTCAAAAGAAAAGCCCATCACCCTGACCATATGACTCATAATGGGTATGGAAATTAAAGAAAGATACCTACCTGATCCAATCAATTCTGTATCTTCCTTTGAAGCTTTTGTCCAGAATGGTATAAAAACTGGACTCCTAGAGCCATTTTCTGTTCTGGGTTCTGGTTGCCCAGTTCCACTATGAAATAACCCACTGAATCGCTGTTCTGGTCTCTTGGTCTTGGTCACCCACCCTGCTGAATATCACTGTACCTGAAATTGCCTGCTGAATCACTTAGCCAGCCAGAACCCAGAGATCTGACTCTCCCGTCCTCTTCCTTCACTGTCTCTGGACCCCTGCCTGCTGAAACAGAGGTCCCTGCTTGCTGAAGCTGCTTCAAAAGCTGTTTTCAGGGCTCCAGTACTTTTCCTGCTTTGCTCTGGACCTTTGCTAAACAAAGCAGAGATCCAAGAAGCCATTTCAGATGCCTGCTACATCTGCTGTTTCCCTGGGTGACTCAGGAGTCTCAAGGCGCTCCAGTTCGATTTCTAGACTGCCCATCAGGGCTGGGAAAGGTCTATCTCGCTCTCTATCTTGTCTTCTGGAGGTCCTTTCTCTACAAATTGTAGCCTCCACATCTACTCCCTCTGCCTACTCCCTCTCTCTCCCTCTCCCCCTCTCGTGAGAGAGAGAGAAAGAGAGAGAGAGAGAGAGAGAGAGAGAGAGAGAGAGAGAGAGAGAGAGAGAGAGAGAGAGAGAGAGAGAGAGAGAGAGAGAGAGAGAGAGAGAGAGAGAGAGAGAGAGAGAGAGAGAGAGAGACCTAGTCTGCAATGTAAGGCCAGAGAGAAAAAGGGCAGGCTAGCGTGCCTTCCTCAGTTCTGCTGAACTCAACTCCCCCCATCTCCTCTTATGCCTTGTGTGCTTGCTCCTTCGTGTGTGTGTGTGTGTGTGTGTGTATTTTGAGAGTTTATGTGAGTTTAGTTATGATTAGGTTTATTTAGCTAATTTCCTCACACACATTGTTACTGAGCTAATCCTCACTGATGTCAATAGATAGATATTGATACTGAGCTATTCCCCATTGAAGTGTTAAATGTGCATATTTTGATTCCGTGTGTATATACTCAGTAAATATCTCCATGTTTAAGGTCTGTATGAGTGTAAGTTACTGGGTAAATCTGCCAAGATGCACTATTACCAATGTCTAAAGATCCTAATTCACAAGACTTGTAGAATGTGTGAATATGAAACACATGCTTACAGAGGAGTCTTGCTAATACCATCTGTTCTGAAGGTTCCCCTAACTCTGGAGCAGCTTTGGGGGATGTACAGGTAGAGAAAATCCTGTTGTGTAGGCATAAGTCCTAACACTAGCAGTATGACTTCATTGGATACAAACCTGTAGGTTTGACAGCTGAAGATTTTCCTTTATTCTGCAGTTTTTTTTTCAACTTCATCCTAATGCTGTGTGTTTAGTAATTCAGTCAAATGCAATAGCAGTACTATCACTACTAAACTTACTACCTTTGGCTCATAGAACAGAGGGCTGCATCCACTGATAACAGTAAGACTTCCATCACTGGAATGAAGAGGGAAGCAATTTTTGACTATTCCCCCTCCCTTCTGCAGCCTACCCCACACACCTGTTAATCTGCTCCAGAGGGTTCCAATTAGGCCCACTGAAATCAATGGAATTGAATAACTTAATCCCACTGATTTCACTGACTCTATTCTATGTCAGATACCACCTCTTATGTTTATAAATTGTGCATTTGTAGTATCTTTATGTATGTTTTGTCCATTTATAATAAAGTCATTTATTTCAGGTATTTATGTACCATTTAATATTCCGAATTTCTAAGCAGTGTACATATTTTTTTTTAAAGATGCAAAGAATAAGAACAATTAAAATTAAAAGAAACAAAACCTACTTTAAAATCCCTGCTGGAATATGAAGTCTTTGACATGTTCAGTAAGGAGGGTGCCTGTTTAATCTGTTGGAAAGGAGTTCCACAAGCTTTGGCCAGAACACTGAAAGCATGGCTTCTAGTAGTTACAGGCTGTGCATCTGGGCCATGAGGGGGAACAATAACAGAGACTCCCTCAAAGATCTCAGTGATCAGGCTTGGGTATAAGAAACCCTGGACCCTAGTTGTTAATGGCCTTGTAAATGAATACATGAACTTTGAACTTGGCCAGGAAACCATACAGCCAGTACAAACTTTTAAGCACCAGAGTTATACATTGGTAGTAGTCTGCCTCATCAACAGTCTAGCTGTAGCATTTTGCACCAGCTGGAGCTTCTGGACCAGGTTCAAGGGTAGCCTCACATAGAGTGCATTGCAATAACCAAGCTTGAGGTTACCAATGCATGAAACATAGCAGCCAGGCTACCCCTGTCCAAATATATTTGCAGCTGGCGCACCAACCATAGCTGGTAAAAGGCACTCTTAACTACTGAAGCTACCTAAGCCTCAAGTGACAAAGATGGATCCAAGAGCATCCCTAACTACAAACCTGTTATTCCAGAGGAAGAGTAACACCATCCAGAACATGGAAATGGCCAATCTCCTGGTCATAGGAACCACCCCACCCACAGCACCTCTGTCTTCCCAGGTTTCAAGCTCAGTTTATTAGCCATCATCCATGCCACAATTGCATCAGACAACGTTACACACCATACTCTGGATTGCAATCTTAGATAACAATTTCTGTCATTTAGTTAACGTATTATTTAATTGCAAAGGATTATTAATGAATAAAAACAAAATGAAAAAGAGTATATTTATTTTAATGGTTGTTATCCTTCTTAAATTCAACATTTTGGACATTTGAATGTTTGTGTCAAAGCATGACATTAAAATTCAACGATTTTGACTGAATGAATTTGGAACAAAGGCTTAACTGTTACATGTTACTAAAACTTGGTGGGATGACTCCCATGACTGGAATACAGCAATTGAAGTATACAATAGAACAGAAGGAATAAAAAGGGAGGTAAACTCGCGCTATATGTTAAAAATATATATCCCTGCACAGAAATACAGGAAGATGAGCTTGGTAGTTCTACCAAGAGTATCTGGATTAAAATTAATGGGGCAAGTAATAAAAGGAATGTGGTGCTTGGAGTTTACTACCAACCAGCCAATCAAGGCGAAGATGAGAATGTAACTTTTGAAAAGCAAATTGCCAGTGTTTCAAAGAGGCATGATGTAGTAGCAATGGGGGTTTCAATTATCCCGATATCTGTTGGAAGGCAAACTCTGCCAAACACGGACCCTCTAAGAAATTTTTCACTTGTGTTGGAGATAACTTTCTCCTACAGAAAGTGGAGGAAACAACCAGAGGATCATCTATCCTGGACTTGATTCTAACCAAAAGAGATGATTTGGTGGATGAAGTGGCAGTTACAGGAACTCTGGGGAAAAGTGATCACAACATACTTGAATTCTTGATTTTAACAGAAGCAAAAGCTGTGAGTAGCCATACGCGCACCCTGGACTTCAGGAAAGCTGATTTTAATCAACTCAGAACAATTCTAAGTACGGTTCCATGGCAAGCGACCGTAATGAGAAAAGGAGTCCAAGATGGGTGGGAGTTTCTAAAAAACAAAATTCTAAAAGCACAATGGCAAGCAATTCCAACAAGGAAAAAAGGGGGAAAACAGCAGAAGAAACTAATGTGGCTTCACAAAAAGCTTAGAGATGACCTGAAAACAAAAAAGGACACATACAGGAAGTTGAAATAAGGCAGGGCCACAAAGGAAGAGGGCAGGCAGGTATCACAGAATTGCAGGGATGGTGTCAGGAAGGCTAAAGCTGAGAATGAACTGAGGTTAGCAAGAGATGCCAAAAGCAACCAAAAAAAGCTTTCTTCAGGTATATCCATAGTAAAAGACAGAGAAAAGATATGGTGGCACAGCTACTCAATGAGGATGGCAAAATGATAACAGATGGCAAAGAAAAGGCAGAAGTGCTCAATTCCTACCTTGGCTCTGTCTTCTCCAAAAAAAGGGTCTATGACCCTCCCAGGAAACATGAAGTAGAAGGGACAGGATTGGAACAGTCAAGGAATACCTAATACCTAATCACTTTGAATGAGTTCAAATCGGCAGGACCTGATAAACTGCATTCCTGAGTATTGAAGGAACTGGCTGAAAAACTCTCAGAACCACTCTCTATTATCTTTATGAAATCGTGGAGGACTGGTGAAGTGCCAGATGACTGGAGGAGAGCTAATGTTGTCCCTATCGTCAAAAAGGGCAAAAAGGAGGAACTGGGGAACTACAGACCAGTCAGCCTAACATCAATCCCTGGAAAAACTCTGAAGCAGATTATAAAGCAGTTAATTTGTAAGCACCTTGAAAACAATGCAGTGATTACTAGGAGCCAATATGGATTTATGAAGAACAAATCCTGCCAAACTAATCTTATCTTGTTTTTTGATCAGGTAACCTCCCTTGTAGACTGTGGGAATGCTGTGGACATAATATATCTCGACTTCAGCAAAGCTTTTGACAAAGTGCCCCATGATATTGTGATTAGCAAGCTAGCTCAATGTGGGCTGGCTGGTTGGAACAACTATCAGGTGGATCCACAGTTGGCTCCAGAATCATACTCAAAAAGTGCTTATCAATGGTTCCTTCTCAAACTGGGTGGACTAACAAGTGGGGTACCGCAGGGCTTGGTCCTGGGCCCAGTGCCCTTCAACATTTTTATTAATGACTTGGATGAGGAGGTACAGAGCATGCTTATCAAATTTGCAGATGATACAAAATTGGGGGGCACAGCGAATACTGTGGAAGACAGAAACAAAATTCAAAGGGACCTTGATAGGCTGGATTCAACAGGGATAAATGCAAAGTTAGGAAAAAGAAACCAAATGCACAGTTATAAGATGGGGACACTTGGCTCAGCAATACGGCATATGAGAAGGATCTTGGAATTGTCGTTGATCACAAGCTGAATGTGAGCCAACAGTGCAATGTGGCTGCAAAAAAGGCAAATGCTGTATTAGGCTGCATTAACAAAGTATAGTTTCCAAACTGAGTAAAGTACTAGTTCCCCTCTATTCAGCACTGGTTAGGCCTCATCTGGAATACTGTGTCCAGTTCTGGTTTCCGCACTTCAAGGAGGATGTGGACAAACTGGAACGGGTTCAGAGGACAAGGATGATCGGGGGACTGGAAACCAAGCCCTATGAGGAGAGACTGAAAGAACTGGGCATGTTTAGCCTGGAGAAGAGAAGACTGAGAGGAGATATGATAGCACTCTTCAAGTACATGAACGGTTGTCACACAGAGGAGGGCCGGGATCTCTTCTCGATCATCCCAGAGTGCAGGACACAGAATAATGTGTTCAAGTTGCAAGAAGCCAGATATCAACTGGACATCAGGAAAAACCTCCTAACTGTTACAGCCATACGGCAAGGAACCATTTACCTACAGAGATAGTGGGCTCTCCAACACTGGAGGCATTCAAGAGGCAGCTGGACAGGAATGCTTTGATTTGGATTCCTACAACAAGCAGGGGGTTGGACTTGATGGCCTTATAGGCCCCTTCCAACTCTACTATTCTATGATTCTTTATAAATCCATGGAATAAAAGCCCAGCATGCCACTTTTTCTGCCACTAAGCAACATGGAGAGAGAGATTTTGAATAGGAGGTGTGCTTAACCATTCCTGCTTAACAATTTTCAGACCTTTATTATAAGTGTATACATGCAATATTGAGTTAATATTCACACTTAATACAGTGTTAATTCTTTTGCAAGTCAGTCATCCAACAGTGAACACTCACTGTTCCATGCAAGACACTGTCCAATATTGATTTCTACTGAAAAATGTTCAAATGTCAAATGCAGATGATGCACGCTCATCCAGACAATGACCAGTATTCAATCGTGGCATCCCAACTAGAAAAAAAAAATCTGATAATCTATTTTTCCCTCCTCCTCCCTCCTGCACTTCCCATGTATCCCTCAAGTCTACTCTGGAAGGTTGGGGGACTTGACAGAGCAGGTGTAGGGCTGTTGGGGGGCTACATGGAGAGGAGAGGAAGAAGTCCCACTGCATCTATTGATGCAATGTTGGATCTCACCCAATAGCTACCATCAAGGTTTGCAGAAAAGGATTTTGAGAACTCTGGGGACAAATTCAGCTGAACAATAACCCTTGGTCAAGGTCAAAACTTTCTCTTGATTGTTCATACAAGCAATAGCTGAACTATTTTTTCCCCTCATCTTCGTACTCTCACATTTTCATAATTCGTTCTGGAATATTAATCTATGGCAAATATTGCCTAATGAAAAATATTCTTCCCAAACAGTGCAACATATATTAGAATTTAAATCATTAATATAATTTAGAATAAGCTGTAGTGTTTATTATCAGTGTTGACAGTTATAAAAGTGTACTGATTGTTTTTTATGTCATTCATCACAAGTTCTTCTGAAAAGGTAGACTATAATCCAAACAAATTTAAATCTCACCTTTTTAATCTCCTTGTAGAGTTCTAATTGTAACCTAGGAAGACTAGAATCCATCAAAGCCTAAGAAAGAAATCAAACAGTATCATTTTAATTATCAGCAAAGTATATATTGCTTCAGTAGATTATACACTGTACTGAACATGTTTGACATTTACTATATAATGATATAATGATTATACAGCACGAGAGTGGCTGTATACTATAGTCAGCGTGGATTTTTCTCATTCCACAATGTTAAATTGAAAATACCCCCCATGCCATTCTGATGCTTCCCTTAAGCTAATTTCAAAACAAAACCTTACAAAACTTATAGTCCTGAACTCAGAAATGCTTGCTAACCCTCTAAATTGTCATACCAATACACAAAACAGTCAGAGAGAATCAAGAGTTCAAAGTGTAAAAAGAGAGAGAGGAAAAAACCCAGACTCCTTTTGGATTTTTTTCTGTCAGAGTTCTCATAATTTTTTGAAATTCATTAAAAATCAGCCATGTTCACAGAGTACCTGTAATCCTTTTACTGACCTTGCCCCATACTCTGACCCTCATTTGCAGTTTAAAAGTTTAAAAAATGCCTGGCCGATTTTTAATTAATTTAAGAAATATCACATTGGAGTGAATGATAAGCCTGGGCATGCTCATTAAGAACCAACTGTCAGTATTCTAAAAGTCAGGCACACAACTGCTGGGCTTGCCTAATCAGGGGGCCACACCCACACCAGTGCTGAGCCCCAGCTACCCCAAGTGCTTCAGAGACAGTGGGCAGAAGAGGATGACACTTCTGAGAGCTTTGAGCGGGGGGGGAAGCGTTAGCAGCCCTCCAATCTCCCTGGACAACCCCCCGGGCAATTTAGACCCCTCTCCACCCGAAGGCACCTTGCTACCCGCAAGCGCGCCACCAGAGCCGATGAGGAGCGATCTTGGGCACAGGCCAACTCCAACCCCCCAGGACTCCACGCCTGGACTTTCAAATGTTTCCCCAGCAACTTGCTCACCTCTACTAAGCATGGTTTATTTATTTTATTTATTTATTATACTTGTATACCGCCCTGTAGCCGAAGCTCTCTGGGCAGTCTACAATAACTAAAAACAAATACAATTTAAAATACATCTTTTTAAAAAACAATTTAAAACACAATTTAGAAATTTAAAACAATATAAAACACATGCAAAAATGCCTGGGAGAAGAGGAAAGTCTTGACCTGGCACCAAAAGGTAACAGTGTTGGTGCCGAGCACACCTCGTCAGATAGTTCTTTCCATAATTTGGGGGGCACCACTGAGAAGACCCTCTCCCTTGTTGCCATTCTCTGAGCTTCCCTTGGAGTAGGCACTTGGAGGAGGGCCTTTGATCTTGAACGCAGTGTACGGGTGGGCACGTATCGGGAGAGGCGTTCCATCAGGTATTGTGGTCCCACGCCGTGTAAGGCTATATAGGTCAAAACCAGCACCTTGAATCGAGCTCGGAAACATAAAGGCAGTCAGTGCAAGCGGGCCAGAATCGGTTTTATATGTTCAGACAGTCTGGTCCCTGTTACCAATCTGGCCGCTGCATTTTGCACAAGCTGCAGTTTCCGAAGCGTCTTCAAAGGCAGCCCCACGTAGAGTGCATTGCAGTAATCTAATTTGGAGGTTACCAGAGCATGGACAACTGAAGCCAGGTTATCCCTGTCCAGATAGGGATGTAGTTGGGCCGCCGACCGAAGTTGGTAGAAGGCACTCCGTGCCACCAAGGCTACCTGAGCCTCAAGTGACAGAGATGATTCTAGAGTTGGTGTTAAAAATATGAGTGCTTCAAGTAGCAACCCCAAATGGATCTAAACTATCCCTTTGTAGTCTTATGAGTGTTCTAAAATGCATCTCTCCTTAGCCTTTCCTTCAAGGTACAAACCTGCTCCTTCAGGGGGAGTGCAACCCCATCCAGGACAGGTTGGACATCCACCATCCGGTCAGAAGAACCACCCACTAGCAGCATCTCAGTCTTGTCTGGATTGAGCCTCAGTTTATTAGCCCTCATCCAGTCAAACCAAATCTAGAGTATGCCCTGCTACATGTGTTGGGCCAATGGCATATTGGGACAGTCCCATGGTTGTCATGGAGACCATGAAATCCTGAGCCGCCCCGGATAAGGTGGCCTCAGCATGGATGTTGACATCCCCCAGAACCAACAGTCTGGGGGATCTCAACAGTACACCTGAGACCACCTCCATCAGCTCAGCTAGGGAGTCTAGCTCCTAGTTGGGCAGCGGGGTGGGCGGTACACCAAGAGAATCCCCAGTCTGTCCCGCTGACCCAACATAAGGTGCGAAAACTCCAGCCCAGTAGTCACATGGACAGGGTGCTTGCAGAGGGATATGGAACTCCTATAGACCACTATAGACCACAACAACCCCCCCTCCCCGACCCTCAGATCTACCCTGATGCTGGACCAGGTACCCTGGCAGGCATAGCTGGGAGAGAATGACTCCTCCCTGCTCACCCACCCAGGTCTCGGTTATACATACCAGATCGGCTGCCTCATCCACAATTAAATCATGAATGAGGGAGATCTTATTATGCACCAATCTGGCATTTAGGAGCAGCATCCAGAGGCCTGAGAGCTGGCTGATACGGCAACGAACAAACCTGTGGGTGTGGGGAGGACCGGAACAAGGCACAGTCATTAACTGCCTGAGCTGCGTTCCCCTTACCTGGCAAGTCCTCCTCACAATGCCATATCTCCCTCTACCCATCACTACGCTAATTGGGGGGCCCTCAAATCTCCCCACTTGGCTCCGAGTCCTCTCTCCCAGGCACATGACTCAAGACCCACAAAAAGGCAGACAGAGCAGGAGCCGCCTCAGCCAGCCGGCTTATGTATCCAAAGAAGGGACAGGTGGAAGGAATCAGCCACAGCTGGCTGAGTACCTGGGGCCTGGTCCTACAAGGCGTGGCAACCTGCAGCACAGGAGTCCAACAGGGAGAGGGTGGTGGCAATGGCAGCCAAGCAGCAGCAGCAAGCAAGCAGGCAGACAGGCAGGCAGGCAGCAACGGCTCTCCTTCCCTGGACAGTGGTGGTCCCCTTTCTCCTGCAGGCACTGGGTCTCCCAGGCCACCTCAGCCAGCCAGCTTTTGTATCCCTTCCAAAGAAGGGACAGGTGGAAGGAATCAGCCACAGCTGGCTGAGTACCTGGGGCCTGGTCCTACAAGGCGTGGCAACCTGCAGCACAGGAGCCCAACAGGGAGAGGGTGGTGGCAATGGCAGCCGAGCAGCAGCAGCAAACAAGCAGGCAGACAGGCAGGCAGGCAGCAACGGCTCTCCTTCCCTGGACAGTGGTGGTCCCCTTTCTCCTGCAGGCACTGGGTCTCCCAGGCCACCTCAGCCAGCCAGCTTTTGTATCCCTTCCAAAGAAGGGACAGGTGGAAGGAATAAGTCACAGTTGGTGAGTACCTGGGGCCTGGACCTGCAAGGCGTGGCAACCTGCAGCACAGGAGTCCAACAGGGAGAGGGTGGTGGTGGTGGTAGCTGAGCAGCAGCAGCAAGCAAGCAGGCAGGCAGGCAGGCAGCAACGGCTCTCCTTCCATGGACAGGGAGTAAATCCCTGGTTACACAGGAGTAAATCCCACTGAACTCAAAAAGCATGCAAATGATGAAACCTGCCCTCCCTGACTCCTTTCTCCTATCCTCTCCCTCTTGTGCCTTCCCTCCCCCTTCCTTCACCCCTCCATTTCCCTCCTCCTCCCCTTCCAATCCCCTCCTCCCCCCCATCCTCTTTCCCCCTCCCCATCCCCTGTGGTCAGTTTCACCTATCCTAAGCATGACTGCACAGGAGTAAATCCCACTGAACTCAATAAGCATACAAATGATCAAACCTGCCTTGCCCTCCTCCTTCCCATCACCTCCCTTTGGCCCCTTCCCTCCCCCTCCCCTTCCAATCCCCTCCTTCCCTCTCCCCCTCCTTCCCTCTGCTCTCCCCCTCCTCCTTCCCCATGGTCAGTTTTACCCATCCTAGCCATGACTCCATGGGAGTAAATCCCACTGGACTCAATAAGCAAGCAAATGATCAGACCTGCCCGTCCCCTCTCCTCTCCTTCCCTCCCCTTCCAATCCCGTCCTTCCCTCTCCCCCTCCTTCCCTCTGCTCTCCCCCTCCTCCTTCCCCATGGTCAGTTTTACCCATCCTAGCCATGACTCCATGGGAGTAAATCCCACTGAACTCAATAAACATGCAAATGAACAAACCTGCCCTCCACCTCCAGTCTGCTCCCCTCCCCATCCTCTGTGGTCAGTTTCACCTATCCTAAGCATGATTGCAGAGTAAATCCCATGCAAATGCAAATGATCGATCCATTCTCAGCAAACTTGCACAGGATCCCACTTCTTACCTCCCGGATTAAAAAGCGGAGAAATTCACTAATAGGCAAAAAACCTTGCAGTTTAAGAACATACCCATAGCCAACAGATATTTCTATCAAACTTTAAAAAGCAGGGAAATTGGGCAGGTATACTGAATGCACCAGGGGAGCAAAAGACCTGACCTCCTCCCTGAAATATTGTACTGCCCTACAAATTGGTAAAATTTGTGAAAATGCAAACACAATTTCAGTTGGTCTTTCATAGTCCAATCCACTTCCTGTGTAGCTTGGAAGAATTTGGTAACGTGCCTCTGAGCATATGGTGAGTGGTGGCAACACCTGCAATCAGCCCAAAGAACAGAAACAAGACATGTGCTGTGCTGATCTTGTTTTAGCAGGGAGGAAGCAACAATATTAAAATACTTCATATAGTTCAGATAATCATTTTAAATATGTTTGATTTACTTTGCAATTTTAGTGAAGTTTCCTATAGTAAATCATTCTCTTTTACTTCTGTTTCTATGAATATGTGAAGTACAGCAACACTCTGCATCACTAAAAGAAGCTCCAAAAACAAATGTGGAATAATGGCACTGACTATTCTGCAGAACAGTTTCCAACGGACGTGAGGAGTGTCTCAGTTTGCACAAGATAAAACAGTGGGAGGTGAAGTATATTCTAGCAAAATTCTAGGTGTGCTCTATGTTTTTAATTGACCATGCCCACCTTTCCTTAAGTGGAGTAGTTTAAGCATAGCAAACTGAAAACATGCATCTTGGGCAGGCCAAGTTTGTTTTTTCCAACAGCTAGAGTCATTGCTTAAGTAGCAACATATTGTAATCAGGCTGATTTTACATCAAACTGCAGTTTCAGATTCAACTGTTAATGCGCCCAAAATAGAAATAGAGCATAACCTCCAGTTTGAAAAACAAAAGGCTGTCTTCACCATCATATGACATTGACCAATAAAAAGGCTTTGAAATGAATAAAAAACAAATTTGACACAGATTTCTAGGATGAGTAATGAGAGAAATATAATTTTCTAGGTTGGATTCTCTGTAGAAACAGTAGTAACACATAAAAGAAGCAAAGTAAGAAGAACACCAGCAAACATACAAAAATGTAATTCTCCATCTTTAGAGATGGTAGGTGTTGCCACCACTCACCACATGCTCAGAGGCACGTTACCAAATTATTCCAAGCTACATAGGAAGTGGATTGGACTATGAAAGACCAACCCAAATTGTGTTCACAGTTTTCCAAATGTGTAGGGCAGTACAATATCTCAGAGAGGAGGTCAGGTCTAGTGCTTCCCTGGTGCATTCACTATAACTGCCCAATTTCCCTGCTTTTTAAAGTTTGATAGAAATATCTCTTTGCTATGGGTACGTTCTTAAACCGCAAGGTTTTTTGCCTATTACTGAATATTTAATTAGTGAACTACAAAGATAGTGATTGCTAGATATACAGAGATGGCACACATACTTCAGAATTACATACACCAATAGTCTACACATGCTTAGCCCCCTTTCCACCAAGTCATCCATCACAGAACCCCAGCATGCTGCAAAGAATTGAGGCAAATTCTAGGGTACACACTCAGATTGTGTGGGGCACAGAACAGGCATCTGGAGTTTGTCAGCCTGCACGGACTGACTCTGCGCTCTACAACACACACCAGAGCTTTAGGGAAATATCATTAGTAGACAGGCAAGCTATCTCATAAGGAACCATCATTCCCTCTATTTCCCGTGTTCAGATATGAGCAAATGCTGACATAGCCAAAAAGGAACCATCCCACATAAGAGAGAGGTATCTGAAGGCTCAACCCTTGGTATTGCAGAAGTACAAATAAAATCTTTAGAAATAACATCAGGGGGCAATTTCCAGAACAACCCAATGAGGACTGAATATGGCAATGAAAGGCTGACCAATTGAATCAGGACGTGTGACCTATAAAATTGCTATTAGACTAGTTTTTGTCCAGATTTAGAGAGTCAGGACAGTGGAGGACTTTCCATAACGTCTGATTAATAAAGAAATATTTGAGCAAGACTCTTCATCTATGCAAGCCTACGTTATCACATACTCTGGAGCATCTAAAGCACTATTTATAACACCTATGTCACTGAAGAAGACTACAAGGTTGAAATGCATCTGGCAGTTGGGATTATTATTCACCATGCTTATTGGTAAACACATCTCTATTTATCAGTCTCCATCCTGAAATATCCTTTCAACAAACAATGTATTTTTATTTTAAACATTTCAGTTTTTTAAACAAAAATACTTGATTATACATGACAGTAAAGCTGAGCTTTATTTGGTACTATATTGCTTCTCCTGACTTTCATGTTTTCTTTGGTCAGGCATAATTTCCCTGTTTTTCATTCTGTGTTATGACAACAACAATAAACAAAACCTGAAGTGTTTAGTTATACAGCAGAGTAGACTGATACTTGGTTGGACACTTCCATTTTTGAAGGAAAAATGGAAAACCTATATACAGAACTAACTGGAACAAGTACAAGTGTTTATGTATCCAATTGTTGAGATTAGAAACTCATGCTCAAGGCTTTAGGAGATTATTGCAGAACCAAGACAATTCCCAAGCAACTCAGCATATTGATAGATCCAAGATTATTTCCCCCCCAAAATTAAATAAAAGTTATTTGCAATTCTCAACAAGTGTTCTTAGTGCTAACATGCAAGCTCCCAGACAGGAGAGCACCGCCACTTTGCTTCTCCCTGGTCATTTTACTGCACTGCTTCAGCAAGCTAAGCCATGGTTTGACTTAGCATGTCTTCCAAACACAGATTTCTGGTTTAGTTCTCTCTGGATGAACCATAAGCTGTAACCAAGGTTTGTCCTACAGTTTATGGCTCATGGATAGTTTGGAATTAAATGTGTGTCTGAATCTGGGATTGTGGTTTAAGCCAAACCATGGCTTAGCTCAGCGTAGTACAGGATCACAATGACCAGGAAGGAGGGATTCAGTCACAATCTCCTCTCCCAGAGCCCGTATGCTCACATGTTTGTGTTAAGCCATAGCTTAGCACAATGTGACATGCCAGCCAGGCCCATTGTCTCACAGATCCCATCCTGAATATTCAGTTTTTCTCCTTCCATATAGCAGGGGTGGGGAACCTTGGTCCCGCAGGCCAAATGCAGCCCTTGAGGCCTGTCTGTCTGGTCATCAAAATGGTGTGGATGTGTCTTTGAACTCCAGTAATGCAACTTATTTGTCCAGATGGAGGATAGAAGGGTGTGTGTAGCTTGCTTACAAAAGTAAACTTGACATTCATTGCTCCACCCACTTTTACCTCTGCCCTGCTCACCAATGGCATGTGGCCTCAGAAGGAATGTAAGCCCTCAGGCTGAAAAATGTTCCCCACCATATAGCAACTGTTTGCAACATTCAAATATTTTATCAGCAATTACAGGCCACAAAACCAAATGCAACTTACTTTTATAACTTTATTGAGACATTCATCAGCAACCATCCTTACATCTGATTCCGCATCATCACTACAGAGAAGGAAAAGTTCCATAGCAATGCCCAGCAATTTCTGAAATTCTGGAGAATTTCTTCAGTAAAAAAAACAAAAAGCAAAAAGATGTTAAAATAAGGTAAGTTCTACTTATCAGGTTAAACACCTGGAAGTTATGCTGTATTACTATTCATAAAACTCTAAATTAATTGAAAACGTTTATAAATATTTTTCCAACACTATCTGAAGCTAGTACACTGCCCATCATTTTTGGTCACCAGGACCTTGCTCTTCCCCATCAATGCAATCTTATGCATATCTACTCAAAATAACCCTTACTGTGTTCAATACGGCTTACTCCTAGGTAAGAAGCAAGCACCAATGAATACAGTAGAGCTTACCCCTGAGTAGACATGTACAGACTTGGGCAGTTCCTCCCAGATGTCACCCTGTATCTTTGCCTGATGTCAGGGACAATCCCCTGCTCCCCTCTCTCTTCCAAGTGTGGAGATGAAAAAGGGTGGAAGAGCCTCTGCAGTCATGCTAGGCCTCTCACCCTCAGAAGACCAGGTCAGGTTTGTGAACTATTCCTGCCCCTATTCCCCTTCCCAACTCCTAATCTGGAGTAGTGGGAGGGGAGCAAGGTGCTAGGCATATTTGTTGCCCAACTGAGTCAAGCCTAGCCTTTATTTCTGGCACCAGAACAGCAGAAAAAAGCTAGAGCCAATGGAAATGCACCTCAGAACACCGATACCATCCAGCTCCAGACTTTCCTTGCTAAGGGAAAGGCTAGTGTTTCTTTGTGTGGGGAGTGGCAGAGCAGCATCTTCACTGCCCAGTTCCAGCTATGATCATTCCCCAGGTCCAGTCAAAGCTGGAGCTCATATCACCATTGGAGGTACACCTGGGAGCTTTTTGCTCCTTTGGGGCCGGTGTTCATTTGTGCCGGGAACAGTAGACATGCTCCTAGGAGCACTGTACAAGCAACCATCTCCAACTTGAGCAAGGATCTTCCTCACAGTTGTGATGAGCTTTAGAATCCTTTAAAGTACAATGTAACTGAGGGGGATGTCTTAGCCCCTACCCAATTCCAGGCAGGAAAACAGGGTAGGGTTCTGTTTGACTCCTTCACTACAGGGCTACAGATCTCTCACCATGGGGGCAGGGGGAGAAAGAAATTGATGAAAACTGCTCAGATGAGCATCTAAACCATACATGGGTAAGCACCAGCACATAGGACAGACATCGCCAACAGCACATTATTATCCGGCCTCCAGACTCTCCTTGTTAGCAAACAAACACACTCCCTGCACCTTGGAGTGAGACTAGGGTAGCCTCACAAATCCAACTCAACAGGAGCTGTGTCCTCACTGCTTTGCTCTTAGTTCCTGGCCTTTCCAGTTTTTCCTCTGCTCCACTACCATCTACCTGCACCTGATCACTGACAGTTCAATGAAAATGATTTGTTGGGTGTGTGTCAGCAGCAGGGTGAGTTCTCACTCGCGCACACTCACTCACGCACACAACACAACACAAGCAAGAAGCTCCAGTGCCAGCTATTGGCCATACGTAGGATGGGCCTTTTGGAAGGGGAAAAATGAGATCACAAGGAAGGCAAAAACAACTGAAGGTGTGGGATATTTCCCAGAAAGCCAGGGGCGCCCTTCTCAGAGTTGCTGCAGCTGTAGCATGACCAAGCTAAGCTTGTTTTGAGAAAGATCCTTATCTACAAATGTGGATAAGGGAATGTATGGTGGGTCTCTACTTCTCTAATATCTGAATTAGGAAATACCGTGTGGGCCCTGGAATCCCAGCAAGACAGTGACACTGTGAATCAGTGATTTCTATAACTGAGAATTTGTCCAATTGTCTGCCCTGGGATGAGGATGCACTCCCCTGAAGGAACAGATATATAGTCTGGGGGTGCTTTTGGATCCAGCTTTGTCACTGGAGTCCCAGGTAGCCTCAGTGGCTAGGAGAACCTTTCACCACCTTTGTTTGGTTTGACAGCTATTGCTCATCCTGGACCAGGATAGCTTGACCACAGTAGGCCGGGCACATAGTAGTGCAGAATACTGCAGCACAATTGCTGGTTGCACGAGACATTGTCAGCATATTACATTCCTGTTCAGAGATCTACCCTGGCTATCCATTTGTTTACCAGGTCGAATTCAAGGGTTCCTATTAGTATATAAAGCCCTTAACAGTTTACTTGCCTTTATTTATTTATTTATTTTATTTATATCCCGCCCTTCCTCCCAGCATGTACCCTATACATGTCCACTAAACTGCTTCATTTGGCAGAACTGGCACTTTTACCACTGTCACATAATGTTTGTACCATACTTGCAAGGAATCGATGCTTGTGTTTGGCAGCATCTACACTTTAGAACTCCCTGCCTATTGACCAGGAAGGTGCCTTTGCTGTACAGTTTCAGCACCAGCTAAAAACTTTTTTGCTTAGGCAAGCCTATCCAGACATGTAAATGTGACATATTTTAAGATGTATTTTATTTCATAATGTGTGTTTTTAAAACTGCTGATTTTATTTATATTTTGAAAATGTTTAGGTCAACATTTTTAACATCTGATTTTATTGGTAATTTTAATGTACTTTTTATATTTTAGGTTTTGATGATTAAGTGGTATATAAATCCTGTTAATAAAATTTATATATACCGTATATTCCGGCGTATAAGACGACTTTTTAACCCTGGAAAATCTTCTCCAAAGTCGGGGGTCGTCTTATACGCCGGGTGTTGTCTTATTAGGGTTGCCATATTGCCCGGATAGCCGGGTTTTACCCGGATTCTAAGCATGCCACTCGGCGCCCGGCTAGCCCCTTAGGTGGCCCGGATTCTCAGCTTTCATTTAAAAAAAAATTAAGTTTCTAGGTGGTGCGGTTCTCGAGATATATATAAAAACGTCAGGCACCCCCCCCCGGTTAAATCTTTTTTTAAACTACTGTATAGCACTTCGTAGCTTTAACCCCGCCCGTTCAGGATTTCAGCCAATCAGTGAAGTGTTTGTTTGGTGGCAGTGTCTGCAAAACTTCATTGTGAGGCCAGAAAATGGTGGTTTCCCCTCCTGTTTATCTGAAAATCTCATAAACTGGGTAGGTATATACATTTCAGTTTTTCCCCCTGTTGTGTGTAGGAGTCAGATCCTGGGCAGTGTTTTGAAAGCCTTCCCAATAGTTGCTTTTGGGGGTAAAAACAGTGCTAATCCCATATGTCCAGAGTAAATCCTATTGAATTCAGTAGGAATTACTTTTGAGTAGACATGATTATGAATGTGCTGAAAATCAATGGGACTTTGGAGTGAATGTAAAAAAGAATTGTGTTTGTGTTCTCTTTCTGCCCCCCCCCCAGTCCTATTTTAAAGCAAATAGGCAGGGCTTACTTAGGTATTGCAGTTTTTATTCTGTAGGAAACTAATACTGATTTTTAAAAAACTAATACTGATTTTTCTGCAATGACCAATTGGTTTGACAATAAACTATTATATGGGCTGTATGTATTTATACATCTGCAGTGTGTGCGTGTGTGTATGGAGTCTTTCCAACACCCCTGTGAGGTAGGGTTGGAAACCAAGGCAGCTCACAACAAGAAATAAAGCCATTTAAAATCCAATAACCATAAAAACAAGTATAAACAGTTGCAAAACAGTGTAAAATGGCATGATTCGGAAGTTTGGGTTGTGTGAATGAAGTTGCTTATCACTTGAGGTTGCATTTCTGTCCCTGTTTGAGTAAGCCCCATTGAATACGCTGGGACTTGCTTCTGAATAAATAAATTTAGGATTGCACTATAAATATCTTTACAGTTTGTGTAAATAATAAATATATTTGATAGTTATGCTTATATAAATATTTCTTCATTTATCATATTTTTGGTTAGGAATCCTGACTGGTTGTGAGATGCTTAGTTTTTTGCCTTATAGGAATCTTGTTGTGGTTGGTATGGTATTACATTTAGGAAAGTGTTACTGCCTTCTGTATTTTTTTTCCCTATTTGCATTTCACTTATCTTTAACCTCACTCCGTTACAGCCATAGAAGCAACAGCAGCATATGCAAGATAATTAACTCCCATTAGTGATAAGAACAAGAATTTATAATTATTATTTCAATTAAAACAAGAGGCTTATCAATACTTTGAAGAGGACCAGATATTTATTTTCTTTCTGAGCCCAGGACTGGGTCTTTCATGATGCCCGGTGTGTGTGTGTGTGGGGGGGGAGCAGGAGAGTAGTCGATAAGACAGACATCCTGGCATTGATAATCGAATTAGCAAGGTATGTGTGGGGTTGTTGTACACTTCCAGGCTCAGTTTCATTTTGAGTATGGAGGTGGAACCTGTGTAGATGTGGTTATCAAAGGGAGAAGAAATTTTGAGTTAAGCAAAGCTCTGCTTTTATAAAACCTAAGAAACATACAGTACTTTGAATGTCTGAGTGCCTGCACCAGTGGAATACTGGAGGAACTTGTAAAACTTGCTGCAACAGTATTTAGAACTG